>NW_022145596.1:24908320-25305820 GCF_000002235.5 Strongylocentrotus purpuratus
AAAATTATAGTTGATAAGCAAGTCTAGTTTTGAAATACAATAAAAATAAACAGTTAACTAAATTATTCATACATTTACCAAGATTTGTAATTTTTAAGGCTATGAACAATTTACTTTCTTTGAAAATGGTACATATTAAAGCTTACATCTAAAATTATTCAACAAAGGCCCCAATTCAACCAGTTCACTTTTCATTTTTGAGTTACTAGAAATACACCCCCCCCCCCCCACCCCTACAAAAAAAAAATTACCCCAGTAAATTGACAATTTTGGTTGTTAACTATATAGTTATGCATTTACAGTGTATAGTATATTTTTTGTGACAAATGTGAGACCGTCATCACAAGCAATAAAACAATATGAGCCAAATTTTTAAAATTATAACAGCGTGTTTATTTGTCTCGGTTTATTTCATCTTTCATCAATTACCTATACAGTGACAGACAGTGTGAATGGAGATGTCATACAATTTAGTTGAGTAATAAAGCTGCGTCAAACTCTTCATTCCTTGAACATCACCTGAATTCTGTCACTTAATGAATAAATGAAATCATCCTTATTTCAGTACAAAATTCCTATTGCATATCAGTTTATACTTTGGGCAATTCCATTAAAATTTGTTTCATACCAAATATGACTTCAAAAAGCTTGTTCACATATGTTGAATAAACTGTGGCAATTTACCAAAGTTTTTTTCTTCTTTTAAAGGGATAGTTGAGTTCTGTTGCAGAGGGCGCCACACAAAATAATTTTTTTGGTGAGATAATGAAAAACTGAGTGTCAAATATGAAAGAACATACAAGTAAATTGACAAAATCATCTTTGTTTGATCAAAATTGGTTCAGAGACGGCTGAGATATCCATAAATATAATGATTTCTAATACTTGTGTACCACCACAAATATTCGATAATTTGAAAAAGCCGTTGAAAAAACGAAATAGCACCTTTTACGTTGTATTTCAGCCAATGCCAATGTTGGCTTTTATATTACACACAACCAGCCGGCCCATGTATTGTTATTATTAATTAATTAACGGTCACCATATTATTTGGAAAGTGGAGCTGAATTGGTATGATCGTATTAGCTAAATTTCATACATTTTGGGGTCTAAAATTAGCTAGCAATTTTAGGTCCTAAAAGAGCACTATAAATGTCATAGATAAGGTTAAAAGCAATAACCATCCACTTTGAAGACACTTCCGGTCTGAAAACAGAACTCGATTATCCCTTTAAAGCATACTGCACTTAACATACATTTCTGTATGCTACAACACACAGATTTAGGGAGTACACATACATGTAGGACATTTGTTACATACAGCTACTTTTTCCAAACATATTTGCCAATGGCCATTCATAGTAAACAACAAAAGTGCTTTTGGTAAACGGTTAAACATGAACTTTTGTGATGGAGGTTCTTCCCTATATCACAACCATTAGCCAATGACTCAATGGCCATATTAAGAGATTTGTCAATATTGGATGAAATTAATTAATTAAAGACCTAGGTTTCACAGGACACAATAGCATGGACTCACAATGTTACAGAATAGTGGTGATCCTCACTGGATGGAGAGGTTCACATTTGTCATTAGGGACTTTTAGATTTGCACAACAACAACGTGGATTGCTATGATCGACGTCCTTTTAATGCACTGCCTAGAATGGATGTCACACGTATCAGTCCACACAAATCTAAAGGTCCCTATTATGTACATCAGTGGACTAGCTTAGGACAGTCTTCGCTTGGCCTGCTCTTGAGAATAAGGGCTTAACGACTTATGAGTTGTACACTCGATGCTTCAAACATTTGAGAATGAATAAAATATATAGTACACTAAGGGTGCGTTCAAGCGACACCTTTTCACCCTAGATATGCGTTTCAAAGACGTTTACCGGTAATATAAAACACGGTTGCATTGTCGGTTTCAAAATACAAAAATGAAACGCTGAAAAAGATGCGTTTTGTAACATGATTCACTAAAAATCGCTTGAACGTAACAGAGATCTCAATCATGATTCTCTGACGTCATTATCGTGGCCTGCTTCCGCTCAAAACAGCAGTCGACAGTCGACCATAAACACATTCAGAAAGCGCACACCAAAGTTGACCTATACTTCCTGAGTAAAGAGCAGTGACTTGGGCATGAAATGAGCAAGAATTAGCGTTGATGGAAAATCGCTTGAACGATCTCCCGCAGTAACTGTGTTTTGTAACAGCGTTTTGATTTGTGATTCATGTTTATGTTTCTAGCTTCAAAAAATTGCTTGAACGCACCCTAAATCAAATGACTTCAAATTATGGAAAACTGTTCTC
Source organism: Strongylocentrotus purpuratus (assembly GCF_000002235.5). NCBI lineage: Eukaryota > Metazoa > Echinodermata > Echinoidea > Camarodonta > Strongylocentrotidae > Strongylocentrotus > Strongylocentrotus purpuratus. The sequence continues at coordinate 24,910,640 of NW_022145596.1, forward strand.
AAGAAACCAAAACACTGATACAACTTACCAGATAAAATATTCTAAAATGCATGTACAACTAAAATAAAAGTAATTTTCCACTTCATAGAAAGTGATGCAGACCTTCATGGAATGTAGAGTTCTTTAACAGGAGATTTACCCCACTTGACCACTAACTATTTGTCTTTATTTATAAAAAATGCTCGAACAGTCTTTACTTAGCTGATTATTCTTGTTCCTGCCATTAGTACAATAAAATCATACAGTGAAACTGCTGAAATTTTTTATTACAAGGATATAGGTACCATGTAAATCATCTTGTTAGATTATATCAGGTATCCTCTTATATTAGAGTAAAATTATTTTTTTAAAAGAATATATAGAGCATGGACCAGCAACCTTGTTAAATGCGGTATTTTGTTATATCCAAGGTCTTTATATTGGGCTTCCACTGTAATTTGATATCATTAAAAGTTGTGACTGGTAGGAAAAAATTGGGAATCTGTCAAGGCAAAATTAGAAATACAGACGATTTTGTAGAATTTTAACACAGCATATTTCAGAAAAAAGAGGAGTCTAGGGTTCAAAACAGTAGCTTCAAGACCAAAAAATAGTAATCATTCCTCTAAAATAGGAATAGTTGGCGGACACAAGTCCGGACCATGGCTGAAAGATTAATTTTGACTTTTGGAGTTACTTAAACAGCAGCTTATTTTTATGGAAGAGAACTGGAACCACAGTTACTATATCTTTTCCTCATTCATTTTCCTTGAAGTTATATTAAGGAATTATTATAATGAAAGTAATATTTTCCCTGCTTACATAAATGTATTAATGTCTTCTAAGATAATAAATAGTCATTATCAAGAGTTATCACTAACTTTCAGCTTGTCTATACTATCTGTTACTGTCTTTTCTTCATCATCATCATCCTCTTCTTCCTCCTCTTCCTCCTCATCCTCCTCATCATCGTCATCATAGTCATCATCATCCTCATCATCATAGTTGTCATGTTGATAACTATAACCTACAGACACAGAAATAAAGAGAGAAAGACAAGTATTAGAGAAAGGCATATCAATATAACAGAGAAGAAAAAAAAGTAAAACAAATTAGATAAATATCAAAACAAAACATGACAAATGCCAAAGTGTCTCCAAAATGTCTCCGCCTACATGTAAATTCAGTTAAGATCATGGCTTGAATTATTTTCAGAATATAACAATGAAACAAACATATACTTACAAGCCAATTGATCTTTATGACCTTTGACCTTTGATCTGTAAATCCTAAGATCTGATCACTTGGTTCCCTACAGTGATGCATACTAGTTACATGTCATAAATTTACTGCTAAAATAGCTTAAAGATACTATATCCCTTTTGCAGCCAACATCAAATTCTGTAGAACTTTGCAGGAATTATCAGTATGTCCTATCTGTGAAAATTAAACGTTAGCAGGGTCCTAATATTCAAATTATGCAAGGAACCACGTTTACATGCTAGACTTCACTGTCAGACACTATTGAGTGACTGACTGATTTTTTTTTCTTCTTTGGTAATAACAACATGAGCTGTAAAGGGTACATGAGCAATTGTCTACATCAATAACCCACTTCTTGTAATGGCCAAAATCAAACTGATTGAATCTTTGCGCAGCATAAAACGTACAACCTTTCGGTACAATGGTCTGAAAATCAGGCTATTACTTAATGGCTCTATAGCTCCTTGCATAATTTGAATACATCAATAACCCACTTCTTGTAATGGCCAAAATCAAACTGATTGAATCTTTGCGCAGCATAAAACGTACAACCTTTCGGTACAATGGTCTGAAAATCAGGCTATTACTTAATGGCTCTATAGCTCTTAAGTCTATTCGACAATTAATATTCATTATTTTCCCACTTAAAGACATTTTTTAAGCCCCCCCCCCCCTTTTTGGGGAGAAGTTTTAAATTAGTATTATCTTTCAAATGACGTTGGAATTTAACCTTTTTATTTTGTTTGCCTGTAAATGGGACATAGTACTTTAAAGTAGTGATTGATTTTGTCACAATAAAAACTTTCATGTTAATTGAATTGCTGACCTTTGACATTTTACCTTCTTTTACCCAAAATCTTATCAATTTGTCTCACTTTGGTGATGCAGCTATTGGTATTAGTGTGCATCATCACAGCTCATGGATCAAAACGTACTTGATAAATGTACATGTACATTGTGATAACAGGGCTAAAACCCCAGGATTTCAAGGCAACTGACCATTATGACCATGGACTTTTCACCCCTTTTTACAGACGATCGCAATGCAAACTACAATGGCTATCGCATCCTACCAGATTCCCATCTAAAATCTCTGCAGAGAAAAAGCAATGTAGATAAAATGCCTTGCTTACAGACATAAGTACTGTGCGGGGAATTGAACCCACAACCTCATTGTGAGTAAAGTGTTTAAACCACTAGACTACGACACCTCTGCCTAGTGGTAATTGGAACATAAAAACAGTAATGAAGGATTTCAAGTTGTTATCAAAATAGGTTACAACTGAAGAATTTTTTCACCCAGAAATCTCCTGCAGTGACATTAGGTAGGCAACAGGTACTGACAGAGTGTTGTCTAAAGTTCATGATTTCATAGCAAATGGCTGGCCAAAATACTTAACAGAGTCAGAGTCGGTGGTCAAGCCATACTATGCACGAAGAAATGAGCTATCAGTAGATAGAGTTGTGTTATGTAGGGTGCTAGGGTTGTAGTCCCTGAGAAGTTCAGAGTACAGTTACTAGAAGAGTTAGGTCAACACCTAGGGATGAGTTTGACAAAGAGTCTTGCAAGAAGCTATCTCCGGTGGCCAGGGTTAGATAGAGAGAGTTGTAGCAGGATGTAACAATTGTCACATGGTTGAAAAGAACCCAGCCAAGACACCATTACAGTTTTTGAGCGTCATGTAACGCCTGGCTGGAATGCTCCCCAGGGAGTGGAGATTGTGCACACATTGTGTGCGGGCAAGCACTGAATCTAATGACCGGGGTAATAGTATATTTGTAAAGCGCTTAGAGACATTTGTATTAAGCGCTTTATAAAAATTAAATATTGTTATTATTTTTACATCCTTTGATCAAAATTGGTTACAACTGAAGAATTCTTTACCTCCTCCACCTCCACCTCCACCTCCTGATTCAAGCTTTGCCCAGAATGCCTCATACCCCGAAGCTCCGCTCCCTCCGCCCCCTCCTCTGTCATCATCATCATCATCATCATCATCTGAATTTGGATTGCGCTGCCTTCCAAAGTCAACCTTACGGACTGCAAAATAAAATACATAGTCAACAATATGAATAAGAATGCGTTTCTATAATACTTTTGCGAATGTGTAAATTCATCCCTTAAGTCATGTGACCTTTAAAGGTAATACAAAGTTTTGGTGTGAGGTCATGAATTCGGTTCAAATGAACACATTGGAAGCATATGAAATTTTACAATATTCAATGATCGTTGTCGCAGTTGGAATCGAGTCTAAAGTGATGAAATTGTACATGATAAACTCTTTATGTTGTATAGTTCCAGACCTGCCAACCTCTGGAGTTCAAAAACTGTATTCTTTAATCCCAAAAGTGGTATTTTACTGACAAAAGTTGTATTCTTAAAAATAAACACGGACCGTTACGCGGATGAATGCCTCTTACAATTCCTACACACAGGAAGAAATTTTTGTATGGATCATTGGTTGAATATGCATGATTTCGTCACGACTGTTGTGTTCAATGAACCAATGAACATCCCCAAACTGCAGATGTGAGATGCTTTACATGACAGAATGGGCATTTTGCCATTGAAAATGGCACACACACATTCAAAATACAAAAATAATAAATTGTTTTTTGTATTTTTTAAAATTTTATTGAGGAAAATCATACTGTCGTATTTGCTCCTAAAAATCGTACGAAATATGACTAAATCGTACTGGTTGTCAGGTCTATAGTTTGCTCTCAAAACTGATATTATTTTAGCTTGAAAACAATCTTTTTTCACTACAATCGACTGAATTGCTATTCCCGTTTGGAAATTATATATCAGAACTGCATATTCTGAGATTTTCATGGTCGCAGCTACCATGGAATAGTCTTAGGCGCTATTTGAAATATTTGAAACTTACAGGGAGCACCAGTAAATATTTGATTATTTAATTCCTCAAAAGCAGAAGTGTTTTAGGGGCTAAATTTTCTAGTGCTTATAAAACATCCACAGGGGCATCCAAATATATCACAAATTTAAAGAACTACTATCCATCCAATTTTCAAAATTTCCCAAAACTTTGCATTACCTTTAACATCTGACCTCATGGACCAAAATGCTTATCCTTTAGTTCCTGTTGTGTATTTAAATACTTGAGCCCAGTCTGGTCGACATTGGTTCATTTTTTGTTTAATTATCAGAGTAATAAGATATCGTTTGGGATTTTGTATCACCTGTGACCTTTGACCTCTTACAACTTAAATCAAATTAGTTCACCCCTGCATGCTCATAAAAACTTCAATTCAAATTTGGTTTGGATTCCTTCAATGCTTTTCAGTAACGTAGTAACAACACATTTTAATGGTATTGTAGAACATTTTTATGATCATGTGACCTCTGACCTTTGAGATTTTACACCCAAAATATACTCAATTCATCAAGTTATTGCGATGACAAAAAGCGTGACAGACGAACAGACGACTCAAAAACCTTTTAAAATGCTTCAGGCACTACCTTCGGTGCAAATCAAAATATGTGGGTTTAACATTTTTTAGCTGCTTGCAACTTTTGACCTCCATGTATAATCACTACAATCTGAAAGTTATAAGAGATGGAGATACCAAGTGCATACCTGCCAACATTTGAAAATGAGAATTTTTAGCACGGTATGCCTTCGAAAATTAGAAATCTGTACCCTTAACAGACGTTCGCACATGCAGCGGCAGTGTAACTGGCAAAACGCGGTAAATCTGTGCAAAAAAGTGAATACAAATTCGCTGTTCGATAATGCAGCCCTTCAACGCACGCAATGCGTGAATTTTGACATCGTGGCATATGATAAAACAAGCTTAATTTGGCTTCAGCAACAAAAAAAAAAAAAAAAAAAAAAAAAAAAAAAAAAAAAAAAAAAAAAAAAAAAAAAAAAAAAAATCGAAATTTTGAAAATCCGGGAGGGTTGGCAGGTATGCAAGTGCAGTAATTTAATTTTGAGCACTGTGATGTTTTTAAAGCAGTTTATCACCCCACGACTGAATGGGCACAACTATGATAGAAGTGAGACTTCAAGATGGAACTTACTAGACATGGCGAGGTCCTTGGTTTCCTTGGTCTCATAACCACACTTTGGGCAAGGAAAGGCCTGATTCCTGATATACTTGATACCTTTTCTTTTAACATGGTCATCACAGAAGCAGATCTATCACAAACAAAGTCAAAACAACATTAATATCAATATGTATAAGTCATATAACTGTCTTGTCATGTTTTGTGCTGAAAGCCGGAGGACCGTACCTGCTCATAGACTTTTTCTTATAGAGTCTTGACGCCCTTCTGGCTTTCGGCACACGACACCATGTTTTTGTCTTATGTTTTATGTATTACATGTTATACCAATGGAAAACAAATTTCTGTATATTATGGACAATAAAATCTTGAATCTTGAATCTTCATATACCAAATCTGCAAATGCTCTTGCAATGTCTCAAAAAATCAGATCACTGGCACATTGTTTGTATAGCGTGTGGTGGCTTACAATTCAAAGAAAGTATTTTTGTTCTTTCCATAAACATGGCTCTTTTGTAAATTGATTATTTCATGGTATAATAGTGAACCACTCAAATATTGTCAATAGGAACATACTCTCATTTTGATAGACTGGTTTACTTACATAATATTTGTATGCATACTTTTTTAATCAAATGTTGTTCTTGACAATCTGAAAGCTTGCCCAACAAAGCGACAAATAATATATGCATACTAGATTCCAAGTATTGTAGTTAATTCATTAATAACAGGTTAATGAAATAACTCGTCACTAGGTCCCCAGGAATGAAACATCCATAAATTTAAATGTTAGTAAACCGGTCTTTTGTCTAAGAAAAGAACAACAAATGAGGAACAAAACAAAACAAAAAAATTAATGTTACACAACAACGCACCTTTGGCTCATAAGAACAATGTGCATAACACCCCGATACTACAACAAAAGTTACAGATTTGAAGGGGCTGTAGCATGGTAAATATTGGTTTGCGCCATCTATGTCTTCTTTTTGCACATAGATGAATGGACTTGATTTATTAGGTCAGCTCGCTCAAGCGTTCGCGAAACGGACTGAAGTTCTCCTCACGCTTCGGTTTTGCGTATGTTGCACGCACCTGAATACGTAGGCGTCATCCATAGTCGTATTATACCCGATTTTCCCTGAGTGGGCCTCGGGAAAGATGCAGTCTTGTCATGCTACAGCCCCTTTAATACATATTTTTGTCGGTAATACCGTTGTTTTTCTTACCTTGCATTTCAAGCAAGAATATTGTCCTAGCCTATTACACGAGCCACCTGTTAACAAAAACAAAAACAAACAATCACAATTGAACATTAAATGCAAAAAAAAATGATAGGACTAGCAGTTTTTTAAGGTATGGGGGAAACGAAAATGAACTATATCCAAGCAACTACACACTGTCGACAAGATTAAAACTGGTCCAAAATCAACTCAGTTAATCCTTGCATACGCAAACATACTTCATCCATGAAGTTTGAACTGCTTCAACGCGTGTTAGTTTACTTTTGTGACCGTGTGACCTTTGACACCCAAAATCTAATCCCTTCATCCTTGCACACTCATTATTATTTCTTTTCTAAAATACTTATTTTTCCAGGAACCTATAGTATACCAGCACTGCTTTTTAATAGGTTCCTAACATTCTACTTAATCTACTATAAGAATTGAGAATCATTGAGACGTGCTCTTTTATACTACATGTATTGTATAGTTTCTGATTTTAATTGTATGTCTATATTTTTTGTAAAATGTGGAACAATAAAAACTTGATAAAAAATATACATAAATAAAAAAGAAAAGAAAAAAGAGCTGTTTGAATTGCTTGACTGGTGCCTACAGAGTGCAGACTCACATTTGTAGCTTTCTGACTCGAGCTTTTGACAGCTGGCTTGGTGCTCAAATTGGTCGTCTTCACAGAGAAATCCCCTACAGAAAGCACACTGGAAAATGCGTCCACCTGGTTAAAAATTATACAATGGTTATTATTATTTCAAACTAAATACTGCCTTGTGTCTGGAAAAAAATGAACGCAAACTTTAGTCAATGAAATGAAAGAATATAATTCAGAGAAACCACAACCTTTCACTGTTAGCAATGTACTCTCTGCATTGAGATGTGTAGATGCAGTCAAGGATAGGTTAAATCACTTAAAGAAATATACAAATGCTGTCCAATATATTTGCCATTCTGCCAGCAGAATGATGATTTATTTTTACACATGATCTCGGCAAAAAGTGACTTTATTTTGTTTAATTCTTATGAATCATTCCTTGTATTCTTATGATTTATTCCTTGAATCCTTGTATTCTTATGAATCTTCCTTTGTATTCTTACCATTTGTAAGTGTAACATGAATCTGAACAAAATCATATGTCATCTTAATGATTTTCATTCCTACAAAATCCAATGAAGTCATATATATTGATAACTAGAGGCATACACTCACTTTACATAAAAACTCAAATTAAGTATCGCACTTGTCTTATCTTGAGGAACAGGAGGCACGATGGCTCAGTGGTAGAGCAGTTGGTCTTCTAACCAGATTCAAATTATATGTGCTTGTCCTCTTTGGTATTTAAGGCATTAATCCTCATTTCCAAGTCCCTTGGAGAGGACTTAGAGCCGTTGGTACCCTGGTTTCTTTTTATTTAAGGCATTAATCCTCATTTCCAAGTCCCTTGGAGAGGACTTAAAGCCGTTGGTACCCTGGTTTCTTTTCTTATGCCTTGGACCCAAGTCCAACTTTGGTTCCATGCTCGCTCATTTCTATGCAAGTGCATACAGGTGCGTCGACTAGTGTACAAGCCACTTTTATAATATAACTTTTAAAAGGTTTGCACTTGATTACTATAACATTTCAAGCAGATGCTAGATTTACATACTGCATAACAACATGGATCTCCTCAAATTCAAAGCAAAATATTTGTGTTGACTGGTCCTCTTTGAGGTTGTCATACAATGTAATCTACATAGTACGCTCACCATGTTCCCAGACCCCTCGGTCACATTCCAGGCAAACAGAGTCGATGAGCGGACACTCGCAACCATGAACGGCCAAACATTTCCTTCCGTGACATATAAACGCTTCGCAGTGATCACATACTGCACCCTGGTGGGGAGGGGGGGGGGGATGTGGGTGAAAGGAAGAGAAATGAAATTGAATGAGGAATCATGCGACTTTCATTCTACCTACCTTGGAATACATGTATGTCAGGCACTTTTCGCCACTGTGAATAACAGGCTAATTTACATGTCCTGATATGTGGATTGCATCAGAAGAATGGCAGTAAATCTCGAGTATGATTAATGACTACTCTTTTCTTAATACTGTTTACGGAGTAATATCTATTATTAGTGTATTGTTCTGTTTAGTTGAGCCGAGATTACAAGTTACAACTTCAATAGATTGTAATACATGTACTTTTATCAATCTTACAGAAAAATGTTATATGTTACAGTTCGTAGTATAGTGCAGTTTGTTATACTCTTTGTAAGATTTGTTGTTATTATACTCATGTTTATATTCCGCTCTTTTCCCTATATATCTACAGTGTATGTAACATATGTTTTATGGACCTCTGCCCTGTGCAACTGGGTCTGAAATAAAGTTCTGAATTGAATTATATTAAACATACAGCGTGTTTCTATCTAAAGCCATTATCCGGTTAATGGCCGATAAGGGATAGATTTTTCCTAAAAGAAACACACTTTCTCTGGCATTATCCTGAAAATGCCGGGAGAGCTTTTCCGTGTTCACCGGCAAAATTATCCTTCTTTTAGAAGGATAACGCAGGGGAAGCTAACTGGATAACGTAGGTAGAAAGACACCCCGTTCCGATTGAGTGCACATACCGGGGAGAAACCGGAAATAGGAGTGATCGTGTGATCAGAATATTTTACCCCGACGCCCGCGACACTACAACCCCGGGTTGACCTAGCAGTCCCACAATACTTTGAGATGACCTAATTAGCCAGAGTTCGATGAACTTTTTCACAGCCTTTTTTCTGGCTAGATCGGAATGCGCGTAGATAGAAAGTGCCCTTACCTGGCATTATACGCTTATTTCTTCAACCGGATAAATTTAGTATAACTAATAGAAACACGCTGATATTCTGAGTTGTGAAATCACAATTTCAAAAGCTCTAAACAGGCACAGAGACTTTACATCACAAAGTGACATTTGCTATAAATGTACATAACAGAATATCGTATTTATTATCAATACCAATGTAAAGGCTTCAATAAATTAGAAATTCCCAAACATAGCCACTTTCTAACTTTTATAGCTATATTCATACTTCCCAAATTCCCACTGTGAAATATGGTAATAGAAATTAGGGCATGCCACTTACCACCATAGCTAAGCCTGTTGTAAATCGACCTGCGTGCTTAATGATGCAGTCACCTGTCTTCATCATGCACTTCATCTTCCCTGCCAAAAACAAAATGATTTAAATTCAAGTTTAACAAATGTCAAGAACAAATCACATAAAACAAAAGTACAAAACACAACAACAGCAACAAAATGATTCTGGTGGAGATGACCTATGATTCTGAATATGTGGATGGTTATACATAACAACAAACAAGTACACCTGTAGATAAATATGATAAACTTTTAAAATGCAAAGCAATTAAGGAAATCCTGTGAGTAAAATTCAAATTTTTATCCAGCATATCCGAAATAAATAAAACTTGCTGGAAAAAAAACACACAACTCTCATTTGCACATAGTGACCTGTGTTAAGTACATGGTGTCAGGCCTACTTATCTGGATTTCCTTATCTTTCTATACTCATTACTCAGCCCCTATACATTTTCTACCAAAATCGTTTGGCACATGTCATTTATTTGTAATCTTGAACATTCAGTGTAAGTTTTATTTGATTCTGTGAGAATTTATTTTCTATCATTACCAGAACTCAAGCTTATCTTTAAAGATACTTTGTCCCATTTGCAGCCAACATCAAATTCAGTAGAACTTTGCAGGAATTATGAATATGTCATGTATGTCCTATCTGTGAAATTTAAACGTTAGCAGTGTCCTAATATTCAAATTATGCAAGGAAACCATTATTTGCTAGACTTCACTGTAAGACACTATCGAGTGACCGACTGACTTTTTTCTTTCTTTGGTAATAACATACATAAAATGAGCTGTAAAGGGAACATGAGCATTTGTCTACATTAATAACCCACTTCTTGTAATGGCCAAAATTAAACTGATTGAATCTTTGCACAGCACAAAACGTACGACCATTCGGTACAATGGTCTGAAAATCAGACTATTACTTACTGTCTTGGTAGCACTTATTAAAGTAGATTCGACAACTAATAATGCCTTCATGTATGTTTAAATAGTTTGTCGTTGATCTATAACCATTCTTCCTCTTGAAGTAAATTATCATAGTTTGAATGGGTGATTATTTCAATCGTAATATTATGACTGAAAAATGGATTCGGTCTTATTGCATTGCACATCTTTACAGTAAAAGGCCAGTTATGAGAAACGCCGAGCTTGACCAAAATACTTTAGCACCCAAATGTGCATGTTTGTCATTGTTTACGGCCTGTTTATACTTGAAAGTCAAATCTCAGCCCACAATGCACTTTCCTGAACTCTCCTGTATGTATGGACCCATCTCAAAATGAGTTTTTAGAAATGTGCAGTGTTGATACCAAAGACACAACTAGGACCCAATGCTACTCACCACATTGTGCACAAACAGGAAGCTTTTGAACATGCTTGCAGAAGTAACAGAAGGCTCTATTCTTTTGCTTTCTATGTAAAGAAAAAATCGGGAAAAATAAAAAAAATCGGGAAACCGATTTAAATCGGGTTTTTATCAGGCCTGAAATTAATTTCTCTTACTTAATTAAGTTTACTTAATGTTTTAAGAAATTTTGCAGAGCTTTAATAAAATGTCTTCAAAGACGCCCATATCATGTACCTGTAGGTAGTAAAAAAAACCTCTGGTATCTTTTTATTAGAAAATGAAGTTTAACATCAATTAAGCAACAGACAACTTTGATTCGCCCATTTTGGAACCTCCTTACAGGGACTGTACATTCCTCTGTTGAGATACACAAAATGGCTGTTGCTTGGAAAGGCACCTTTACATTTGAACAAAAAGTCATTTTTTACTTCTAAAAACGATTCATGTAACTCTTAATTCACTGCATAAAGAAGCCCTCAACTGCATTGTTTGGAGTGTATACATCATACATGTGTGTACATATGTCACAAATACATTCTGTGTGTGACAAAAGACGACTGTGGCAGTCCATTGATTGGTTGACTAAAGCAGTTCAAGAGCTAACCCTATTTTAACTGGGCTATTTCAGACCAGGTTTTTACTGGGGGGGGGGGGTCAATTTGACCCCCCCCCCCCCCAAAGATCTCGGCCGTTTCACCGCCGATCGCCGCGAAAATTTGCATGCATGTCAAGTGAAGTGTATAGAATACTATGGTAATTTCAAAGTTTTGAAAAATTCACTCATTTGCATATTTATGGTAATTTATGCAAATAAGGTCATCAAATTCACATTTCTGCCCATAAATCATAGATTATTCATGTTTACATATTCTTTTTCACTACATATATATATTAGAACATTTGAAATAATAGTACAGAAAAAATTGAAAGGGCCAGGTTATTCCATATGTTATCTCTTTTTTTTATAATTTCTTATGTATTTCATTGTTTTTTTAACTTATGTATTTTATTGTTTTTGTTGTTTTATTTCATTTATAGCTACAATTCAACTATTTTGAACCCAAAACAAACATCTAAACTTTAAACAAGACTGAATAACCAATGTTATATCGATTTTTAGGAAAAATGACTTTTACATGTTTTGTACACAAATCACGAAAATGAGCGATTTTCGGGCTGACATGCAAAGACAAAAGGTCACGTGACCTTGTAACCGTAGGTCGATTTTCGAAAAAAAATCATTTTTAAAGATGCGTAAGACTCGAAAGTAAAAAGTCATGAAAGGAAAATTTTATATCTGCCGCGGTTTCGGAGTAGTCGCGAAATTTCTACAGGGGGTTAAGGCTTGATTTTATGATCATCACGAATACTATATATCATCAGCATACAATAATTCAAACAATTTACTGTTTTAGGAATTTTCAATTTACAGAGTTTCATTTTGGCCAAACATGTATGTAAATGGTGGGGATTACCCTAATCTGCCTGGAATAAGTAATCTATCAACAAAAATCAAATAGTACTCACCTGTGACAGGTGTCACATTCCTGAATTGAAATAAATGGAAAATAAATAAAACTTATTATTATCAATAATTACTGAATATTTAGCGTCTCCTGTGCCTGAGAGGGGAGAAGCAAGCCAACTGTAACCCTTGGGTTTATCCTCCTGGTGTAACAAATTGGGATGTGCAAGTACACAACTGCACTTGGGTTTCCCCCCTCTCTATTATGAATGGAGCAGTGGAGACTATCCTTTACACTGGGCCTCAATTTAAAGTCCTATGTATTAGCCTGCCTCTATGAAACAGCGGAGGGCCATGTTAACACACAACTCAGGCTTCAGTCATTCACACTGGTTTGATTTGAACTCGAGATCTTCGGTTCCCCAAACAGAAGTTTTATTGACTGAGCCAACTAGCCTCATATGTAAGATAGATAAAAGCTAGGTGGGCTAGTCCATTAATTTGTTCATTTATAGTTATTCCAAAGATAATACATAATAATAACTGTTAATAACTGATTCAGAAGTTGGATAATCACAGAAGCAAGGCTCTGTATAAAGAGTTAACGATGGTTCCATATTGCAGTTTATTGTTTTCATGAAACCCAGTGTAAATGAAGAAAAACTGGATCAAGATCCACAAGGTTAAAATCTTGTTTGAGGTTGAATAGTGACCCAACTTTTCCTCAGGGGAAAAAAAGGCTCTAGGCATTATTTCCTAAAAGATACAGCATGATTTCTGAAGCAGGAATGTTGGTGTGATTATGAATACAATGACAAACCAGTCTGTAGGATTTAGAATAGTGATTCTGTTAGGTTCTTGGTAGGAATTTAGGAATTCCTAGAAGTTAGTACATGGGCAGTTGTCCATGTGTTGTAGAACCAGCTGAATACATAAATAAAGTGTGGTTACTGTGGTAATCATGATATAAAAAGACAATTCTCCTTGATGTGATTACCTTTAATACTTAACTAAGCCTGCAATATAATTAATTAAAGAAGATTAATTATTATATATTTTAATTCCCCTTCTTCTTTCTCACACTCAGTAGAAATCATTGAAAGCATCAATGCCACGGTATTGGAAATCAGAAATTCCAACCTCAGATCAATGGACAAATATTCCTCAATTAGGGTGACACAATGAAACAGTTCAAAAACTGAGGCCCCCTCCCAATATCATACATTTCTCAGTTTTACACCGTTATCATTTTACCATGGTAAAGTTACAAGGCCATTCCACCACGCTCCTGGCTTCTGTTCCTGATCGGATTCCTTTCTGTCGAAGCTTCTGCCTCTCGGCCTTTTTGCGAGCACCAGTCTTCTTCTTCGGCATTCTCACTCGATCTCAAGCTGTGATCAATCAAAGAATCCAATGGAATTTTGATTAAACTGGATTTTGCTTCCACATGTCCATTTTTTAAACATATAAATCATGACAAATATGTGTCAAGTCATAATCGTGGCAATAAACAAATATACAAAGAAAACAGAAACATGTAGATATAAATGTGGTCAGTATAGGGGCGCTGGTCCGAGAATGTTGACCGTCCACATAAACAAGGATATCCTCGTACAATTGTATACCATACCGACGGTGGGGTGCGCGTGTGTTTAGTTAGCGGCCGTAAACTAAAATTACAGTAGCTAACTTAACACACGCACGCATCCTACCGTTGGGAGTTGGAACGGTATGTTGTGCTGCAGTTTGCCATGAGAAAGTGCATATTATAAGTCTTTGTTTCTAGGAAAAATACTCCAAAAAAGATAAGAAAATTGACACGAAACAGGTAACAAACATGTCACATTTTAAATAATGACCTTTATTTGGACATTTGATGAATATTTAGAAAGTCTACTTAATTTTTGGTAGGCCTATGTATTAGTAGGATATCTCCACGCCGGAGATACGGGTCAAAGTTTGGATATATAGACTTCCGACTAGCGCCCCGATTTTGAGTGAAATCAGCTCAGTTGAGTTTTGTAATAATGGTGTTTGAAATGTTGAAAATCAATTAAACAGTTTTTAATACACAGCCAGGATAGTAATGCAGCTATGTGTGGGCATGCATAGCTAGGCTAGATTTCTAGGTCTTTTAAGAACTAGACTAGACTAAACCACTCCAGCAAGGCATCGATCTAGAGAGTCAATGCTTATGGGTATTGACCTTTAGCACTGCACTACGTGTTAATAGGCAGCAATTGAATACATGAATAGTCAATACACTCACAACACACAGATGCACACAATTATGCCGATGCGGCTGATCGGCAAGTTTGACAGTGGACTCACAATTTTAATCTTTAAATTAATCTTTCTAACATCGGAAAGTTGAAAAGTTGTATTTTACTGCTATTTAGCTGTCATCAATCGTCACTAAAGTACCGATTTTGGGCAAAATCAGTTGAGTTTTGTACAGTGGTGTTTCAAATGTTGAGAATCGATAGCACATCTTTTAATACACAGCCAGGATAGTAATGCACCTAGGCTAGATCTATGTCAGATGTGTGGACTAAACTTAGTTTAGTAGGTCTACGAAATATCAAATTAAATCTAGGTCTAGTCTACCGTTTAAAACTTTCTCACATTATTTCCTTGTAAACTTTCCGTGCAAGCTGGTGACAGGGTCTCCAAAATTCTGAATCAAAGTTCAGTAAATCCCTGAATTCAATAAAACAAAACCTAAAACGTGGCCAATTTCTTCAAAATAGAAGTCGCATGAAACTGCACCTAGCGCCTCTATCTATCTATCTATCTATCAGGAAATCAACGGTGTCTTCAAAAAAAAAAAAAAAAATTGTTGCATGATAATATGTGCATAATAAAACCTTCACTTGCCCACCTACGATTTCTATAAACATGATCATCCATCATTTCATGGCATTTCATTTCATTTATTTCTCCTCAAGAGATCAACAGATAAAAATACATATACAAACAGACAAAATGTATGACAATACATAAGATGAATTGTAAAAAGTGAGGAAGGCAGTGGCCAAAAAGGAAACAGGCAAGATATACAATATGTATCAGTAACATAATAAAAAAGGAACACAAAATAAGATTAGAAATGAAGTAACTAACCTAATTAAAAAAACTAACAAAAGAGCCTAATATTGAATCAATATAATAAAAATACTTTATATTTCCTTCTAAAACAGATACTGAAGAGCTGTTATAGGAATTGAATATTTGAATTCCATATCACTGGACCCTGGTAAACTAGCTATACATCACAATATTTTATATTACCCCCTTAATTATACCTATATAAGTTGTCTGTGTCAAACATATTTAAATCAACATATTTGTCATTTTCATCATCATTATCATCAACATCATCACCATCATCATCAGGAGCATGTACCATTACCATTTATTCTTTTAACCATCCACCCCCCCCCCCCCCCCCACCACCACCACCTCCACCTCGGGCTATCAGTATCACGCTCAGGCTTTCAAATGTGATAGGAGATTTTCTTAATGAATAATATATTATGTTATTAATTGCATTTTGCTTTAATGTCAATATTTTTGTTAATATTGTATTGTGTACACGTGAACAAAAATTGATATATTTTGTATATGTGGGCCTATCGCTGAAATGTTAATTGATATGTATGTTGCAGAAGAAAATAAGTTCAAATCATTTAAAAGGGAAATGAGGGAACTAAATCTGACAGAGACTCAAACAGAGAACAGAGGAAAGTGGAGACGGAGGATTGGCAGCCCTTAGCGGCCGACCGCATTCATGTTCCCCAAATCTCTGGTAAAGGAGTATTCAAACATAGTACAAAGTCCGGTCCGGGTGGCGTTATTTTTTTCTGCGGCACAGATTGGGGTAATTAGGTGCGTGTTGAGCCCATGGGAAAGTTTAGGGTTAGGGTAAGGGTTAGGGTTAGGGTTAAATCAAGACCTCTTTTTAAAAAAAAAGCCCCAATCTGGCCGCAGAAAAAAAATGACGCGTCCGGGTGCTTTAAAAAATCTAGCACGTATTGACTTTAGACACCGGAGATAGGGGGTGCTTTCAAAGGGAGGGAACATGCATACACCCTAAATAACACTGAGTGGAGAGGGGGGCAGCCCTAATAAGTAGCAGTAACCGAGTAGTGGTAGGTATAGGCATATCGATTTATTGAATGGAATCCTTAGAAAAGCAAATGGTAGATGTTGAAAATGTGTGATCAAAGGGATTAAATTGCCTTTTTTTCTTTCATTCTTTATCTTCTTTCTTTATGTCAGTATATTTTCTCCTTTTTCTCCTTTCCTTCTTTTCCTAAATTTCTTTATTTTTTTATTTTTTTTATATATTTTTTTTATTATGGCGGCGTAGAATTTTTTTCATCAGGCAGCAGCCCCCACCCCCTCCCCTCCACAAGTACGTCAGTGTTAATATAATATATATATATGTTGAATATAAAACGAGCATGCACATATTTATATGTGTATATATATATATTGACATGTAGATCTACATATTATATACATATAAATTTATATTATATATATATATATATATATATATATACACACGTATATATATGTAAATAAACTAAATATTATGTAGATACATATATGTTTATATGTACTTTGGCCCTCCTACAGTTACCCTCTTGCAAACATTATTAGAATTTTCTTTTTCGTTTTGCCTATTTGAGGACACTTGAAGACTGTCATTTCTAGTAAAATGAATGTTGAGAGTGGTGCCCCTAGCTCCCTAAAGCTATGGCTAGTCATTTTTCTCTGTATGCCCACGGGATGTTATCAGTGGGTCTCAGCATCTTTGCCCATTCACTCAGACAATTTAACAGGTAAGCGAACAAATCGCACCATTACAAAGTTCGCTATTATAAGTATTATTTATTAGGCAGTGCAGCGAATGTTTGCATGTACTATAAACTGGCATGATCATGTAGCGTTCAAAAAATTGTAGTCTAGATTTGTAGACTTGAACCAAAACAAAAATTATGTGTGTTACTCTGTGTGGGCGTGGGTACACACGCGATGACCAATGATTGAGTAGTGGCTTACTTTAGCTTTAAATACGAGAAGGCCCACATTTCTAATGATTAAATATTCTTCTCGCTTAGAGCTCCTTCGCCCATTTCCCTCTTACTTTGCACCCTTCCTTTTTAAAAGTTTTTCTCTTTCTCCCTCTCGCTCTCACTCTCACTCAGATCTCTCTCTCTCTCTCTCTCTCTCTCTCTCTCTCTCTCTCTCTCTCTCTCTCTCTCTCTCTTTTATCTCTTTTGTCTCTTGATCCCCATAAAACATAGGCCTACAAACAGATAAAATACTCATGATATCTCTCTCTTACTTAGAATTATCCCTTTTCCGTCCGCCAAATGACTTTTTGGTTTCCTCTCTTCAAATTGATGTAAATCACTCATGCCTGAAATATGCATTATATGAGTAGTATCAGATGAAAGAGGAGGATCTAAGCTTTACAAATATGTGTCATTTATCGATTATAATTGTGATTAAGTTATGATACAACATCGATAATTCTCGGTCTTGTTTTTTCTGGGATGCACTGTATATGTTTTTGAATGCTTTTTTATATGATTGTATGTTTGATGTAAACTTGCATTTTTTAGTCTTTGGATTTTTTGACGAGATTGAATAAAACCTAATTTGAATTGAATTGAATAATTACAGCCTCATTATAGACAGACATATATGTAGTGAACAAATTAGTCATTAAGTAGACATGGTCATTAGCAGGACATGTTCGTATCCTGTTAACGATTGAACAAAAGAAGTACTGCCCTCTACTTACGTTTGCAGGCAGAGGAAACTTAAAGGCCTTCCAAGAAACAATAGGTTTAATCATTAGTCATTAGTTTAATTAGTTATATTGTTCTTAATTTAGGGTTAGGATTAGGATTAATATATCAGTTTTTATGATGTCCAGTTAATACACCATGAGGGTATATATAGATGTCCTGATAATATAACAAGTTGGTATATGATATGTATATAGATTTACTGAAGGTGTCATTGAACAGAAATTTGGAGTGAAAAAGAGAGTCATTAAGTATACATACATGCATGGTCATTAGCAGGACAATTTTGTGTCCTTTTAACTATTGCATTTTTTATTTCTCATAAAAGGACTATATATTTATAAATATCTCTCTCTCTCTCTCTCTCTCTCTCTCTCTCTCTCTCTAGATATGGATTCCATATAGGAAAAAAAAAGAAAAAAATTTGGGGGGCTACTTTTCAATCTTGCCTGCATAAAATAACATTCTAAAATTTGTTTTGCATTGAACTCTATGCAAATTAATTTAAAGGGGCTCTTTTCTGATTTTCGGGGGCTATTTCGCCCTGAGCCCCCATGTATTTTTTACACTGATTCCATAGATATGTGTGTGCATGTAATAATATATGAAATACATGCATACGGTATGTCTGCCAAGGAGAATGTAAAAGGGTGAACATTCACAAAGCACAGTCACCTGCCATTTAAACTACCTTTTCCCAGGGAGGTGGGACTATACTCCCTACTTTTCCCCAATACTAATGATACACCTGTAGAATCTAGAAAGTACAAAATTCCATTGTTAGAAAAAAGTCAGTAACACAGTCGGCACATAACGAATTTCTGACCAGGCAGTGGTGGGAGGGGGTTATCTATAGATCTGCATTTTCAATATGATTTTCCATATTATTAACTTCTCTTTACAGGCAGACCCAATGTTCTGTTCATTGTGGTGGATGACCTTCGACCTTCTCTCAACAGCTATGGGGGTCCCATTCTTTCTCCTAATATTGATAACCTTGCGGCGCAATCTGCAGTGTTCCAACATGCAATGGTTCAGGTGAGAATTGATTCCAATCACAGTCGGTAAAAAGTGTACCTTTAACACAGATTTGTCATGAGCAGCCTAAATATTAGTCCACTGCCTGGACTGTTTCCGTGTGGCACGCCCAATCGGCTGAGAAAATAACACACCCTCACTGTTAAAACAAAGACAGTCCTTGCCTGTAGAGATATCTACATATGATCCTTGAGACAATGTGGTAATTTCACGGTTCTTTGTTTATTAACACAAGAAAGGTTATCATATTTTCAGTAGTCTATTTGGTTCAAATGTCAAAATGTGAAAAGGACGGACTTTATGGTGGCATGAAATGCAGATGATATTTACTACCAAGCTATATAGGAGAGGGTGTGGGGGGGGGGGGCAAGGGCTAGTTATGCCCCCTCAAATCACTAAAGGAACTAATAGAGTACTGAAGTGTTAACATCATTTTCACTCGTCGTTCAGGTTACTGGTTCTGAACAACAGAGCCTGCACATAAGGTTAACTGTGAAATCATTTAAGTAACAAGCTGAAACAGGGCAAATTTGTTGTT
This sequence comes from Strongylocentrotus purpuratus, assembly GCF_000002235.5. Lineage (NCBI taxonomy): Eukaryota > Metazoa > Echinodermata > Echinoidea > Camarodonta > Strongylocentrotidae > Strongylocentrotus > Strongylocentrotus purpuratus. The sequence continues at coordinate 24,930,498 of NW_022145596.1, forward strand.
TTGGGGCTCTTGTGATCACCTCCACATTGTTTAGCACAAAATTGTTTGGAACCAGCAACCTTAATTGGCATATTGGCCAGTACGACGCCACACTTCCTTAACCTTCTATTAAAGGGATCCAGTAACTTTGTCTCAGATCCTTAAACAAAATCCTTGATTTTTTAGCTCATGCTGCAATCATAATTATAAACCTTTAAAGGGATCGTTTAACAATGTTAAATCTGAGATACACGGTCCTACATGTTATTAGTGTCTGTGATATGGTGTAACGTTGAAGCCCTAACAAAATCGCGCTTCAAAATGATCAAGAAGTGCCTCAAAAAAGTAAAAATCTTTGAGTGACCGGTTATACCATACTCGTTTTCCCCAATAGACTGTAGTGTTATGAAGACCGTCAGGCGAACGGTTTTCAAAATTTGTAATTCCAATCATAAATATCTTGATAATCGGACAGGCGATCGGCTTGTAAAAGTCATGGGGTTCCTGACTGACCTAAAGGTTTATAATTATCATTGCATCATGAGCTAAATCCAGAATTTTATTTCAGAATCTGAGACAAAGTTACCGGATCCCTTTAAATCATTCAGGAATCCCATGACCTTTACAAGCCGATCGCCTGTCTGATTATCAAGATATCTTTGATTGAAATTTCATTTTGCATTTTCCTAACGGTTTTGATAACACTACAGTATATTGGGGAAAATGAGTACCGTTATGGTAAAAACCGGTCCCTCAAAGATTTTTACTTTTTTGAGGCACTTCATGATCATTTTGAAGCGTAATTTTTTTAGGGCTTCAATATTACACCATATCACAGACACTGATAACACGTAGGGCCCAGCTTCTCAGATTTAACATTGTTTAATAAACGATGCCTTTAAGCTATTCTGGTCGTTGTTTTGTAGCAAGCAGTCTGTGGACCGAGCCGTATCTCCTTCATGACCAGCAGGAGACCAGACACCACCAAGCTCTATGACTTCTACTCTTACTGGAGAGAAGCAGCAGGAAACTACACCACCTTACCTCAACACTTCAAAGAGAATGGATACTTTACTGCTTCAGTTGGCAAGGTCTTCCATGGAGGTATAGAATATGATCGAAAAAAAGAATTGAAACAAGAAGATTTTTCACCTTTTAAATGCCTCCCATCCCCCCCCCCCCATATCTCAAGAACCTTTAGAGAAATGAGGCTTAAACCTGGTGATAGCATGTCACAACATATGATGATCATGTGATAAGATTTCGGATACATAGGTCAAAGGTCTAACAACACAAAGGTCAATTTTTGAAATTACAGGTTTTAGCCTTAGGCCTAAAAAAAAAAATTGATGACTTGGCGTAACGGGTCACTGAAAATTAGGGTAGGTAGGGCGATTTTTTTTTTTTTTTTTTGTGTTTTTTTGTTTGTTTGTTGTTGTTGTTGCTTATATTTGCATACATGAAATTAGCCATTTATACACATACATACATACAGTGGCGTAGATAGGTCCTCAGACCTTGGGGATGATCTGATGAGAGGGGTAGACCACAATATGTTCAAATAACTCCACGCACACACACACACACATATATGGACACACACACTGTGTGAGCAAACGGTGAGCAAGAAATTGTTGAAATCTTGATCACCTTGGGACCTGGGGGATGCATACATACACCTGGCCCCCCCCCCTGCATACATACATGTACATGTACATACACCCTCATGTATCGATACCCGAAATCTTGTAATAGTGACACTGTTTCAGACAACAGCAAATCAGAAAACGGACCACAGTTTCCTTAGATGCCTTGATGTTCTTAACCACAAAATTATCAGCGGCCAGATCTTGAACGATTTCTCCGATTGTTGCTTCAATGTCCACCTTCCGAAGAACGCTGAATAAAAAGTGAGCACCAAATTTACCCGTGAACTGAACGCCATAGGACGCCATGTTGGGGATACAATCGCCTAGCGGTACTATGGCGTACCTGCCCGCTGCACTCGGCGCGCGAGCTGGCCCAAACACGGCGCGGCAAAGCCCAGAACGAAAGCAACAAACATCCGGGTTTTCCCCACTGCGATATCAATATTTACGCAATCGCAATCGGATAAAAAAAAATAAAAAAGCGTAGGGTCGGCGATAAAAATAGGGTCGGGCGGGTTACGCCAAGTCATCAATTTTTTTTTTTAGGCCTTACTATTGCAATATCTTATGAACCACTAGAGATATGGGGTTCAAACTTGGTGATTGTATACATGTTGTATCAACATTCGGAAGACAAGCTAATTAGATTTCTGGTTAGTAGGTCAAAGGTTACAGAAGTAAATTTATGAAATTAAAGGTTTTTAGCCTTGCTATCTCAAAATCTAAACATGGTGACAGTATTAGTATAGATGATCCAATTGTATTTTGGGGCCAGTAGGTCAAGATCATAGTCGTCAGTTGACATTTAATCATAGACTTTTTGTTTTTAATATGATATGTCATGAATAATATCATACATTTCCTATACTGAATTTAGGGCTAAGACATATAGGAGACGCGGTGGCATTTGTCTTGTTACGAGGCCTTTTGGATGATTTCCAATCCTAAACCTTTTCCACTTTCAATCTACCTCTAATTTTTGTTTTTCATGCAGCAAATATTGCAATATTCCAAGACAAAAATCCCAATTCGAATCAGGTTCTCTTGAATTTCAGGAAGAAAGACAAGCTTTTCTTTCTTGGTCAAAACATATCAAAGATCAAGTAGAAATTATGGGGAAATTGCAGCTTTCTGCACTGAGCATGAAAGCATTAAAGGCTCCGGATATCTGACAAATACTCATTCATCATTTAAAGTATGTGGTTCCTTGCAAAGAGGTGTTTAAGATCTAATAGACTTGAAATGAGATATTGGTATTTTAAACTATTCAAATAAGGAACTAGAATATTTTAAAGTGTCATTATCTCAATACAGGTAAAGCTTCAAATGGAACCGATGACTACCCATACAGTTGGTCTGTAGAAGCATGGCATCCTCCAACGCAGGAATACAAGAGAGCTAAGGTATGATTAGTAAAGAATAAACCACATTTTGTTTGGCCAGGTTTGCAGCCAATGCTGTGGGGCTTGCAAGTTATGCCCCCCCCCCCCCCCCCCCGGGACTACTAAAACATCCCCTACAGGAAGTCTTGTTCTTAACCTTCCAAACTCTCCTTGAAGAAAAAAAATATATAGTTGAAAATGTTCAAGAGGCTTTTAGAGGGATATAGGGAAATTTAGAGGGTATGTTGTGACTGTGTACTGTGTAAGTGTTGGATATAATCCAAACTCATATAGACGTGATGCTTTTTTAGATAAATCACATTTAACTTGAATAATAATTGTTTAATAGTATAGTATTAATGACTGCTTTGAGAGAAGTAGTTGTTTTTATACGCTCTCGGGAAGGTTACAATTGGGCTGTTGCCCTCGGCACGCCTCGGGGCAATAGCACAATTCTAACCTTCCCTTGAGCGTATAAAAACAACTATTTCTCGAATATTAAAGCAGTCATTAATACTTTTATATGCCAAAAAAAAAAAAAAAAAAAAAAAACTTTTGTCGAAGATGAGATTCGATCTCTTGCGTACCAAAGGTGATGTATCGAAAACCGCCGCCTTAAACCGCTAGGCTATCGCGCTCTGTTACCATACGTTGCAGTTTTTTCTTATATATATACATTAAAATGGATTGAAAACGGCTTCGCGTGGTGGAAGCTTCGCGGCTGCTCCATTAAACAGGCCCTTCTTTTACTTTTGCAATGCATATTGGCACGAATTTAGATCAAGATCTATCGGCAGATGTTTTTTGTTTTTGGAAGTTTATTTTCGTCTTAATGTCAACAATGCAAGATAAAATTGTCGGTAAGATCGATCGAGATTCAATTGTATTGAAATTACCGACCAATTCTTCGCACACGTACGGTATCCTCGATCGCTCAGACCATTTTTTAACATGTAAACCTATGGGGTAACCATGGAGACTGACCTATTTTCCCAATAACCATGGTTATTGGGATTTTGAACTGTTTTTTAACCATGGTTACCGGGAATTTTCGGGAACAGTTTAAGTTTATGAATGCAATTTCGACCAATCAGATTGCTGGATTACTTAAGTGAGGTATATAATAATTACTCTTGTTTCATATATAGTGCTTTTCCAATTCAGTAACTAATCAAATCCCACCGCTGCCACCAGTATTAGTGTGATGCTATCATTTTTTCTTATCTTGTTGGAAACAGGTATGCAAGAACATGGATGGCACTCTTCATCAGAACATCATATGTCCTGTCAATGTCACAGAGATGCCCTTGCAGAGTCTCCCTGACATTCAAAGTACCGACCACGCCCTTGACCTTCTCCAACAATTTGCCTCAAGGTCACCTCAACCCCTTTCACCCTCCTCACCATCTCGCAAGTCTGCCTCAAAAGAGAGTGGCTCCCAGCACACCAAGGATACCTCACAGCCCTTCTTTCTGGGCGTGGGGTACCATAAACCACATGTTCCCTTCAAGTACCCCCAGGAGTACCGTGCTCTCTACCCCCTTGAAGAGGTGGAGATTGCCCCCAACCCTGACCTGCCTCCTAAGTTACCACCGGTGGCATTTGAGCCCTACACAAGCCTAATGGAGCGGGATGACATTGGTGCTCTCAATATCAGCTTCCCTTATGGTCCTATCCCTAGACCTTATCATGTAAGTAAGAAAGGAGGGGAATATTTATGATCTCGTCTATTTGCCTCTTACATACACTGACATAAGAAGAAGACAAAAAGTTAGGGTAATTGTTTCAAGGAACTGTCAAGTAAAAGTTCGCTGAAATCCCAATGAAACATCTGTTTTAAAATTAATACACGCTTCAGTGGGATTTCAGCAAACATGTAATTATTACAGTTTTATTAAATGATGCCGTAGTCTCAATTAGTTTCTGTGTTACATTGGTTTCAGGCGTTAGTCATTTAGATGGCTTCAGTACGAATCCCACTGCTGTCACCCAATGTAAACTAGAATTTCTAGCTATAAAATATAGAACTAATGTGGAGTTGAAATAAAATAATCTTACTCTCCTTTTAGAATTTAGAACTCAATTGTAACTATAGCAGACCTATAATTAGTATTATTTTTCATTTATGCTGTTGGAAGTTTTCTTTTTTTGTTGGCCTGCAAATGGGACATAATTCCTTTAGTCCTTTTCAAGGCACAGCAATGTCAGATGACAGGACATTTATCTTTATTTACTACTCTCCACCCTAGTGTGAAACGGGTACCGGTAGAATGCTAACATTAATGCTAACGTTGGAGTATGTGGTATGTGTGCAATTGTAAAACAGCGCCTGGCCTGAATACTCCCCAGGGTGCAGAGCACATGCACTATCATGTGCAGATTAGCATTGAATCTACCGTGGTAATGAAAATAAGAATGTAAAATAAAAACATACTACTTTTAGTAAGCGATTTACAAATATGACTATTGTTAGTATTATTGATATTATTATGGTAAGTTATATGCTTTGTCATTGTAATGTGTATCAGGTAATATATTTTGTATTCTTTCCATACGTCAGTATTTACTTAGGCAGAGCTACTATGCCGCTGCCACATACACAGATTTCCAGATGGGACGATTGCTTCAGGGCTTGGAAGACAACGGCTTTGCGAACAACACCATTATTGTCTTTGTTGGGGACCATGGTATGTACAACAATTTGCTCACAAAATTAATTGAATTTGTCGAGAATAATGCCAATTTTCTTCTCCATTATATAGTATTTGTTTTATTCATATATCTTCTCTTAGGGAAGGGGTTTTCTGTCTGTATTTTAATAACCTTTATGCTGGTTCTGGGCCTCATTTCATAAAACTAATAACAAGTTTAAATTTGATAACAAATCAAATGCAATAATTTCAGTAGCTTATAACAGTTAGTTTAACTCAGTTTTTTATAGGAAGTTTCATGAAAAGGGGCCCAGGAGTTTGGCAATGGGTTTATAAATGATTAGACTTCTTGAGTCTTAAGGTAAACAGTGGCATCTTTTTTATCTCATGAACATTGGGTCTATAGTGACAACCTGCATAATTATAACGACCACATTTTCTTGTCTCTCTTAGTTGAATGATCTCTATATACAGGTTTCTCTGTATCTTGATCTTAGGTTTGTGGAAAATGAATGTAGTACTTTTTTGTATTTAGCAGGCTCAATAAAGATTCACCAGTACCAAGCACTCCTGGACCTCTAGGAAGAACAGAGCCGTTTTAATAATGGCTCTGAATAGAGCATTCCAGCCGTTTTTAATTCTTGATTTGTATTGTATTTGTAAATTGTATAATTTTTATACGGAAAATAAAACCAAACCAAACCAAACTCCATTTCATATATTGGGCATGGTTCTGTGCCAAAGTTAGAAGAAATGTTTTCCCAGAAAATTTATCAGATTCTGCTTAAGTTGTGTGTTTATTTTTTGACAGGATGGCAGCTAGGAGAGCATTCAGAATGGTGCAAGTTCTCTAACTTTGAATTGGCCACTCGTGTTCCACTCATGGTTCATGTACCGGGAGTTACAGATGTGCAAAAACAGCCGAGGACAAAGAAGTTTCCTCTGAAGGATCTACTCAAGAATAAAAAGTCAGGTGAAAGGAGGTATTCTAGTGTTCTCAAAGAGGGACAAGTCGTGAATGAATTTGTCGAACTGGTAGATATGTTCCCAACTCTTGCCGAATTAGCTGGACTCCAAGTGCCAAGTACTTGCCCTCCAAATCCGTTCAAGGTTGATTTCTGCACGGAAGGGGTAAGCTTTGCACCCCTCATCACTAGAGGCTTTGGTAGAAAAGGGGTTTCTTACACCCGATGGAAGAACGCAACCTTCAGTCAATACCCACGACCAGGCGATGTGCCAACACTCGAGTCTGACCTCCCCCATTTAGTCAACATCACCATAATGGGATATTCCATGCGAACTAGTGACTACCATTTCACAGAGTGGATCGGATTCAACCATTCCATTTTCCAGGGGGATTGGGAGGATGTTCATGCGAGGGAGCTTTATGTGTTGGCCACAGATCCACTTGAGGACGACAATGTAGCTGACAGTCTAGACTATCAAGATTTAATCCAGGACTTGCACATAAAGCTCATGCGTGGATGGAGGGATTCCTTGCCTGTCTAAATTTAAATTTTATACTAAATGACTATATATGCCTATATTGCTGCTTTTTCTAACTTGCCTTTTTTTTAAAAGTGTGCTACAAAGGGATCGTTATTAATGCAATATTTTTAAGGAAGTTTTTAAATATGTGTATTGTAATTTAAATCCCCCAAATCACTCAAATCCATGTTCATTACTAGAGCCAAGGTAATACTGTGCGTCCCCAAAAACACTTTTGAAATGGCTGCCAAATAAAAAATATATGATTCTGGGGAAAAGTTTTATATGTATGGAAAGCTCATAAACTCAACTTTCATATGACACCAAAAAGTCTGAAAATAATTCATGCTTGGGTGAGCACTGCTCACTTTTGTAAAGGGTATGAAAATTAGGTTGTGCAGGATTTAGCCTTCCAATTTGTGAGAGGTAAATCCTTTGGAGCTCACAAATTTAGGGTGATATGATTGCTTAGCCTTCGTTTGCTTAGCGGCCATGGCTCTTGCAGTCTTCAATCGATTCTGATGTTGTCTGATGTAGCCACTCACCGTTCTGTATCGCTGAGCTTCCCCACCTAGGTCGATATCACAAATAAAAATACATGAAGTGGGTGCATGTAACAATATATATTACTACTATTTTGGTTGAACAAGATTTACCTTTATTGCTCATTTCATTTTCTGGGGTTTCTTCTTGGGCTTCTGCTGACAGATCATCTTCTCTGACTTCTGATGATTCGTCTTCCGAAGAGTACACAATGTCTGTGTGTATGTAAAATATTGATAATAATAATAATAATAATATATTACATTTATAAAGCGCTTAATCGCTGAACAAAAATTAAAAATTAATGTTAGCCTACAAGTTTTAACAATATTATATATGATACATAATTGTGATAACAAATTCCTAATAACAACTAAACTGCCATTAATACTCACACTATGTAGTAAACAAATTTAATGTTCAAATCCGAAACCCTATATGAGAGTCGAATATAATTGTGCTAGCGTCAACAACCACATTTAGAGGACCAGCTAGTCTTTTCATTTTGCACACCTCTTTCCTAAATCTGCTACTTCACAGAAGACAGAAGTTCCTTTTCCAAATTGCTCAGCATATCAGTACTGAAGACATTTGAATCACCCCTGTGCAAGTGATGATAATCCTCTATTGTCATCTTGGACATTTCTCCCTGGCCTCTTCTGTTGAATGCAATGGTCTAGCTGTGAAAGCAAAACCTTTGCCAGTTTCTTCAATGTTTGTTGCTTTGAGTTAAGTTCCGATTTCAGGAAGTTGCATAAGGCTACAACATCTTCGGTTAACGGGATGAGTTTTATGTGGTTCTTCTTTCTTTCATTCAGAGTACGCAGAGCATGACTTGATACTTCCTCGTTCCATTTGCTTTCTAGCAGTTTCAAGAAACCTTTCGCTTTGTGTTCAGCAGTCTCATCTCCCCTTATCAACGCATGACCTAGTTCCATCAGACAAACCTTGTTGAGAGTATGGCCAAGCTTCAATGCAACACTGGGACTTGAGAAGGTATGCAAGTGTTCATCAAAGCCACCAACCTTCCTTGTTGCCTCTGTGACAAATAGGAACTCAGTTGGTTGTACAAGGGTTCTCAGTCCAGCATTGCTTTTACCTTCATATTTCCTGTACTCAATAACAAGCTGGGAGATTTCCCTTAGTAGTTGTCCTGGCTCTTGTCGTGACCCAATTTGCAGCACAGCTTCCTTCCAAGTGCAACAATGCATGGATCACTTCAAATGACTCGAGATATGTGATCATCTTTCAACCCACTCAATACCCTATTACATGGGCCCTCAGAGATACCAGGAGCTGATGGGATTATTTGCTGTCCTGCACGAACTGCACCTCTCTTTCCTTTTTTTCGTTCATCCTTTTCCAAGCAGGTGTGTTTCCACATTTCTTTTCTTGAATACCACCCAAGACACTGCACACATGGACTGTAATGTGAGGAGTCTTCAGTACATGTGGGCCTGTGCACAACAATGATTTCTCCTTTCCCCTCTTCTAGAACCTCAACATTGTGTCTATGGTTACCAAGATTTCTGGCCCTTGTGATGAGATTCGATCTCTTCCTCGACTTTGGTGAAAGTGCTAGCATTTCTGCAACCAAAGTATTATTGGGATGCTGCTTCAGATGTACAGAGAGTATTTTGTGAGGTTTTTTACACATGAAACATTAGGCAATTTTATCATAACACCGTTTGTGCCCGTTTTTGGTTGTCATCACAGTAATAGCCACCTTATTGTCAAGGCTTGTTCCGTCTTCTTGGTCTGATTTGTCATTATGTTCTTCACATTTGCCCTCACTAACTTGATATGCATGACTGGATCTCCAGCGCCTCAAGGACAACGGTAGCACCATTTCCTGCTATCATGAGATTCAGATTCTAAACATGACGACGGAACATACGATTCCGAAGAGGAAATATGTGTATCGGTATGGTCACTAACTTCGTCATCATCACTTATTTCATCTTTGCACGTATCGTCACTGGCTGAGTCCCAAGCACTAATGGCACAGAAATCACTTTGACCTGGCTTCTTCGGTTGCTTCATTTGCTTTTCATTGCAAATTCGTTGCCTTTTTCTTGCTGGGGCTTTTGTTGAAGGACCAGCTTCTGGAGCAGATCCCTTGACGGACCATCTTCTCTGGCTTCATATCACTACAGGGCACTATTTATCATTCATAAAATCGATTTAATTGATTAATTTGTTGTTTTTCCCTCTGGGGATATCCCCAGATCCACACGTATCCCCACAAAGAAGGTGTGTATTCAGATGGTTGTCCCCAGAAACCACCCTATACAAACGCACACACACACACACACACACACACACACACATAACGTACACTTCATACATGGCTACCTCATCTTGTTTTATACATTCATGTACCTGATAGCAATCTGTCAAAAGGGTGTTTTTTACAAGATATTTTATACCGAGACAATGTAGTACTACTAATTATATAATGGGGTAACTTATTCCACTTTTTAACACAGACAGTTCTCAATGATTTTAAGGCAGTATGGGTCCTGGCGTACGACTGATGGATAAGGTTACTCTGACGAGTATGATAATGATGGATGGAAGAGTTTTCCACAAACACATTAGTTACTTTAGTCAAAAATGTATACTGGAGTGATTGACATTTAAACATAAATATTACGCAATTAAGAGATACCAATTCATCAAAAGGCGAAATACGTAATTGCTAAAACAAAGGAGTACTAGGTGAACTATATTCTGAATTTGGACACGACTAAACAAGTAAACAGATCAAATTGTAGAGGAGGAGCCTTCACACATACACACATAAACACCCATATCAACACACACACAACACTAAATACAAAGTAAAAGATCAATGGATACATGTGTAATATGTAAAAAAAAAAAAAAAAAAAAAAAAATCTTACAAGCAAGAAAGATGTTCAGAAAAAGAGTCGGTGCAAAACCTCTGGGATTGATAAAGAGTTACCAGGTATTTAAGAATGTTTCAACTCATTACAAGGTTGAAACTTGTCGAAGGGAAGAGAAGGCCCTTTTCATAGAAATTCCTCCTCACTGGTTTTTAAGGCGGCCATGATCTCCTGTCGATGGACCAAGCAGCCTCAACTTTAGGTTGGTTGGTAAGCTTCATCAGGATCTGGTGATTCGTCTTAGTCAGGTCCTCTTGGATCGAGATTCCAGAACCCTTCAGACGTCTCCTATCCTTCATCATGGCTGCCTTTTACTTGTACGGAGTGAATTTCATGAGGATGGGGCGGGGCTTCTTATCGTCAGGACGAGGATTGCCTGAGTGGTGTGACCGATCAATATCAGAAGGCAAAATTTCGCATGGAAGGTGATCAGACACGGCCTTGATCACAAGTTGGTCAGTGACCTCACCCTTCGACTCAGGAACGCCAAATATGCGGACAGAATTCCTCCTCCTGTACTGCTCAAGATCATTAGCCCGCATGTTGAACATATCCACTTCCTCTGACAGCTTATTCATCGAGAGTGAAAGGACTGAACTTCAGCCTCTTTCTTATCTAGCTGATTCCGCAACTCCATGAGCTCACCTTCCTGCCTATCAAGCCGGTCTTCATTGGCCTGAAGCCGCTTGGCTAGGATCTTCTCCACACACCTCTCCAGGGCAGAGATGAATTCATCCTCGCAAAACAGTTTCTTAAGCATGGTAGACATGTTGGAAAAGTCTGGATCATGACTATCTTGACTCTCAACAGAGATTTTGACTCATCGTCCATCTCTAGTTGAAGATAGGCATTGGTTAAATCCATCTTTGAGAAAACCTGTCTCCCCCCCCCCCTCCCCTTAGGCAACTAAACAAGTCCTCTGCCATAGCTATAGTGTATCTGGCATATTACCTTGTAGTAACTGATTTACTGTTACCTTATAATTCCCACACAGCCTTACACTCCCATATGACTTGGGGACAACTACTACAGGGGTTGCCCATTCACTGCCTTTAACCTTAGTGATTACCTATTGGCTTTCTAGCCTTTTCAACTCTTAAAACCTTCTCTTTCAATGCATATAGGCATCAGTCGTGCCTTGCATTGAATTGGATGAGCATCATTCTTCACTCGCACTTTCGCCTTGAATCAAGTTATCGAGTCTCCTGTCTCACTGAATACCCGCGGGTACTCCTTGCTTAAATCCTCTGTCGTCTTCATGTCCACGTTGACTTGGACTCGACGTTGACTATTTCATTTCAATCTAGCTTGATGTAACGAAGCCAATTTCAACCCAACAATGCAGGCTTCTTGCACTTCACTACAAATAGAGGCAACACAACCTCTTGCCTCTTTTATTTCACTGGAACCTATTTGCTTCCTAACACTGTGATATGTTGACCCGAGTAACTCCTCAACCTGACGCGATCTCAGCATTCATGCCAGGCCAGAAAATGACATCTTGGTTGCTTGACCTTTTTGAAATACTCCTAGACTTTCCATTTGATGTAGTTCCTCTCTGACCTTTTCATGCAGTGCCACATGGCCTCATCTTGGGGCTGAACCACTGCATGGTTTGGCATCACTTTGATCCTCTGCTCCCCTGGCATACAACCAACCCAGTCCTTGAAAAACGTCCTCATATCTGGTCAGAACATCAGCTTGGTTTCGAAAGGATACGTTGGATCAAATTCAGTTCTCTGCATGTTTTCCATCCCAGAACTGGTTGCACCTGCTGTTCGACAAATTGAAATTTAAGGTTGCAATACACATCTTTGTGCTCACAAAGGAAGTTTGTTGTTCCTTTGGGTGTGATCTTGTGTCCTGAGTACAATCACTTGCCGAGCACGAGACCTAGTGATAGCTAGGGCTCTCAACTCCTCTTGTACAACTTGTGGAATAATTACACTGTGCCCCAGTATCTAACTTGAAACGCAGCTTTCTATCATCCACTTCCAGATCAATCATCCAGTCTCCATCATCTTCTGCATGGACAACCTCAACAAAGAATTCAGTATGCCCACCTGGTTTATCTTGTCATTTTATGTACTGTTTTCTTTTGGCTTTTCATTTATCTGGGCTGTTGGCCGAGACTAGCTTGCACATTCTGGCAAAATTTGGCCTGTGGCACTTCCTGCACTCTTGACCATATGCAGGACAGAGTTCTTTTTTCCACTCATGTTGTCTATACCACAGAACTTACAAAGATGTTTAATGTCTCTGTCATCTTTAGTCTTCTTCTGAATTGACATGTCAGGAATCAGCTGATTACATGCATGCCAAACAAGAATACTCATGTTGGCCTTGGACAATTCAGATGCTCAGTGCGCGCATCCTTGGACAAGGTGTTTTGCCCACATTTGTCCCTCAGGTGTAAATGGGTACTTAGTGATACTGAGGCAACGAAAATTGCAGGGCCTACAATACATGTGGCTAACTTCGTGGGGCCTGTCTCACTAAACAGTACTGAGTGTAACGGGACTTAGTGTCGATGCGACGCGTCATACACTAAGACGGGTCTTACTGACGTCCTGTTGGTGTTTCAGTTTCACTAAACCGTTCTTTACTAAGTCCTGTGTGCGGCGCATCTTTAACAATAAAACGTCTCAGTGGATTTTGATTCTCCGAAGCCGAATTTTGTGACCAACGACCTTGTGTGAAGATACAAGTATTTTTCCCCTTAAGTTTTCGTCTGCATCGTCTGCGGTGAAAAAGTGAAAGGCCGCTGAATTGTTAGATAAGACCAAATTATTACAAATTAACAAAAGACTCGACTCCGTTTCGTTGACAATCAGCCGTAGACGAGAGTCTCATTGCATGGCTGATTGTCAACGAAACGGAGTTAAGTCTTTTATCAAATCTGCTTTTTGCTACGGCAGGCACCCAGTGAAAACGAATTCGTTTGTTAAAATTATGAAAATGTAAGGCCTACTTTAAACAAACAGAACTTTGTTATTCCTGTCTCATTTTTCTTGATTGAGGTATCGTGTGAAAGAGCAGAAAATGAACTTTCTGGAAATATGAATTTTTCTTTGAAATTCAGATACCACCCGCCAAATTACTTTTTGGTTTCCTTCCTTCAAATTGCTTTTTATCACTCATGCGTGAAATATGCATAACGTGAGTAGCATCAACTGAAAGAGGAGACTCTAAGCTTTCCAAATATGTATCATTCATTAATTATGGTTGTGATTAAGTTATGATAAAACATCGATACTTCTCGGTTTCGTTTTTCTGGGACGCACTGTATAATCGATAATGAAACCATGCATCTAGTATTTTTGTTCCATGAGATATACACTGTATGTTGTATGATTGATTAAGGCATACTGTATATTCAATTACAAGAGCTAAGAACAAAGACAAGTCCAATGTCTTGTGGCATTTTTAGGCCTTTCTAAGTCATTTGTAAATCTATATAAGGACTTTTCATAATTATCCAAATACTTATATTGATCATCATCCTTACTTCAGTAATTTAATGACCTTGCTTTAATGACTGAATCAAAGAACACTGTGTTTTATATAGATCAGCTCAAAGCTAGGTACATTTGTTGGCACAAAGGTCCAAAAGCTTGTAATACATTGGTACATGCGATAATTATAATGGTGAACTTTACGAACTGTGTCTATCTTAACGTTACCTAAATGTTGCCCAGGAAGGAAAAGGTCAGTTCCAGAACAGATCTACAAACAAAGCAATGTTGAGATAAATCATAGTCTGACATTGCAGACCCTTTTAAGTACTATCAGGTTTTATTTATCCTTCCAGTTGCAATACAAAAAAATCATGAACATGTACCCCTAAATATATGTTGTAGCATTATTGTAAAAATCATACAGCAAATACAATTCACAACTGAAGCCGAAAAAATGATAATGTGTTACAAACCAAAGCAAAACAAACACACCCAACCGCACACACATGAATATAACATAGAGACATTGATATTTAACTTGAGGTAACCTTCAAAGTCATGACTATAACCAAATAATTAGTTGTATTAATTTCTAAGTAAAACATAGAGTTGGTAAATGTTTTATATATATTCTGTGAAATCGGGGAATTATCGTCAATGATGAGTAAATAATAACTAGATTATATATTTAAAATTATGAAAATCATACTAACACTTGCCATCAAATTCAGTTGTGCCACAAATGTTGTAACACAATGAGGAACACTGCGATATACTACTTCTGTTTTTAAATTACATGGTATAACTCATTTCGTCTTGTCTCATTCATTTGATATGAGTATAGTTGTTACTCCCAAATTGCAGGGAGATGAGAGGAGAACATTGATAAGATAAATGTTTCAATGAGGATGGTTGCTGTGGTGGAGAGAATATATATATATATATATATATATATATATTTATCAGAAGAGGGAGATGAATTAATAGAGAAGGGGGTAGAGATAGTGTGAGAGGGGGTTAAAAGGGAGAGAGAGAAAATGGGAGAAATGAAGAAAAGCGACCGGGAGTGATACAGAGAATTGATAGAGAGACACACAGAGAGACGGAGAAGTGGGGTGGTTATAGAGGGGATCACACTATAAACATGACGGACAAAGAAAGAAGACAAAATATACAGTTCCATATTCTACCCTCAACGATTGCTGTGGTAGACAAAGGAACATCCCTTCACGGGAATTATGTAAAAATGTGTTCTACACATTTTTACATAATAGTGGTGAAGGGATGTTCCCTTGTCCATAGCAATTGTTGAGGGTAGAATGAGGAACTGTATATTTTGTCCTCTTTCTTTGTCCGTCATGTTCATAGTGTCAAGCAAGAGATGAAACAGGACGGGTGCGCGGGGTTGAACTTGTTATAACTCGTATTCAAAGAACATTGTGGCTGTTTAATTACAAAAAGATCACTACATTCAACCCTTCCCCTGCAAATGATGATGATGAGGGTACTCTATTACTACTACTACTACTACTGCTACTACTACTACTACTACTACTACTACTACTAATAATAATACTACATCAACTACAACTACTTCTCAGTGTGGTACTCAGGGATGCCAGTTTTCAGTCAAAAGCCTGAATTCAGGCCCGGGCGAGTTAATTTCAGGTCATAGTTTAGGCTTTTTTGTGTACAAAATGGCTCATTCTGTGTGATGTTCATGCCCTCTGATCAATTCTAACTGGCATCCCTGGGTACTTGCTCCCCCCCATGAACTGTCCCAAAAACAAGAGGCGAGAGCGAAAGAATAGATGAAGAAAAAATAAACATGAGATTGCTCGAAAATGCTCTTCAAAGATTATACTATAATGAGAATCCACACCGTGGGGACAACGTGCAGAATCCTAAATAAAATCTATTGAAAGAGGTGCATTTAACGATTATCGAAAAAATGGCTAAATGCTTTGGGGTTCGATCTGCGTCATTAAGGTAGTTTACAACAGAGAATAAGAAATGTAAATAGGAATGAAAGGTCGAAGGCAAACAGGAAAAGAGAGAGAAATGAAAAGGCAAAATATCTTCCCACTCTAAAGGGGCAAAGTGTATATCCCCTTCCGGCCTGGTCAATCAGCCCCCTCAATAGCACACTAGCGTTTTTCAACCGGGTTATATTTTAGTTATATTAAAAAATAAATTTTGGTATAATATCATCTTCATAAAAAGGTATCAGAAATCGCTAGTTGCCAAAATATATTACATTGGGAACTCTCATGAGGAGATAACATTTTATAGATATTAAAGTGTCCATTTCCTCTCTCGATTCACTCGCTTGCAGGTATAGCGAGATCCATGAATATCCCATATTGTTTTAACATAAGATAGGTTTTTTCCTCAATACCAGAAGTAGTACATATCAAAATTATGCAATTTATATCATACTGACTTTACATCACATTCAGAATATTAATCAAAATGCAATACAAAAGTATAATTCTTAATTTACATCAATTGCTAAACAACAATGATATATCGAAAATAATATCGCTAGTGACATTCGTTTGTCTCGCAATGTATGGTCAACAAGGGATCTAAAAGATCACGACGAACGAGTGTGGTGGTGGTTATTTTACCTGACTGCTTGACTGCTAAGAAAGCATAAATGCTTGTAAGTAAGCAACCAGACGACCGACGGCTTTATGTCCTCTCCGAGAGACCTGGTAATGAGGATTAATGCCTTACCAAAGGGCACTAGCGCATCGACTTGGTTTCGAACCCGGGTCACCGGATCACGAGACCACTGCTCTATACGGCCGACTGAGCTACTAGCGATATTATTTTCAATACTATATCCGCAATGAGTTATATATTTAGCATTAACAATGATATATATTTTTGTTTCAAATACAAAATTACAATACAAAAGTATACTATAGTATATTGCAGAATTGATCTTCTTGCAGACAAAAAGATTCCATTGAAAAAAAGTTGAGTACTGATTTTAATATACCTTCCTTTTATTGACTATATTTGGCAACGGAAATCAACCTTAGATGTCACGGAGGGGGGGGGGGGGGTGCAAATTAAAAGAAAGTTAACTTAGTGATGAACATTTTCTTTCGACTCGGATCAGCTATCGTAACAAAAGAAATTCTCCAGTTCTGTTCATTTCCATTGTAAATATGATTCAAACAGAAAATGCAAATACAAACACTTGAAGAAATACATAGAAATGTACAAATATTTGATAAAGTTATAATTATGAATGTAAAAAAGAAAGAGAGGAAACAGAATAGGCATATAAATGACCTCGAGGGTTATGTCTAGGCACCAACCCTTCATGGTATTACAAAAAAGTTGTAGTGATGATACGAATCAATGATAAGATAATTATTTTCTCCCAGGAACAGGTTCATCTAGAGTGACCTCTAATCCCTATAGTCATGTATTTCCAGTTTGCCAATGAAACAAATATATGACGTTAAGTAAATTATGCAACTTTTAATAGTTCTTTTCTCATGAATGCTCAAAAACGGGGTGGCACAGAAGGGTGAATATTAAAAAAAATACGGTTACATCAAAACCTATTTAGTGATCCTAACCTATCTTTTAGTCGATCTGCATACACGGAAGAGAGAAAGAAAAAAAAACTTAACAAGACGTTATAGATCGATACAAATATGGGGGGTCCTGTCTAGTTTGGTAAGCAGTCGCGCCATCCCCTCTGCAGGCGTTGGCTCAGATCTTTCACAAGAGTTCCATACTTGATATATCCTGCAACGTTTTGATTTTGATCCGGATCGAGGGCGTTAATATAGAGTTCCCTCGCTCCGACGTCCGACCAATTCCCTTCAAAGGTTGTGTGATTGAAGCCTATCCATTCGGTATAGTGGTAATCTCTCGTCCGCATGGAGTACCCCATGATGGTGATGTTAGCTAGATGAGGGACGTCCGAACTCTCGCCCGTTGGAACGATACTTGGCCGTGGGTACTGGCTGAAGGTCGCATTTTTCCACCGCGTGAAGTTTGTGACGCGGTTGGAATTACCGCCTGATATATCGCCACGTGTCGAAGTCATCTTGTTTGTTATCAGGGGGGCGAAACTAACACCTTCTGCGCAAAAGTCAACGTTGAAGGATTTCGGCGGACATATTGGAGGAATGCTGATGTTAGCTAGATCAGAAAGAGTAGGGAAGATGTCGACAAACTCCACAAAATCATCCACATGGATGCCATTATTTTGTTCCAAATCGCTGTAGTCTTTGATAAATTCATAACGTTCTTGCTCATCGAGTATTTCCACTTCTCTGATGGCGTTTTTATGTAGGTATCTCTGCAGTTTGATATTCATCTGCTTCTTTTCAACCGCGTCTTTTTTCGTCAGCAGCAGAGGATCAAGGAGTTCGAATTTGTCGGCGGCCATCCAGCGCGTGTCAGTCACACCAGGAACGTGGACGAGGAGTGGTGCTCTTGTCGCCAGTTCAAAGTTTGAGAACTTGCACCACTCTCCATGTTCACCCAGCTGCCATCCTGTGTGAATAGAGATCATTAAAATGATATTGAATAGGCTACCATCATGTGTGAATAGAGATCATTAAAATGATATTGAATAGGCTACCATCATGTGTGAATAGAGATCATTAAAATGATATTGAATAGGCTGCCATCATGTGTGAATAGAGATCATTAAAATGATATTGAATGAGCTACCATCATGTGTGAATAGAGATCATTAAAATGATATTGAATAGGCTGCCATCATGTGTGAATAGAGATCATTAAAATGATATTGAATAGGCTACCATCATGTGTGAATAGAGATCATTAAAATGATATTGAATGGGCTGCCATCATTTGTGAATAGAGATCATTAAAATGATATTGAATAGGCTACCATCATGTGTGAATAGAGATCTTTAAAATGATATTGAATGGGCTGCCATCATGTGTGAATAGATATCATTAAAAATTATATTAAATGATCGAGATATGTTCGAACTTCAGAAAGAAGGTAATTCTCCCCGCCATATGCGATAATAAAACAGTCGGAAATATGAAGAAAAAACTATTTAAATATCGTCACTCAATTTCTATGTCTTTCGGTCAACGTAATTCGCTCCTCTAATTAATGATATAATCCAATAGAATGTCACGCTCGTCTTAATGACATAATCAAAAATATATCTCTTGTGAAGGTTCCGAGTCGGATTAACGCTACCCCGAAATAAACTCTGAAATTATCATAGATATTGATTTTTGACTGAATTGTTCTCACCGTGGAACGTTTATGACAACATATAAACCTACCATGGTCACCAACCAAAACGATGATGGTGTTATTAGCAAACCCAGACTCTTCCAGAACGTTAAGCAAACGACCTACTTGGTGGTCCATAAAGGTGGACGCCGCGTAGTAGTTTTGACGCATAGGTCCCTGGAATAAAGACAATAAAGAAAGACGCATGGATCAGTATAGATTGATGGAAAATGACGCAGTGTTCATGCACAGACGCAACTCATGGACTAAGAGATGCAATTACTTACTTATAGGCTATTGTTGTATGGTATTAATTCCTAATTACCATTACCTTCGGGTAGGACAACCTAGGTTCTCGGCCTGTCAGGGTCTCAACAATTAGATACAAAGGCTACACTTAGAAGAAATGAGGATGCTCATAAATTTCAAACTAGATATGTGGGAAGCTTAGAGCCGACAGCGTTCTGTTTTATCTTCGCAAAATGCACATAACTAATCGAAAACCTTATTCTATTTCCAGAAAAATTGTTATCGTCTTTATTTCTCTCTCTCCCTCTCTCTCTCTCTCTCCCTCCCTCGCTCTCTTTGATGAACCGCTTTTATGATAAGATGCTTGTGATTTGAATTAATTGCCTTTCTTTCCTTCATAATTTTGATGTTTAAAATATTGAGAGTGATCGATATTAAGAGTTATTTACACATTTGTATTCTTGTTATTTTAATTTGTATTATGATTTTTTTTTAAATAGTTTTATGTATATTATGTGAATGTTTTGAACGGGCCTGCTGAAACCCAGCCTTATGGCTGATAGCAGGTGATTCAACCGTGATTACATTAAAACAAAACAAAAAACACAAATACGATACCAACATTTGATCAATGAATGATATGCCCGGCTCCCCCCCCCCCCCAACTCCGAGAACGACGGACCCCATGCGTGTTGCCAAAATGTCCTTTTCGTAACAAAAGAAAAAGGTCGACCCGTATTGACTTTACACACCGGACTTTTGCTGAAAGGGGGGGGGGGGTGCTGAAAAAGGCTCGTATACAAAAGAAAAAGGTCGAGCCGTATTGACTTTACACACCGGACTTTTGCTGAAAAGGGGGGGGGGGTCGGTTGGAACACGCATATGCGTACCCTAAATAACACTGAGTGGGGTGGCCGGGATGATATGCCTTTAGAATTTCAAGGGTCACCCGAGGTCATGAATATCCTATAATCTTACATGGTAGTTCAGCGGAATGGTACCGTATGGCAAGGGTAGCTTTAATGGTCTGAGGTCCGAATGCTTTCTCAACCTTCCGAACACTTCCCATGCCGCACTCGGCATTTCCTCGGGCATGGTCGGATTAGAGGCGATTTCTACCGAGCTAAGGGGGTACAAGGATTCGTACTCCTTCGGGTATTTCCATGGAACGTGAGGCTTCCGGTAGCCGACCGCCAGAAAGAAGGGAGGTGACGAAGCTGTTATAAGAACGAGAAAGAAGTACTTTAACTCAAATGATGGCGCGTCGATAGAAGGTGGGGGTTGCCATCAAATTCTTAAGGTAGAATTGATGGTATATATTGTACATGTGTATAATATATTATGCAATCACTACAATACCACTACCAGGTATATTTACCAGGGGGCAAGGAAAATTTTGAAACTCAATTGACAACATAATGTCATGAAGAGTTACCCCCATTATTTTTGTAATATTAAGGTGTGCCCCCTCTCCCCTTCAAAAAAAAATCTTGAATTATCCGTCCTTGAAGATCAAAACCACTATCGCCAACATAACATATTTTTCTAAAGGATAACCATAAATCAAACTAATGGGAGCATAAGCATATAGAAACAATTGTGTAATCACCGTTAGTAAGGCTGCTTTTCCCATCTTCAAATCTTTCATGCAAGTGCGTTTTCTCCGCCCCGGTAGCTTTGGCAGACGACAGATTTCGGAGGATTTCTGCAGCTCGTTCGAAGGCCTGAAGATCTGGAAGAGTTCCCTCTGGCATCTTATCCACATCTACAGGGCACATCACATTGTCTCCCAGTTTGCCGTCCAGATTGGGACACACCTATTAAGAAATCGTGGATCCAGGATCAAGAATGCCCCTTACACTATGAATATGACGGACAAAGAAAGAGGACAAAATATACAGTTCCTCAGGTAGACAAGGGAACATCCCTTCCCTGCTGTTATGTAAAAATGTGCAGAACAGGTGTCACATGCATATTCACCTGTTCTACACATTTTTACATGATAATAGCAGTGAAGAGATGTTCTTTTGTCTACCACAGCAATTGTTAAGGGTAGAATAAGGAACTTTATATTTTGTCCTCTTTCTTTGTCCTTCATGTTCATAGTGTTATATCCCCAAATTGTCTATAGACCAATTCGTAGTTTAATAGCGAATGTACAAATAAACCCCAAATAAATATGCACAGATCTTTGAAACATGGAGAAGTGCCACTTTGCGCACTTTGAAAAATCAATGCCAGAGAGATGGAATCGCTTTATGAATCATTTTGTTTACCCCTTCAAGATGAATACGTCCGTGTTGGTATCATGAAATTCAGTGTCGGTGTATGAATGCATATTGATTTAAATAACTTTTTACATAACTAAGTATCTCTTTCTGTGGGTTTTACAAAGTGGGCACAAATTTGTACGTGCTCATCTGCAGATTTTTATATTCGAACTGGCTTAAATAGCGCCATAAGTAAATTCATTGGGTCATGGGTGATCCGACATTGCTCCGTCGACAGTTGCTTCGGAATGTATTTTATCAGAGATGCATGATTAGGATTGCAATTGGACTTTAGGTTTAATAAGTTAACCGTATTTTCACTAGGGTTTAGACATAGCGTTTGGTTTAGGGTTTAAGTTAGGAATCGATCCGTGTTGGAAATTAATCACGAAGCAATTACCGCAGGAGCTTATGTCGAACAACCGGCATACTGTTTTATATCGGGGTAGTATTTTTTCCTCCTATAGATCAATTTTGATATGTTTGACGAAGTGTGGAACGAAAATAAAGAATTATCATTAAAAAGACAGAAAATGGCAGGTTATAGCGAATAAATTATTATATATTTTTGTAGGAATGGCAAATTCTTACATAAGCAATATAGCAAATGGCTTTACCTTTGCATATATAAATTGATCGGTTGAGGGATGGTAGGCAGGCACTGACCAGCTGTACGGGTAATCGTCGTTGCCACCACTACTGTTCCCTAAAATTACAAGAATAATGTTGATTAGTAAATTACCAAATGGTACTACCATTATAATAATTACGGTACACTAAATTATATAGAGCCATGGTAGTATTGTCTGTATCATAGTACCGTGGTAGCACTGTAGGCCTACCATGGGTTTTTTTTTTTTTTTTTTTTTTTTTGTAAAGGCTGTCACAACATGATGACGGATAATAGAAACAAATGAATCGCTCCGACCGGAGATATTGGACTCATGATTAGAATTTATATCACATGAACATTTTGTTTTCAATACAATAGCATGGTTTTTTCATTTTATTCTGTTTTCCATGAAAGTGTTCATGCCATTCGCGATTAAATAATGACTGTTTTTTATAAGGCCCTTTGCTACTTAATCGACCAAAGCGTCACTGCATGGATTAAAAACAATTCTGCACTTTACAGTGCAACAGTGCACATTCTTTACCTCACCGGGGGGGGGGGGGGGGCATTAAAGTGAAAAATTGACTCTTTTCACTCCTTTTTGTCTATCGTATTTTGTACCTGGATGGAAGACCTTGCCAACTGAAGCAGTAAAGTATCCATTCTCTTTGAAGTGTTGAGGTAAGGTGGTGTAGTTTCCTGCTGCTTCTCTCCAGTAAGAGTAGAAGTCATAGAGCTTGGTGGTATCGGGGCGCCGTCCCGTCAGGAATGACGTGCGGCTTGGGGCACACAGAGATTGCTGCATGCATAAAATGATACCAAAGCGTGTACATGCTGATATAACATTTTAATTCTGAACATGGAGACATAAACTTATTAGACACATACACATGTAACATTGACATAATGGGTGTCCGGTCCAAACTGTTAAGCGTATTCTCGCCGTTATTCAAAGTATTCAATGAGGGTATCTGAATATAGGAATCCTTATCAAGGGACGATCCTACTTTTATTTTCTTCCAAAGTAACGACATCAAAGCAATGAAGATGTCCAGAAATCATTTTTTAGAAACACACATTCTAGCAATAAGGTTTATTTAAAACATTTCATTGTTTGCCATTGTTCATAATTGAGGGCATTTGAAACGCGATCATTTTCAGGAAAATTTAAAATTCATTAAAATACAATGAGAAAAATTCAGAACAATGTGTTCATCTTTATATACCAGAGTTCAACCTTTTCTTTTTAAATAGCTTTTTCGTCAAGGCTCCAAATATCATATCCATACCAATGTTTTGGACTACTGCTTAATGATCTTCGTTTCGTGTTGTGCTTTGTTTGTATTCTGTATTTGCTGTATTCATTACTATAATTGTAAGGGGAATTGCTGTGTTTTATTGTAAGCCACTGGCTTTTTAATGC
This sequence comes from Strongylocentrotus purpuratus, assembly GCF_000002235.5. Taxonomy (NCBI): domain Eukaryota; kingdom Metazoa; phylum Echinodermata; class Echinoidea; order Camarodonta; family Strongylocentrotidae; genus Strongylocentrotus; species Strongylocentrotus purpuratus. The sequence goes on from NW_022145596.1 coordinate 24,954,366, forward strand.
GATTTTCCAGATGAAATTTATTACATACTACATCTTTGTATTTTATGAAATTAATAAATTGAATTGAATTATATTAACATTTCCTTACTAAACAAGATGAGCGAAAGAGAGAAAGGGGAGCCTAGTAAATTTGTATTCCATCCTCCTAATGAGACCCCCCCCCCTCCCTCCCTCATCTATGATCAGACCGGTGTCTTCTCAAATGCTGGACCCACTATGCTCCGCTGCCCTAATAATAATTTACTTGACAATCAGCCCATTTTTATATTCAATTTAGAAAAAATGTAAATAATTTCAGTCCCGAGAAGGGGATTTAAGAGAGGGTGGGAGAGAGTGGGAGAGGGGGAGAGAGAGAGAGAGAGAGAGAGGGAGTTAGATGGTGAATAAAGAAGGGACAAGGGGGCCAATAACTAATATAGTGGATGCTTACGATAGTACTAGCGACTCAAAAAGACCCCCCCCCCCAACAACAACAACAACAACAAAAAACCCATAAAGAGATTCTCCTTCGGTACTGACTTTTTGAAAAGATATTCGAAATGAATTATTGTACTCGCCGCATTGCATATCTTAACAATTTAAATCAACCAAGAAAATGTTACATGTTACACAAATAAATATGACATATAGGGAGGTCACAAAACAATTATTGTGCCATTAATTTCCCACTTAATATGTTGAAAATTGTGAAATGCCCTATGTAGACCTTTTAACACAATATCATACCCAAAAAACCTCCACATCTTTTCAGAATTAATGACATTCCGTATAATAATCAATTAATCAGTTTCATTTTTTTTTACGGTTTCCCGCTACATTTTCGACTTTTATCAACGTACTTTTTCCCCCTTGACTAGTACCTTCTTTGCTGGTAATCATCCTGTCATTTAAGAAGTTACACCAAAGAAAGTGGTTAACTAAAAAGGTGACTGACCTGCACCATAGCGTTGGTAAAGACAGCAGATTGAGCTGCAAGTTGGTCGATGTTCGGTGATATGATGGGACCCCCATAGCATCCAAGTGATGGTCGTAGGTCATCTATTACAATGAACAACACGTTGGGTCTTTCTTGGTCCAAAGCTATTAGTGATGAAATGATAATCAGTTATGATATGAAATGAAAGCTGTAGTCTAAGACTTATAATTTCAGTTTTCAAAAGTGTGTCTTTGTGATCTCTATGACAACCAAAATACACTGTTGTGTATGTATGTATTAATTTGTTGATGACCTGATTTGGGGGGACTTTTTGTTGACTTGCTGAGTTTATATTTACATTTACATTTGAAATTTAATCTGTATTCTTTCTGGTATATCATGTTTACTATTCACCATGTTATGATGTTTTCATGTATATGTATGTCTTTATATGTATTTTTATGTTATGCAGGGCCCCACAAGTATAATATTATTTAAACCACTGATGGGGCTTCCCTGTTGAAATGAAGTTTCATTGTCACCATAAACTTGCAGAAGCTCTTCATTGGATGACCTTATTCGGATACCCAATTTATGATACCGCATGTAAAAATAGAAACGTGTATACTCTTTTGTAGGATCCATGTCTAAGCCCAAAACAAAGATACGTGAACATAAAAAGGGCCTACCAAATTCAGTTCAGACGTTATATTCCAAATTAACTTCACACGTGGGTAAGCTAACATGATAATTAAATGAAAGGATTACATAACAAATAAATGCCCATGTGGCGCCCATTGTGACAGAACGTAGTGATCTTCCCTAGTTGTGACGCTGCAACAAAAGGCAATTTTCGCACTGTAATCACATTTAACGATACAAATTATTTCTTTCATCTGGTAGGAATAATTGTTTTTCAATATCGTATTTCAGAATGTGAACTGCATATCTTAGTTGTTGCTAGGTAGGAGAATCAATGTCTCTATATGTAACAAAAATGTTGGCATAGTTTTGTGCGGACCACCCCCCCCCCCCCCACCCACCTTCTTCCCTGACTGACCTCTTTAGTATTTGTAATTAACTTTGAAAAGGAAAATAGATTTGACCTCTACTAATTAAATAAGAACATTTTATCCGGAAGTATGTGAGAGGCGAATTCTAACTCCCTGTATACATTTCAACTCAGCCTAGCGGCATCAGATTGCTTTGCCTTCGTTTTCTACATGATTATTCAAAGCATCAGAAATCAAGACTCATGGCTGCTATTGGGGCTATTCCACCACTCATCAAAGAGTATACGTTCACCCCCCCTAAAAAATACAAGGAAAGGTTAGATTTCTCTTACTTTACTTATGTTTTCACATTATGTTAACAAAGTAATTCCTTCCTTCCTTCCTTATCAGTGATCCGGTCTTGCATGAAGCCCCGTTGGTTAACATATGGGAATAAATGCCAATGTAAGCTGATGTGAGCATATTTTTCCCTAGGTGGAATATATTACACACATCATTCATTGACTAAGCAAACTGTACTAGTAGACTTGGAGACCTGGAGACAGTTATCTAAAATACACTCATAAACAAAGAAACAAAGAAACAAATCTGAAATCCACTCATCAAGTACAGAATGAACAGCTTTATTTATATAAAAAATAAGCCGAATCAAGTACTCTCACCGAATGTAGTTTGAATGCCGAGTGACGTGAAAATTGACCAAGCAACGGCTATCAAAATATTTCTACAGCACGTCCAAGCCATCTTTATTTTTAAAGGACTAATAGCCTCAGTTCGAAAACAATCTCCTGAGGTAAAGGTACCTGCAATACGTCCTTACATTGCTTGTTTAGTTGTGTATTGTAACTACACGCGGTGATGGACCGGCTGATCCTGATATCCTATCTATCTAGAACATTGGTAAACCAGGAAGTGCTTCAATAGACTAGTTCGGAGATAGCACTTGTACTCATAATCGACCCCAAATATTGTCATATATAGCGTCATCTTCGCCCTGGACTTCGCTCATCTGGCCTTACTCTCCAGATGCCCATTACTCATCTCAAGGGATATGGAGACCGGGCATTTTCCTCTATTGCTCCTCGCCTGTGAAATTCCCTCCCATCATCTATTCGCGAAATTGACAACCTGGACCACTTCAAAGCTTCACTCAAAACTCACATCTTCCTTCAGACATTTAAATGCTAACTGTATTGGAGGAGCTCGCGCCTTTGAATGTTTTTTTTAAACAGATATAATTATGGCGCCACCGGGGGTTTTAGTAATTTAATTATGGTCAGGTAAGCAACCAGGGGCCCGCCTTAGGGCCCTTGGTAGGGTCCAGGGAGCAGAGCCCCCGAAAGCTCATGGAAAAATCAGGCCAACTCAGCAACATTTGTTAATCACTGGTATCGGATTAGAAATAAATCACGTTTGAATTTCATGGGGGGGGGGGGCAACTGACCTCCACCCCATCCCTATCAGTACGCCAGTGCGAGGGAGCATAGTGAACGAGAGGGATAAATGTGACGGAAGTGACTTCCCCTCACAGGTTTTAGAAGTTTTGTTTTATTAAAAAAAACTTACATTCCTTAGCAAAACTATAGTAAAAAAAACAATCAATATACTTTTTTCACGCTTCACTTTTCTACAATATATACTTGTACACTTTGAAGGATATATGAGAGGGAGTTTATCTCCCGAGCGAGAAGATTTTTGCATTTTTATCTGTCTAAACGCGCACTCTTGGGCCCTCTAGAGCTTAAAAGTGTGTTGTAGTCTTAATCAGTATACGCAATACATTTTGGGGGGCACTTTTCAAATTTTCGTTACAAAAATTGGGAGGGGATGTATTCCCCCCCTCCCCCATCCGTCCCCCCGGGATCTTCGCCCCTGCACACACTGACGCACCACAGCAAGGCAACATGCTCACATTCATATTCACTTCTAATTCTTCCCCCTTTTTTGTAAATGCAACCTGCCTTCCTTGATTGCCAAGTTCTTTTCCTCACGTTTACGCACACGGACACACACACGCACACGGACACGCGTACTGCCAATCTTTCTTCACTTATTTGTCTTTTATTTCTTGAAGAATATAGAACGTACAGCAAAATATGTAATAACGTAATAATATTGTTTCGTTTATTCATAGTTATGCATGGTGACGAATCAATTTGTTAATCAATCAGTGGCTTGAACCAGGGATATGTGAGTTAAAACTCACATATCCCTGCTTGAACCATGCTTCACTACTGGTGACACATGTACCTGGAAGAGAAAAGTTTCTTGCCGCATAAAAGTGGTATAGGCAAACACTTGTGTCACGACGACGAGATCCTTACTTTTCATGGTGCTGGCATATTGCTATCTACGTCGCGTGGCTATATATTAGCAAGGCTTTAGTCATGGTCACACCCTGTGTAGATATAGTGATAGCTAGGGTGTTAGTGAGTAATTTACAGTGTCTTACTCTGTTGTCACGCCCAGTTCAGAAAATTCCTGTATTTGCATTTCTTGAAATATGGCTCTGAAAGATTACATTTTTTTGCACAAAATGTAGACCTTTGTCAAAATAAAGATATAGGCCTATCTGATAAACTAGACAGGAAGGCTGTAGCTGACCAGCGCCCATGAATAGAAATCAGGGGCGGATCTAGCTTTTTGCCAGGGAAGGGGGGGGGGGAGGTTTGACCCAGTGGCGGATCCAGGATTTTCCAAAAATCTCGCCGTTTTACTGTTTTACTATTTTTCTTCTTCTTTTTCCCTTTTTTTTTTCTTCTCCCCCTTTTTTTGTTATCTTTACTTGGCCGCCCAAGGGGGGGGGGGGGGTAATGCGCCGAAACCCCCTAGATCCGCCCCTGGATATTGCGTATCCAAATTGACAAAGGGAAGGGGTGGAATGTACCTTAACTAAAGGCGGTACACATGTGTGACGAAGACTACCCCCTAGGCCTAGGGCAACCACTCTCTCGGACGACTACCCCCGGGACAACTACCTGACAACTCCAGATGCTAATTACTCATCTCAAGGGATATGGAGATCGGGCATTTTCCTCTATTGCTCCTCGCCTGTGGTATTCTCTCGCATCATCTATTCGCAAATTTGACAACCTGGACCACTTCAAAGCTTTACTCAAAACACACATCTTCCTTCAGAAATTTAAATGCTAATTTTATTGGAGGAGCTCGCGCCTTTGAATGATTTTTGAAACAGATATATGGCGCCATACAAATGCTGTTCATCATTATCATCATCACAACAACCACCCGGACAACTACCCCCTAGGACAACTACTGCTCGGACAACAACCCCAGGACAACTGCCGCCCGGACAACTTACCCCCTAGGAAAATCGTTCGGGGGTAGTTGTCTGGGGGTAGTTGTCTGGGGGTAGTTGTCTGGGGATAGTTGTCCGGGGGTAGTTGTCCTAGGGGTAGTTGTCCTAGGGGTTAGTTGTCCTAAGGGGTAGTTGCCCTAGGGGGTAGTTCACTGGGGGTGGTTATCCGGGGGTGGATGGCCAGGGGTAGGTGTCCTAGAACCGCATCTATAGCCAGATCGGGGGTGGGGATCACTGCGGTTTTCTACTGGGAAAGACTTGAAAAACGACCCTTTTAATAAGTAGTAACATACATGGAATTAACTTCACTTATAACTTCTAGGTTCTAGTCTTAAAGACTGGAAGGCTATCTCTCCATCCCCTTTGCAACTGATGGCTTAAATTTCCCACCAAACTGCGATAACATTCCTCATTAGCAACGTTATTATCTTGACGTGGATCCGAGTCGTTCAGGTACAGCTCTCTAGCTTTCACGTCTGACCAGTCCCCTTGAAACGTGGTGTGATTAAAACCGATCCATTCCGTGTAGTGGTACCGGTCCGTCCTCATTGAGTAGCCCATGATAGTGATGAGGTCCAGGCTCGGTAAGTCAGTGTTTTTATCCGGCGTTACACTAGGCCGAGGGTACTGACTGAACGTGGCATTTTTCCACCGGACGATGGCCCCCGGGGCAGCACCGCGGCAGTCTCCGCGGCGTGCGCTGCTGTTAAGGCATTCTTCACCTTGGATCAGTGGCGCGAAGCTGTAGCCTTCGGAGCAGAAGGTCACGTTGAAAGGGTTCGGCGGGCACACAGGTGGCACTGGGAGACCTGTCAGCTCGGCAAGAGTCGGAAACAAATCAACAAGCTCTACAAACTCATTAATCTGGTAGACATTCTCTGATTGTGCCTTTCTCCCTTTCGTTTTCAATCCTGGAGATTTCCTCGATTCGACCACTTCATTATCCGTCTGGTCATGTGGAAATCTCAAATAGCTGTCATCGACTCTAGAATCAATTTGATTTTTACTCTGGTGACTTTGTAGTGTGGAGAATATTTCGTCAACTCTCGAATCGACCTCGTTTATTCCATCTTCCTTCAGATGACCCTGAAAACTAGGTGACAGCGGGTCGATGAGAGGAAACTTCCTCGTAGTGGATGACTTCTGGTCGGTGACCCCTGGCACGTGAACCATCAGCGGCGCTCTCGTGGCCAGCTGGTAGTTAGAGTACTTGCACCATTCGCCGTGATCTCCCAGCTGCCAACCTGAAAGAAACAGAATGAATACAGTGGAGTAATTCTAATTAATAACTAAGATTGGTGGCACACCGGCATTTGCCCTCGATCAGACACAGGAAAATCACACAGATGTGCGTAGATGCGCTAATTCTGTATTTTCATGGTTCCTTTGGATCTCGTTTCTCTTGTTTAATGTCCCGCTTTCAGTTTTGGTAAGACATACATCACCCATAAGTTGATACACTCTTAAAACTTATAAAAACGAGTGCTGTATCTTTTAAAAAAACATATCGGGTACAAAAAGGCGCATGCCATGTTTGTGTTGGTTGGAATACTCAATATTGGGTAAAATAATTTCACCCACATTAGGTTATATTCTACCAAAATCTTCCCTTTATCCAATAATTGGGTATATATTGTGGAAATATTTACTAAACTTTCTTTTAGAGTGTATAGTAGGTCCACACTAAAGAGACCCATTAGGTAGTGCTTACCATGGTCCCCTACGAGTGAGATGATCGTATTATCGGAGTAACCCCCGTCTTCAAGTGCTTGGAGAAGCCTTCCCACCAGGTAGTCCGTATACGTTGTGGCTGCATAGTAGCTCTGCCTCAGCGAAGCCTGCCAAAGGTAAAACCATGAGTTTGGATACAATATTATTGTCAATGTACATCTAATATGTTCGCGTTACAACACTGAGTCTTTTTCTATACGACGAATAAGAAATATGTTTCACAAATTAATGTTGCCGAAGAACTGCATATAAAAATGAGAGGCTATCATTTTTTTTGATCGCTGCATTACTAATAATAATTATAAGATAACAACCCATAGGAAAGTGAAAAGTATGCCGCAGACCTGCCGCAGACCTTCCGCAGACCTTCCGCAGACCTGCCGCAGATCTGCGGCAGACTTTTAGTCTGCGGCAAAGAGTATGCCGAAGTATGCGGCAGAAGGAAATTTTGCTGCAGACTTGCCGCATACCAGTATGCCACAGGAACAGTCTGCGGCAGATCTGCGGCAGGATGAAATTTTGCTGCAGACTTGCCGCATACCAGTACGCCACAGGAACAGTCTGCGGCAGATCTGCGGCAGGATGAAACTTTGCTCCAGACTTGCCGCATACTAGTATGCCACAGGAACAGTCTGCAGCAGATCTGCGGCAGGATGAAACTTTGCTCCAGACTTGCCGCATACTAGTATGCCACAGGAACAGTCTGCGGCAGATCTGCGGTAGGATGAAACTTTACTCCAGACTTGCTGCATACTAGTATGCCACAGGAACGGTCTGCGGCAGGGCGAAACTTTGCTCCAGACTTGCCGCATACCAGTACGCCACAGGAACAGTCTGCGGCAGGTCTGCCACAGAAATGTGGGAAATTATACAGTCTGAAGCAAGGCTATAGGCGGCCATTTTATAGGACATGCAGTACCATATGAGGTTGAAGGCTGAGCCCATGATCTTGTAAATTCCTGTGTTAATTAGCACTGTTAATTGTCTTTTTAGCTTCTGTCAAACCAAACAATTTGCTTCAAGTTCAACTGGTACCATAAGAGGAATTTATTACATAAGAGGAGACTGAGGAATTAACGGACTGTTTCAAAAAAAAAAAATTGTGCCATATGTGATGTTATCTTCAGCCCACTAACTCACTTTTTTGTTGTAACTACCCAAGACGAAAATCCAATTGAAACTAATTGAACACCAATTGAATTTCCAATTGGTTTCAATTGGTCTCAATAGGTTTTAACAGGTTTCAATGGGACTTTAATAGGACTTCAGATGGTTTCAATTGGTCCAGATTGTCCCTAATGGACCAATTGGGCCCATTGGCCTATGCCCCATTAGACTTTAATGGGACCCCATTGGCCTGCGGCAGGTCTGCAGCAGGTCTATATGAGATATGAATATTCATGATGAAGAGTCTGCGGCAGGTCTGCAGCAAGTCTGCGGCAGACCTGCCGCAGACTCTTTATCATACTGAAAGAGTATGCGGCAAGTCTGCAGCAAGTCTGCGGCAGACCTGCCGCAGACTCTTCATCATACTGAAAGAGTATGCGGCAAGTCTGCGGCAAGTCTGCGGCAAAACTAATTTGCATGTGAAAAAGATGACTGTCTGCGGCAGGTCTGCTGCAGATCTGCGGCAAGTCTGCCGCAGGAGTATGCGGCAGGCTCATTTCTTTCCTATGGTAACCGTCAACACACTAATGGATCAAAATTCATACATGGATTCATGGTTTGTTTCTAATATGTTCAAATGAGAAAGTAAAGCAAAAAAGCACCTGTAAAAATCCATGCACACTACATTTCCACTGACGCACTCACAGCACATTGAAGTTTACCCTGGCCTGCAAACAATCTGCAGGATTGAAGAAGGCAGAGGAAACCAGAAGAAGAAGAAGAAAAAGAAGAAGAAGGAGGGGGGAGAGAAGAAGGAGGAGGAGGAAAAGGAGAAGAAGAAGGAGAAGCAGGAAGAGATAAAGAAAAGGGGAAGAAGGAGGAGAAAGAGAAGAAGAAGAAGAAGAATAAGTAGGAGGAGGAGGAGGAAGAGAAGAAGAAGAAAAAGAGGGAGGAGGAAAATAAGGAGAAGAAGAAGACGTAGAAGAAGGAGGAGGAGGAGGAGGAGGAGAAGAGGAAGAAGGGGGGGGCGTTGCACATTCAAACTTACATGATATTTCAAAGGAATGGTGCCGATCGGAAAACTGAGATTCATCGCTTTGATGTCATCCCGTAGTCTCAGCTGTCTGAAAACGACCTGCGCCACGTTCGGCAGCTCGTCGGGAATGTTCGGGTCAGGAGCGATTTCTACCGAGTCGAGCGGATACAGGCCTTTGTACTCCTTCGGATACTTCCACGGGATGTGCGGCTTCCGAAACCCGACGGCTAGAAAGAAGGGTAGTCTCACTACAGGGGCTCTCTTTCCTCGACCTTCCCCTCCGTGGAGAGCATCTTCCAGCTCCGGATGAAAGGCATCATCACGCTTTGTGACGTCATGTTTTTGTTTTGGAGAGAGGATCTTAATGAGGTTCTCGGCGGTCTCGAGTGTCTGTAGGTCGGGAAGTGTTTTGTCGGGCATCTTGTCCACATCGATAGGGCACATCACATTGTTGTATAGGTTACCGTCATTGCCGGGGCACACCTGGTTTACAAAAGGACGGATGCAGAAAGAGAGAGTATGAAGACCTAAAATTCATCCCCATCCCTCTTTCTCTTTCTCTCTCTCTCTCTCTCTCTCTCTCTCTCCCTCCCTCCCTCTCTCCCCCCTCTCTCTCTCTGCTTATGTGGAAACTTTAATTCCTCCAAATATTAAGTAGGAAATAATTATCATTTTAACGGCATTGGACAATTCTGAGTATAATCATGAAATTCATGTGAAAATAAACGAAAGAGGACAATTAAACATGAGAATGATGAGAAGTAGTGTGTGTGTGTGTGTGTGTGTGTGAGGTACAGACAGACAGACAGAGAGGGGTGAGAGGAGATAGGGAGAGGGGGAAGGGAGAAAGAGCGAGCAAGTGAAAGAGACTAGAGGGACAAAGATGAAGAGAAAGAAACAGAAAGAAGTGGGTAGTAAGAATTATAGAAGTTATACGTTCAATACTATAAACTAGAGAGATATAACGAAGTAAAAAAAAAAGATGCAGAGGGTGTAACAGTGCTTTGTTTGGTGGACAAGAGTTTATACAACATTTTCTGAGACGATGTCATCCAAGGCTGTCCAAATTACCTTCGAATCGGAGTAGCTTTGTGTTGATTGTTGGTAGGCTGGTAGAGTCCAACTATATGGGAAGTCATCAGTACTTCCACTAGGTTTTCCTATATGATTACAAACAACATATCAGAAGCGATTCCAGGGGTATAACCATGGACCCTACTACAAACCCCGGGCAACCCCCCCCCTCCCCCCTCCCCCCCCCCTAAAAAGGAGAGGAAGAAGAATCATGACCAGACTGATTACCCACTTCCCCCTTTCTTTTTCATTTCCAGAAAGCTTTTAAGCAAAAACAGTACACCCAAACCTGATGACCCCCCCCCCCTCTTTTTTTGTCTGTTCCTCATCATCTGACTTTCGAACTTGCGCTCTCTCCACGCAGATTACGACCTCTAGACATAGGCCTATAGAAGAAGACAAAAGACCGATTCGTGACATACCACTGGGAATTCTTATATGATCAAACATTTAAAAAACTACAGGACTATGGTCACAAAACTATTAGACCTAATTTAATTGTTTTCAGTGTATTTTAACCATCGAGGGTCCATGGTTTAACCAGTGATATGAGAAACACCTCCCTGGTTTAACATTTTGCACTCTACCCATTTCTATTTGCTGTTGTCTTAAACACAATCAATAGGGAACTGAGAGGAGACATACCATGGGAATTCAATGTTGTTCGCTGATAACTTTAATCGTTCTGATGGGAGAAAGAAAAACACCAACCTGGGTGGAAAACTTTTCCGACCGAAAGCGTGATGTAGCCATTCTCTTTGAAGTGTTGTGGTATGGTAGTGTAGTTGCCTGCATGTTCCCTCCAGTAAGACCCAAAGTCATAGAGCCGAGTAGTGTCGGGACGACGCCCCGTCAAGAATGATGTACGACTGGGGGCACACACCGATTGCTTAATTAAAAAAAATAGAAAATACGATCATCATCATCATCGTCATCATCATCATCGTCATCATCATCATCACCATCCATCATCAAAATCGTCATCATCATCATCATCATCATCATCATATTCAAAGTCGTCCTCATCATCTTCGTAGTCATCATCTTCGTCATCATCATCATCATATTCAAAATCGTCGTCGTCATCGTCATCATCATCATTTTCAAAATCGTCGTCATCATCGTAATCATATCTTCGTCATCATCATCATCATCATCATAAATATAAATAAGTAAATGAATATCACCCCTTGTTTACGTTTATTAACCAAAATATTGCTTACCTGCACCATAGCGTTGGTAAAGACAGCAGATTGAGCTGCGAGTTGGTCGATGTTCGGTGATATGATGGGACCCCCATAGCATCCAAGTGATGGTCGCAGGTCATCTATTACAATGAATAACACGTTGGGTCTTGTCGCAGTAGCACCTACAAGTTCTGTTGCCAAAAAAAGGATATATGTATAGTTTAAACATCGGAAATTTTGAATGTATACATATAAGTTCAACGATTACCCCGCCAGTTTATCTACCATATTCATATTCATAATCTATATTCACCGTAATTTACTATGAAAACAGACAATCAACTGGGTCAGTAGCGCAAAAGATGAAGCAACATACACAAGAATACCATTGACCAGGATATACAACATTATGAAAGATATTTTTTGTGAATGAACCATAACAACAGAATGCAGTCTATGCCATGCAGGCAGGGCAGGCATTTAGGATGATAAATATTATTCGCCAATCGCCACTTTCTGTAACTGTCCATAACGAGCGAATTAGTCTGAATAATAACGTCAAAATGTCTTACAAGTGCTTCATGACATTTTCATCTATCTTTACAAACGACATATAATCGTCGCTGTTTTCACGAAGTGACGGTAGTGAAAAAAAATTGCATTCACTTTGCGTGACGATTTTCCTCACTACACTGTGAAAAGGTTGGGCAATATTTTCCAACACTTTGCCAATAGTCAACCCAACCATCTATTGGGCAACATTTTCGTATTTTGCCCAACAGTTGGTCAAATTTTTTCCCAACAAGTGGGCTACCGTAGTCGGGCAGTTGAAGGGTCATATCTTTGCCCCCATTTTGGTCAAAATTCGAAACAATTATGCACGTGTGAAGTAGGGTACTTACGTTTACCAATACCACTGGGCAAAATATTGCCCAATAGATGGTTGGGTTGACTATTGGCACAATGTTGGGCAAAGTGTTGAAAAAATATTGCCCAACCTTTTCACAGTGTACCATCACTTCGTGAAAACAAGGACGTAATGTATAATGGGAGGAATGTAAGTACTTTATATTCATCATGTTCATGAAAAAAAAAATTTGGTTGTACTACTTGAATTGTTGCTGTAATTGTTGTTGTTGTTTTTTTAGCAGATGTTTCTGCATTTATTGATAAGTCAAATATAAAACATTCAAATAACAATAATAGTATATAATATAATTGATTTACATAAAGAGTAACAACTTAAATACATACATATAAAAATGCATATATATATATATATATATATATATATATATATAATTGAAAACTTAAAAGTATGGAGGTAAGTAAAATGATCAAGATAAATACAGAGGCCAACTATCATAAAGTTTTCAAAGTATTACTCTTTTATATTTGCCACACTCTTGAAATAGGGATCATCCTCCCCCTGTTGCACAACTTAGGCTACATTCATAATCCCCCCCCCCCCACCAATTCCCACCCGCCTCTTCTACCAAAAAGCTCATCGGATACATACGTCAAAGAGGGATTTTCATGCACCAGTGGATCTGAGATTTTATTATTAAAAAACTATGATTTTAGAAGAGTACGAATATACCAATAGTTTTGTTTTTAAATGAAAGGCGTAATTTTTTTAAAAAAAGAATGAAACGCCGATAATACCAAACAACAACAACATATTATTTTTGTTCTGAAGGTTATAAGCAGATAAGAATGAAACTCGTTATATATTTAGATGCTGCTTGTAAGTCCTTTTCAGAACTCCTCAATCCTCTCTCTCTCTCTCTCTCTCTCTCTCTCTCTTTCTCTCTCACACATGGTGCACCCGCAAGCCTACTGTATATCGTTATATATTGTTTGCACAGTGCCAAGAGGGAATGAAAGAGGGATAGAAAGAAGGGAGAGGTGGGGGGGGGGGGGGGGTCGAATGGGAAAGGATGGGGTGAAGAGAAAGAAGTACACATTAAAATGTAATCGGATTATAACGTATCTAGTATTGCAGCAAGAAGCCATAGTATAACCAGGGCATGTGAGTTAAATATAAACGGTGCTCTTGGGAACATAGTGTTGCAGCTTAGGCCTATATAATATTTGCCAGTTCTTATCAAGTCAAAATGTCGAATGAGCGTGCAGGAAATTAGGATAGGTTCTCGTTACGATGGACGAATGTGAGGTGTTTGGGGAACCTCAAACGACTGTATATACAAACATACAAAACACACTGTTGTGTAAGTATGTATTAATTTGTTGATGACCTGATTTGGGGGAATTTTTGTTTACTTGCTGAGGTTATATTTACATTTACATTTGAAATGTAATCTGTATTCTTTCTGGTATATCATGTTTACTATTCACCATGTAATGATGTTTTCATGTATATGTATGTCTTTATATGTATTTTTATGTTATGCAGGGCCCACAAGTAAAACAATATTTTAACTACTGATGGGGCTACCCTGTTGAAATAAACTTGCAGAAGCTCTTAATGGGTGGACCTTGTTCGGATGCCCAACGTATAATACCGCATGTAAAAATAGAAACGTGTATACTCTTTTGTAGGATCCATGGCATGTCTAAGCCCAAAACATAGATACATGAACATAAAAAAGGGCATACCAAATTCAGTTCAGACTTTATATTCCAATTTAACTTTACACAGGGGTAAGCTAACATAAAAAAAAAAAAAACAGACACGCTTTCCCATTATCGCTCAATATGTCCACGATATGCGCGTATCGCTATTATAAAGACCTCCATTAATAAATACCGTATAGGTGGCATGCGCAATGTTTATGAAATTTAATTCCTGTGAACTTTCCTTTTCTTTGAATGGAATTTTGTATGATTTAATTCAGGTTTTTATTATTGTTATGTTCGTTTGGGTTAAAAATACAAACCATCTTTACTCCTTTACTGCTTTTGTTCTTTTTTTTGGAGGGGGGGGGGGGCGTTTTGGGGGGCAAAAATGCGTTTTGCCCCCCCCCCCCCACTTTTTTGACTGTGGGGGCATATGAATAAATGCACATGGGGCGCCCATTGTGACAGAACGTATTGATCTTCCCTAGTAGTGACGCTGCAACAAAAGGCAATTTTCGTACTGTAATCACATTTAACGATACAAATTATTTCTTTCATCTGGTAGGAATAATTGTTTTTCAATATCGTATTTCAGAATGTGAACTGCATATCTTAGTTGTTGCTAGGTAGGAGAATCAATGTCTCTATATGTAACAAAAATGTTGGCATAGTTTTGTGCGGACCCCCCCCCCCCCCCCACCCACCTTCTTCTCTGACTGACCTCTTTAGTAATTGTAATTAACTTTGAAAAGGAAAATAGATTTGACCTCTACTAAAATAAGAACTTTTTATCCGGAAGTATGTGAGAGGCGAATTCTAACTCCCTGTATACATTTCAACTCAGCCTAGCGGCATCAGATTGCTTTGCCTTCGTTTTCTACATGATTATTCAAAGCATCAGAAATCAAGAATCATGGCTGCTATTGGGGCTATTCCACCACTCATCAAAGAGTATACGTTCACCCCCCCCCCCAAAAAAAAAAAATACAAGGAAAGGTTAGATATACAGTTCCTCGGGTAGACAAAGAAACATCCCTTCACTGCTATTATGTAAAAAGGTGAATATGCATGGACACCTGTTCTACACATTCCTACATAATAGCAGTGAAGGGATGTTTCTTTGTCTCCCTGAGGAACTGTATATTTTGTCCGCTTTCTTTGTCAGTCATGTTCATAGTGTTAGTGATCCGGTCTTGCATGAAGCCCTGTTGGTTAACATATGGGAATAAATACCAATGTAAGCTGATGTGAGCATATTTCTCCCTAGGTGGAATATATTACACAAATCATGCACTGACTAAGCAAACTCTACGTGTAGACGTGGAGACCTGAAGACAGTTATCAAAATACACTCAGTAACAAAGAAAGAAACAAACAAAGCTGCAATTCACTCATCAAGTACAGAATGAACAGCAATATTTATATAAAAAATAAGCAGAATCAAGCACTCTCACCGAATGTTGTTTGAATGCAGAGTGGCGTGAAAATTGACCAAGCAACGGCTATCAAAATATTTCTACAGCACGTCCAAGCCATCTTTATTTTAAACGAAATGGTAGCCTCATGCAGTTCGGTAAAGATATATATGCACTACGTCCTTACATTGCTTGTTCAGTTGTGTATTGTAACACACGGTGATGAGCCTGCTGATCCTGATATCCTGTCTATCTAGAACATTGGTAAACCAGGAAGTGCTTCGATAGACTAGTTCGGAGATAGCACTTGTACTCATAATCGACCCCAAATATTGTCACATATAGCGTCATCTTCGCCCTGGACTTCGCTCATCTGGCCTCACTCTCCAGTTGCCCATTACTCATCTCAAGGGATATGGAGACCGGGCATTTTCCTCTATTGCTCCTCGCCTAGAGTTCCCTCCCATAATCAATTCGCGAAATTGACAACCTGGACCACTTCAGATCAAAGCTTCACTCAAAACTCACATCTTCCTTCAGACATTTAAATGCTAGCTTTATTGGAGAATTAGATCGCGCCTTTGAATGTTTTATGAAACAGATATATGGCGCCATACAAATGCTGTGATTCATCATCATCACCTACCTTGACACAAGCTTTATAGAATTGATGCCTTTTTCTAACATTATTTGATCATTTTGCAAAAAGAAATTTAAAAAATATTCTGGAATAAAAGATATCACTTTGAATTAGAATGAGTTATATAAAACACGAACAAAATAAAGCCGATACAAAGATGGTCGAACATAATATCAAGATGTCATTGTCAATAGACAATTTTCGTAATGCAATCCAATTCAATGCAAATATCTTTCTTAAGCACCTCGTTACAAATTAGTTCATCCATCTGTTACGAATACTTGTAGATTTAATAGTGAAAATGCGAATTGCATACATAAATTGTTGCTAGGTAGGACAAATTATGGCTTTTCCTACCTCACATCACGTAATGCATCTCACTCATCCTCAAACGTATACTAATGCAACACAATACGCAAGAATACCCCCCCCCCACACACACACACAAACACACACACACACTCAGAGGCGGCGATTTCTTTTCATGACCGGGGGGACGAAATGCGAGGGACGAGGGAGCATGCAGTGGCGTACGTAGTGAGCAAAAACTTTTTTTTTTGGGGGGGGGGCAGGAAAAAAAAATCCACATCACCACCACTCTTACATGTAACATGCAGGCCTCGAGGAACTTTTTTCAAAGTGGGGGGGGGGGGGGGGCTAAAGTATTTACGAGCGAAGCAAATGGAGCTTTAATTGGTGTTGGGTCCAGGGGGAGGAGCCCCGAATGCTCAGGGTTTTAGGCATTTAATTACGGTCAGATGAGCATATTTTGATACCTTATTTCTGGCACTGGCGTGCTAGGTCACTAATTGGAATTGAGCCAAGGGGGCGGAACCCCTAGAAGCTCAGGGGTTTTATGTATTAAATAACGATCAAATGAGCATCCAGGAGCCGCCTTAGGGCCTTTGGTGGGGTCCAGGGGGGCAGAGCCCCGGAAGGTTAGGGGTTTTAGTCATTTAGTTACGGTCAGATAAGCAACCAGGGGTCCGCCTTAGGGCCCTTGGTAGGGTCCAGGGAGCAGAGCCCCCGAAAGCTCAAGGAAAAATCATGGAAATCCAGCAACATTTGTAAATCACTGGTATCGGATTAGAAATAAATCACGTTCGAATTTCATGGGGGAGGGCAATTGCCCTCCACCCCCTCCCCATCAGTACGCCAGTGCGAGGGAGCATAGTGAACGAGAGGGATAAATGTGACGGAAGTGACTTCCCCCTCACAGGTTTTAAAAGTTTTGTTGTATTAAAAAAAAAAACTTACATTCCTTAGCAAAACTATAGTAAAAAAAATACAATCAATATACTTTTTTCACGCTTCACTTTTCTACAATATATACTTGTACATTTTGAAGGATATATGCGAGGGATTATCTCCCGAGCGAGAAGATTTTTGCATTTTTATCTGTCTAAACGCGCACTCTTGGGCCCTCTAGAGCTTAAAAGTGTGTTGTAGTCTTAATCAGTATACGCTATACATTTTGGGGGGGCACTTTTCAAATTTTCGTTACAAAAATTGAGAGGGGATGTATTTTCCCCCCTCCCCCATCCGTCCCCCGGGATCTTCGCCCCTGCACACACTGACGCACCACAGCAAGGCCACATGCTCACATTCATATTCACTTCTAATTCTTCCCCCTTTTTTGTAAATGCAACCTGCCTTCCTTGATTGCCAAGTTCTTTTCCTCACGTTTACGCACACGGACCCACACACACACACACGGACACGCGTACTGCCAATCGTTCTTCACTTATTTGTCTTTTATTTCTTAAAGAATATAGAATGAACAGCAAAATATATAATAACGTAATAATATTGTTTCGTTTATTCATAGTTATGCATGGTGACGAATCAAGTTGTTAATCAATCAGTGGCTTAAACCATGCTTCGCTACAGGTACTGGTGTACATGTACCTGGAAGATAAAAGTTTCTTGGCGCATAAACGTGGTATAGGCAAACAATTAATTATGAGATCCTATATTGCTACCTCCGTCGTGTGGCTATATGAGCAAGGGTTTGGTCATCGCCACACTCTGTGCGGGGGGTATAGTGGTAGCTAGGGTGTTGGTGAGTAATTTACACAGTGTCTCGCTTCGTTGTCACGCCCAGTTAAGAAAATTCCTGTATTTGCATTTCTTGAACTATGGCTCTGAAAGATTACATTTTCTTGCACAAAATTTAGACCTTTGCCAAAATAAAGATATAGGCCTATCTGATAAACTACAGGCAGGAAGGCTGTAGCTGACCAGCGCCCAGGAATAGAAATCAGGGGCGGATCTAGCTTTTTGCCAGGGGGGGGGGGGGGGGGGAGGTTGACCCAGTGGCGGATCCAGGATTTCCCTAAAATCTCGCCATTTACTGTTTTACTATTTTTTTCTTCTTCTTTTCCCCCTTTTTTTTCTTATCTCCCTTTTTTGTTTTCTTCACTTGGCCGTCCAAGGGGGGGGGGGGGGGGTAAACCGCCGAAACCCCACTAGATCCGCCCCTGGAAATTGCGTATCCAAATTGACAAAGGGAAGGGGTGGAATGTACCTTAACCAAAGGCGGTAGACATGTGTGACGAAGACTACCCCCCTAGGCCTAGGGCAACCACTCTCTCTGACGACTACCCCCGGGACAACTACCTGACAACTGCAGATGCCCATTACTCATCTCAAGGGATATGGAGACCGGGCATTTTCTTCTATTGCCCCTCGCCTGTGGAATTCTCTCCCATCATCTATTCGCAAAATTGACAACCACTTCTTCCTTCAGACATCTAAATGCTATATTGGAGGAGCTCGCGCCTTTCAATGTTTTTTTAAACAGATATATGGCGCCATACAAATGCTTTTCATCATCGTCATCATCATCACAACTACCCCCTGGACAACTAGCCCCTGGACAACTACCCCTGGACAACTACCCCCTAGGACAACTACCCCCAGACAACAGCCCCCGGACATACCCTCTAGGATAGTTGTTCGGCGGTAGTTGTCCTATAGGATGATTATCGTAGGGGGTAGTTGTCTGGGGGTAGTTGTCTGAGGGTAGTTGTCGTAGGGGGTATTCGTCTGGGAGATAGTTGTCCGAGGGTAGTTGTCCTAGGGGTTAGTTGTCCTAGGGTAGTCGTCTCGGGGGTAGTTGTCCGGGGGTAGTTGTCCCGGGGGTAGTCGTCCTAGAGGGTGGTTGCCCTAGGGGGGTAGTTGCCCTAAAGGGGTAGTTGTCCTAGGGGGTAGTTAACTTGGGGTGGTTATCTGGGGTGGATGTCCAGGGGTAGGTGTCCTAGAACCGCATCTGTAGCCAGATCGGGGGTGGGGATCACTGCGGTTTTCTACTGGGAAAGACTTGAAAAACGACCCTTTTAATAAGTAGTAACATACATGGAATTTACTTCACTTATAACTTCTAGGTTCTAGTCTTAAAGACTGGAAGGCTATCTCTCCATCCCCTTTGCAACTGATGGCTTAACTTTCTCACCAAACTGCGATAACATTCCTCATTAGCAACGTTATTATCTTGACGTGGATCCGAGTCGTTCAGGTACAGCTCTCTAGCTTTCACGTCTGACCAGTCCCCTTGGAACGTGGTGTGATTAAAACCGATCCATTCCGTGTAGTGGTACCGGTTTGTCCGCATTGAGTAGCCCATGATAGTGATGAGGTCCAGGTCCGGTAAGTCGGTATTTTTATCCGGCGTTACACTAGGCCTAGGGTACTGACTGAACGTGGCATTTTTCCACCGGACGATGTCCCGCGGTGTAGTACCGCGGCAGTCTCCGCGGCGTGCGCTGCTGTTCAGGCATTCTGCACATTGGATCAGTGGCGCGAAGCTGTAGCCTTCGGAGCAGAAGGTCACGTTAAAAGGGTTCGGCGGGCACACGGGTGGCACTGGGAGACCTGTCAGCTCGGCAAGAGTCGGAAACAAATCAACAAGCTCTACAAACTCATCAATCTGGTGGACGTTCTCTGATTGTGCCTTTCTCCCTTTCGTTTTCAATCCCCGAGATTTCCTCGATTCGACCACTTCATTATCCGTCTGGTCATGTGAAAATCTCAAATAGCTGTCATCGACCCTAGAATCAATTTCATTTTTACTCTGGTGACTTTGTAGTGTGGAGAATATTTCGCCAACTCTCGAATCGACCTCGTTTATTCCATCTTCCTTCAGATGACCCTGAAAACTAGGTGACAGCGGGTCGATGAGAGGAAACTTCCTCGTAGTGGAAGACTTCCGGTCGGTGACCTCTGGCACGTGAACCATCAGCGGCGCTCTCGTGGCCAGCTGGAAGTTAGAGAACTTGCTCCATTCGCCGTGATCTCCCAGCTGCCAACCTGAAAGAAACAGAATGAACACAGTGGAGTAATTCTAATTAATAACTAAGATTGGTTGCACACCGAAATTCGCCCTCAGACACAGGAAAAATTCTGCGTCTAACGCCGCGATCATCGGTTCAAAACAAACAAGCCAGTTTATAGGATCCATCATGAAGGAGGGTGAATGAGACACGTGCCCCCCCCCCCCCAACAAAACAACAACAAAAAAATGAAGGGGAGATAAACGAACATTTTTTAAGGGGAAGGGGCAACATTGCCAGATGATACGACCCCCTCCCACACCTTCGTCACACTTGATGGCTTTAATTTTCTAATATTCCATCCACCTAGCAAGGAAAGTGGCCCAGGTCACGTCACAAGTCATGATTCTTTTTGATCATTTACTTGGTATATTGTATTGTATTGTATTGGTTTATTAAGATAAAAATCATCGGACATGCAGCTAAAAGCTGAAATTGTTCAATTTACAGAGTAAAAAGTACATGGCATAACATTGCATTGATAACACATTAAAATATATAGAACACTTAACAAATATTGTGTATATTTAAATACGATTTACAGTTTCATTGATGATATAAAATTGTCATTTGTTTTACATGAGATAGAAAATTGATAATTAACAATTTACAGGTTTATTGCAACAGTGATGCGTAGGTGGGATAACATCACCCATAGCTTTATACACTCTCCAGGGGCAGATCTAGCTTTTTTCCAAGAGGGAGGGGGGTTGACCCACAACAACAACAACAAATCAAAAAATAGCGCCGTTTTACTGTTTTAATTTTTTTTTTTCACTTGGCCGCCCAAGAGGGGGGGGGGGGGGGGGGGGTTAAACCGCCGAAACACCCCCTAGATCCGCCCCTGCTCTTAAAACTTATACAAATGAGTGCGGTAGCTTTTTTTAATTACCATTATCGGATACAAAAAGGCGCATGCCATGTGTTAGTTAGAATACACAATAATTCTACCCAAATTAGGTTATATTCTACCTAAATCTTCCCTCTATCCAATAATCGGGTATATGTTGTGGAAATATTTACTAAACTTTCTTTTAGAGTGTATAGTAGGTCCACACTAAAGAGGCCCATTAGGTCGTGCTTACCATGGTCCCCTGCGAGTGAGATGATTGTATTATCGGCGTAACCCCCGTCTTCAAGTGCTTGGAGAAGCCTTCCCACCAGGTAGTCCGTATAGGTTGTGGCTGCATAGTAGCTCTGCCTTAGCGAAGCCTGCCAAAGGTAAAACCATGAGTTTGAAAACAATATTATTGCCAATGTACATATAACATGTTTACGTCACAATACTGAGTCTTTTTCTACACGACGTATAAGAAATATGTTTTATAAATGTTGCCGATACAGTTGAGAGAAGAACTGCATAGAATAATGAAGGCTGTCGTTAAAAAAAACCTCGTTGCATAATTAATAATTATATGATTACAACCTTCAACACACTAACGAATCCTAATTGCACATATGGATTGATGGTTTGTTTATAATATTATGTTCAAAAGAGAAAGTAAAGCAAGATAGAATTTTAGCTTCAAAAAGCACCATGCACACTACATTTCCTCTGACGCACGCCAATGGCGGATCCAGGATTTGCCGATAGGGGGGGGGGGGGGGGGCCTAAAATTTGAAAATCGCGCCGACCAATATTTCGCTCAGTGGGGGGGGGGGGGGTAGTGAGCATTATTTTTGTTCGTATTTGCCCCCGAAAATGACCAATATTTCGCTCAGTGAGCGGGGGGGGGGGGGGAGAGTGCGAGCACTTACTTTAAAAAAAAAGAAGAAGAAGACGAAGAAGAAGAAGAAGAAGAAGAAGGAGGTGGAAGAGAAGATGAAGAAGAGGAAGAAGGGGGAACGTTGAACATTCAAACTTCAAACATACATGATATTTCAAAGGAATGGTGCCGACCGGAAAACTGAGATTCATCGCTTTGATGTCATCCCGTAGTCTCAGCTGTTGGAAAACGACCTGCGCCACGTTCGGCAGCTCGTCGGGAATGTTCGGGTCAGGAGCGATTTCTACCGAGTCGAGCGGATACAGGCCTTTGTACTCCTTCGGATACTTCCACGGGATGTGCGGCTTCCGAAACCCGACGGCTAGAAAGAAGGGTAGTCTCACTACAGGAGCTCTCTTTCCTCGACCTTCCCTTCCGTGGAGAGCATCTTCCAGCCCCGGATGAAAGGCATCATCACGCTTTGTGACGTCATGTTTTTGTTTTGGAGAGAGGATCTTGATGAGATTCTCGGCGGTCTCGAGTGTCTGTAGGTCGGGAAGTGTTTTGTCGGGCATCTTATCCACATCGATAGGGCACATCACATTGTTGTATAGGTTACCGTCATTGCCGGGGCACACCTGGTTTACAAAAGGACGGATGCAGAAATAGAGAGAGAGAGAGAGAGTATGAAGAGCTAAAATTCATCCCACCCCTCTTTCTCTCTCTCTCTCTCCCTCCCTCTCTCCCTCTGCTTATGTGGAAACTTTAATTCCTCCAAATATTAAGTAGGGAATATTTATCATTTTAATGGCATTGGACAATTCTGAGTATAATCATGAAAATTAATGTGAAATAAACGTGATAAATGTGAGGAGAAAAATTAAACATGATGATGAAAATTAATGTAAGGGTGAGAGACGGACAGACAGACAGACAAAGAGGGGTGAGAGGAAAGAGATAGAGGGAGAAGATAAAGAGCGAGCAAGTGAGAGAGACTAGAGGGGCAAGTATGAAGAGAAAGAGACAGAAAGAAGAGGGTAGTAAGAATTATAGAAGTTACGTATTATACTATAAACTAGAGGGATATAATGAAGTAATAAAAAGATGCAGAGGGTGTAACAGTTAGTTCGTTTGGTGGACAAGAGTTTTTTTAAAACATTTTCTGAGAGGATGTCATCCAAGGCTGTCCAAATTACCTTCGAATCTTCGAAGCTTTGTGTTGATTGCTGGTAGGCAGGTAGAGTCCAACTATATGGGAAGTCATCAGTACTTCCACTAGGTATTCCTATGATTACAAACAACATGTATATCAGTAGCGATTCCAGGGGTATAACCCCGGGCAACCCCCCCCCCCCCCTCCGCCCCCAAAAAGGAGGGGAAGAAGAATCATGACCAGGCTAATTACCCCTTCCCCCTTTCTTTTTCATTTCAAGAAAGTTTTTAAGCAAAAACAGTACACCCAAAACCTAATGACCCCCCCCTCTTTTTTTGTCTGTTCCTCATCATCTGACTTTCGAACTTACGACCTCTCCACGCAGATTACGACCTCTAGACATAGGCCTATAGAAGAAGACAAAAGACCGATTCGTGACATACCACTGGGAATTCTTATATGATCAAACATTTAAAAAACTACAGGACTATGGTCACAAAACTATTAGACTTAATTTAATTGTTTTCAGTGTATTTTAACCATCGAGGGTCCATGGTTTAACCAGTGATATGAGAAACACCTCCCTGGTTTAACACTCTGCACTCTACCCATTTCTATTTGCTGTTGTCTTAAACACAATCAATAGGGAACTGAGAGGAGGAGACATACCATGGGAATTCAATGTTGTTCGCTGATAACTTTAATCGTTCTGATGGGAGAAAGAAAAACACCAACCTGGGTGGAAAACTTTTCCGACCGAAAGCGTGATGTAGCCATTCTCTTTGAAGTGTTGTGGTATGGTAGTGTAGTTGCCTGCATGTGTCCTCCAGTAAGACCCGAAGTCGTAGAGCCGAGTAGTGTCGGGACGACGCCCCGTCAAGAACGATGTACGGCTGGGGGCACACACAGCTTGCTTAATTAAAAAAAATTGAAAATACGATCATCATCGTCATCATCACCATCCATCATCAAAATCGTCATCATCATTATCATCATCATCATCATATTCAAAGTCGTCCTCATCATCTTCGTAGTCATCATCTTCGTCATCATCATCGTCATATTCAAATCGTCGTCGTCATCATCATCATCATCATATTCAAAATCGTCGTCATCATCGTAATCATATCTTCGTCATCATCATCATCATCATAAATATAAATAAGTAAATGAATATCACCCCTTGTTTAAGTTTATTAACCAAAATATTGCTTACCTGCACCATAGCGTTGGTAAAGACAGCAGATTGAGCTGCGAGTTGGTCGATGTTCGGTGATATGATGGGACCCCCATAGCATCCAAGTGATGGTCGTAGATCATCTATTACAATGAATAACACGTTGGGTCTTGTCGCAGTAGCACCTACAAGTTCTGTTGTCAACAACAAAAAGATATATAGTTTAAACATCGTAAATTTTAAATGTACACACAAATTTTAACGATTATCCCACCAGTTTATCTACCATATTCATATTCATAATCTGTATTCACCGTAATTTACTATGAAAACAGACAATCAACTGGGTCAGTAGCGCAAAAGATGAAGCAACATACTCAAGAATACCATTGACCAGGATATACAACATTATGAAAGATATTTTTTGTGAATGAACCATAACAACAGAATGCAGTCTATGCCATGCAGGCAGGGCAGGCATTTAGGATGATAAATATTATTCGCCAGTCGCCACTTTCTGTAACTGTCCATAACGAGCGAATTAGTCTGAATAATAACGTCAAAATGTCTTACAAGTGCTTCATGACATTTTCATCTATCTTTACAAACGACATATAATGTATAATGGGAGGAATTTAAGTACTATATATTCATCATGTTCATGAAAAATAAATATTTGGTTGTACTACTTGAATGGTTGCAGTAATTGTTGTTCTTGTCTTTTTAGCAGATGATTCTGCATTTATTGATAAATCACATATAAAACATTCAAATAACAATAATAGTATATAATATAATTGATTTACATAAAGAGTGACAACTGAAATACACACATATAAAAATGCATATATATAATTGAAAACTTAATAGTATGGAGGTAAGTAAAATGATCAAGATAAATGCAGAGGCCAACTATCATAAAGTTTTCAAAGTATTACTCTTTTATATTTGCCACACTCTTGAAATAGGGATCATCCTCCCCCCCCCCCCCCCCCTGTTGCACAACTTAGGCTACATTCATAATTATCAAGAATTGTTCAACGTATGATATAACTTCGAATATTTTGTGCAAAAAAAAAAAATCATTATAATATTGGAAGTAGGCATACCGACAAATTGAATAACATTGGAATCTCGTTAAACGCATTTAAACCTGAATAACAAGTTATCTGATTTCATAACATAATTTTGCTGGTCCCATCTTCGATGCGTGCATGGTTGAATATTTGAGTTCTTTATACCATTTCCAATAATCTCCTAAGAATTTTTCTAAAGTCCAAGTAATTTTTGAACAATGTATCGATTATAATTTTAAAAATTCCTAAATTATGAAGAAAAATGGAGTATAATTAGAATTCTATTGATAAACAATGAAGTAAAAATCGGAAAAGGTTAGCATATATTACCAGGTGCTAGGCAGGTCTAGACACCACAAGAAAGAAATTTAAAGGAATTTAAAATTCAATTGAGGTTTGTGCCCTATATAGATAGGCCCGTGTGCGGTATAGTATATGAAGCGATCCGTGGGGATATGTCCACAAACTCCCGTGACCATTACCCCCCCCCCCATTCCCACCGCCTCTTCTACCAAAAAGCTCATTGGATATATACGTCAAAGAGGGGTTTTCATGGACCAGTGGATATGAGATTATATTATTAAAAACTATGATTTTAGAAGAGTACGAATTTACCACAAAAAAAATTAAAGTGAAAAGCGTAAATATTCTAAAAAGGAATGAAACGCCGATGATACCAAACAACAACATATCTTTGTTCTGAAGGATATAAGCAGATAAGAATGAAACTCGTTATATATTGTTTGCAAAGTGCCAAGAGGGAATGAGAGAGCTAGGGTAGAAAGAAGGGAGAGAGGGGGTCGAAGAGGGAGGGATGAGTTGAAGAGAAAGAAGTACACATTAGAATCTAATCGGATTATAACTTACCTTGCATTGCAGCAAGAAGCCATAGTATAACGATAAACGGTACCCTTGAGAACATAGTTTCGCAGCTTAGGGATCGAGCTTAGGCCTGTATAATATTTGCCAGTCGTCTATAGTCAAAATGTCGAATGAGCGTGTAGGAAAAGGATAGAGTCTCATTTGTCATTGAACGGATGTGAGGTGTTTGCGAACCTCAAACAACCTTGCATGCCTGGACAAAGAAAATATTATGTCGGCTGATTCTTTGTGATGTTATATTAAAGAGGGTCGTAATTATGCGGGTATTTTAAAACCATGCATAGATCACGCATTAGATCATTTATATGAGGAGGGGGGAATTATCCCTCTCATTACACCGGAGAAAGTTAGAAAGATTTGATTTCCCTTTGAGAATGGGTGGAGGATCGATGAATGACAAAGCATGCAAATACCACCGTCGACTTGTCTGTTTAATACCATATACTCTAGGTATAATCAGTCCATTCCAACTCCATGGTATAATAGGGGAATATAATGATAAAGAGGTAATCATCATTTTATAGGGTACGTAGGATTAAAACAAACACCTTGTATTTGTAATATATGTCATAGACACTGTCCCCATTTAATCGGTATACGTACTCCATCGGGGGAGGGGGGATGTCTCCCAACTAGCCTTACCCCATTTCATCGAGTACATGTACTTTCATTTGAAACCATCAGGGGCGGCGATCCCGGGGGGGGGGGGGGGGGTGGGGACACGTCCCCCTCTCAATATTTTTTAGGGGGGATCTCCCCCCCGGTAATTTTGAAAATGCCCCCCCCCCCCCAAAAAAAAAGGAATAGCAAATACTGACTAAACACAGCAACACACTCTTATGCTCTGGAGGGCCCAAGAGTTCAGCGGTTAGAATAATAAAATGCAAAAAATAATCTCGCTCGGTCGTTAACCTCCCTATCCGACCCTTAATCCTTATCTGTATTCAGTCCCCCTCTTTCGAAGCGCGGAAGCTTTCACGTTTCATTAAATTATTAGAGAAAGAAGACGATTCTTTGTTCCGTTCTCGACTCTTAATACTTAATTTGAACTCAATTTCCCCCCGTTCCGCGCGAAGCGCGGAAGCTTTGACGTTTCATTAAATTATCGACTCCTTTCCCTTTTTCTTCCTACGTCGTCTTACTTTTTTTCTTCTCTTTCTCTTTTTTTTTTTTTTTTTTGGCCGGCGTTTTTTTTTTTGGGGGGGGCGACCGCCCCCACCGCTCCCCCCCTGGCTACGCGCCTGATGAACGGATGTGAGGTGTTTGCGAACCTCAAACAACCTTGCATGCCTGGACAAAGAAAATATTATGTCGGCTGATTCTTTGTGATGTTATATTAAAGAGGGTCGTAATTATGCGGGTATTTTAAAACCATGCATAGATCACGCATTAGATCATTTATATCAGGAGGGGGGAATTATCCCTCTCATTACACCGGAGAAAGTTAGAAAGATTTGATTTCCCTTTGAGAATGGGTAGAGGATCGATGAATGACAAAGCATGCAAATACCACCATCGACTTGTCTGTTTAATACCATATACTCTAGGTATAATCAGTCCATTCCAACTCCATGGTATAATAGGGGAATATAATGATAAAGAGGTAATCATCATTTTATAGGGTACGTAGGATTAAAACAAACACCTTGTATTTGTAATATATGTCATAGACACTGTCCCCATTTAATCGGTATACGTACTCCATCGGGGGAGGGGGGATGTCTCCCAACTAGCCTTACCCCATTTCATCGAGTACATGTACTTTCATTTGAAACCATCAGGGGCGGCGATCCCGGGGGGGGGGGTGGGGGACACGTCCCCCTCTCAATATTTTTTAGGGGGGATCTCCCCCCCGGTAATTTTGAAAAAGTGCCCCCCCCCCCCAAAAAAAAAAAAAAAAAAAAAGGAATAGCAAATCACTGACTAAACACAGCAACACACTCTTATGCTCTGGAGGGCCCAAGAGTTCAGCGGTTAGAATAATAAAATGCAAAAAATAATCTCGCTCGGTCGTTAACCTCCCTATCATAATCGGTAGAGCAGTGGTCTCGTAATATGGTGACCCGGGTTCGAAGCCAAGGCGATGCGCTAGTGCCCTTTGGTAAGGCATTAATCCCTATTATCAGGTCCATCGGAGAGGACCTAAAGCCGTCGGCCGTCTGGTTGCTTACTTACAAGCATTTATGCTTTCTTAGCAGTCAGGTAAAATAACAACCACCAAGGCACAGAACATATCCGAATTGTACAAGTAAATATTGTAGAAAATCTGTATTCCGTTGATATCACGTAAGCACATCTTACACTGTGTGTTTACCAGTTTTAGAGTATCAGTGCTACAAAAATGAATATTCCGCTCGCTCTTTTCAGTAAGGAGTCACTACAACATAGTCTATGTATTTACCAGGCTGATATTTGAATCTATTTTTTTTAAACAACAAAACTTCAAAAACATGTGAGGGAGTGTAGTCACTGCCGTCACCTTCGCCCCTCTCGTTCATTATGCTCCCTTGCACTGGCGTACTGATGGGGGGCCTTAAGGGCAGTCCCCCCCCCCCCCTATAGAATTATCTCTCTCTCTCTCTCTCTCTCTCTCTCTCTCATTCTGACTCTCTCTCTCTCTCTCTCTATCTATCTATTTCACTCTCTCTCTCTCTCTCTCTCTCTATATATATCCCTCTCTATCTGATTCTCTCACCCCGACTATCTCTTTTGCTCTGACTCCCCCCCCCCCCTCTCTCTCTCTCTCTCTCTCTCTCTCTCCTTTATCTGCTCTATCGTGCATTAAAATCATGTATGAATACATAAGTCTTAATGGGACTATTGTACTTGTCCAAATACATCAACTTACATGACAATGTGGAGAAGAACAATTGATTTTTTTGGGGCAATATCATTTTATTAATCAATTCTTCAAATGAAAATTTGTTTCTTCTTAATCAATAACTAGTACTGTCATAAGTTTATATAAATTCATACTATATAGGTATGAAGTAGAACAAGTATAATACAATATATTTAAGGAATATTGCTTTATAGAAAATATGAATGTATAAAAAATGTATTTATTTTTGATAAGCACATCAATATAGAATAATGTTTTGTACTATTTCACTATTCTTTTGTGTCATTAATAATAATAATAATATATAGCTTTTATATAGCGCTTATGTCTCTAAGTGCTTTATAAATATACTATTACCCCGGTCAATGGATACAGGGCTTGCTCGCACACACTGTGTGCACAATCTCCACTTCCTGGGGAGCATTCCAGCCAGGCGTTACTTGATGCTCAAAAACTGTTTGACCAACAATGACAGTCGCATCCTACCGGTACCCATTTAACACCTGGGAGGAGAGTAGCAAGTGCAGGTTAATATCTTGCCAAAGGATATTAGTGCCGTGTCGGGATTCGAAACCTCGACCTTCGTATTTCCAGTCAAGCGCCATAAACCACTCGACCACGACACTCACATTACTATATAAACACAAGTACAAAACTTTTTGATCATGACTTCACCTCTGAATCCACCATCCTGGATACCAAATGAGTTGTATAAATCTAATACATTTGTAAATTGTAGCATGTTACAGTCCAAAAAAATAAAAAAATAAACATAAAAACATTAAAGTATAAAGATCATATGAAGCTCTAATCAATAAAGTTTAGACTCCCAAATTTAAATTGTTAAATCAATTCTTTTTTAAATGAGCAAAGTGACTTTATCAGCTGTGAGATATGAACAAACTTCAGAAATTACAAGTTACTAGTAAAATGAATGTTGATGATGATTATATTGGGGTTTACTGTCTTTCCTTAATATCATTCCAAATATCATCCCAAATATTTAAGATATCATTCAAAATATTGTCCTTAAAGGGGAAGTCCACCCTTAATACCTGATACTGAATTGTTTTTAAAAGAAGCAGACAAATGAAAGAAACAGGTCAGCAAAAGTTTTAGCAAAACATGCTTACAAATAATAGAGTAATGAATTTTTAAAGGTGTGATCAACCAAAGCAAATTGGCAGCTCTGTGATGTGTCTTGCGAGAACCCCTCCCATTTTGCCCTGCGTTGAAAAAACTTTATATATATGTATATGCCGACTTGTGTTCTACTAAAGACAATTTCAAATATTCATAACTTTCCTATTCCAAATCAGACATTAGTTTTCCAAATATTGCTCAAACTTTCGCTGATTTTTTTTCCTCTCATTTTTCTGCCTTTATTAAAACCAACTTGAAATTAGGGTGGACTTCCCCTTTAATACCAGCCTACTACCTACTGGGCCTACATGATAACATGGACAAATCGGATTAGACAAAAATGAAAACTCAAAAGATTTTTGAAAGAACATGCATGAACAAGAAATACTCAACTGAGAAAGAGTCACAACTCACAATTAATGAGAAAGATTCACCAGTCTGAATTTCCAATTCAAAAGTACATGTACCATGATAACCCTATTCCCTGACACCCCCCCCCCCTTTTTTTTTTACAGGTTCATCTGTGTGAAAATAACTTTTGGGATTTTGCTATAAACAAACAAGATTTTATCACAGTGACTTTAATGTACAATTTCTTACCAGAGCTATTTTAGAGCTTTTGAGAGCTAAATCTCTCATTGTGTATTATTTTAGGTGAGGTAATGGGTAATCAAATTTCACTTAGATTTTAGCTTCTAAAAAAGGTCTGGTGTGCATTCAAAACTATTGGATATAATGGATGCTTCCCTCTGGGAATACTCTTTTGACCGATTCACTTGACCAAGATTAGATGATGTACCTCCAACGTCAGGACTATTTTCTGATGAGAAAAGGCTTGGAGTAGCACATGACAATGGGCTTTCGAATGACCTTTCTAAAATGGTTTTCTTCTTGCTTGTCATGGGTGTGCTGGACATTTTCCAGGAGCTGGCTCTCTGCATGAACAGCTGTCGAAGGGGAGTTGTTCTTTGTCTGCTGTGAAATGCTCGCCTGGAGTTTCTGATGACTGGGATTGAAGAGTGCTGAGAAGGGATCACTGGATCGTCTTGTGCTTGGGAGAAGAGACATGGAGTTCCTTGATCTGGACTTTGTAGATCTCCACAGAAATTCTCCCCCTGGATGTTTCGGTCATTTGGCTTGTTCACGGTCAGTTTCTGTCCGCTCAGATTGAAGTCTAGTCTCAATTGAGGAGTTGCTCTGTGTTGGACGGGCAGTGAGTTGTCAATATCAGGCGTAGATAATCTGTCTCCATTTTGAGATCTATACCTTTGAGATGTGAGGTGTCTTGATGGCATTGCCGGTAAGATGGGGGATTGTGATTGGGAAAAGAGGAGCGGACTTTGGCTGCAGTCTTCACTCCAGGCAGAGTCTAATTCCATCTCTCTAACAGTGGAACCGTTACATGACCTTTTCTCATTTTGCAAGGAGGTCTTTGAAAGGACCCTGCCATCATCACACACATTTTCATCCACACATTTCCTGCCTCTGTTGTTCACATCTTCAAGTTTATCCCTAATCAACTGTGTCTTTTTAAGTTCCTTTCCTTCTTCTTGCGCTGTATTGCACTGGGTGTCACACACTGGACTTTCTTTACACTTTCTTTCTTTTGCATAGCACATGTCAGTTTCAGTATCTCCTTTAACCAAGCTACTTGTTCCAGCTGTATTACACATGCTAGAGTTTATTCCACTCTCTGTCCTTTCACTGTGATAGGAAAACTTGGCACAACTGAAATTCTCTTCTGTGCTTCCTGTTTCACCATTAGGTGCACTTGACCTTTCACACTTTGAGACTGTTGTTATCTCCTTATCACTGCCAATGGTGCTAATACATGTATTATCTTTTAGAGCTGGATGTCTCCTCCTGCCGACTTCCCTATCCTTCGACTGTGCATGTTCCTCTTCTACGTCATGCAGGAACTGATTCAGGTCTTCTGAGAAGGGTAGATCCTCAGGAAATTCATAACACGTACTTTCACGAGAGAAGTCTGGCTGAGAGGTTCTGTTGGCTTCATCACCCTCTCTGTCTTCTTCATTGCAAGAGGGGACAACGTTGACAGCCTTGTTGTCCAGGCAAGGTGATCTTCTGTGAGTTTTACCAAGATGTTGAATGGGTTCATGGTAGGACCACCCATCAAAGCTGTTCTCCTCCAACCATTTGTTCATGTACTGCTCGCATTCTTGAACCATCGATGAATCATTGGTGCCCACTGCATCCTGTTCAAGACCCTTGTTCCTTGAATCAATGGTCATGCCTGCATCCCTGCTTCTACCATCGATACCACAGGTGTCGACAGCAATATTCTCCATCCGCCTACTATCTTCAGGTTTATTCATGGCACATTCATCCTTAGCATTATTCACAATGGTCACACGACTACCTGGCTTCTGATTGCTCTTCCTACAACCTTCTACTAGTAGGTCGTCTTTGATACACAAATTTGCACAATCTTTTGCAGCATTTGGAATACATTCTTTGACTGATTTTGATTCATGTACGTTGTGCATGCTAGTTCCTTGATGGCCGACGTTGCTATCAATGGTGCATATTGGCA
The DNA here is from genome assembly GCF_000002235.5 of Strongylocentrotus purpuratus. Classification (NCBI taxonomy): domain Eukaryota; kingdom Metazoa; phylum Echinodermata; class Echinoidea; order Camarodonta; family Strongylocentrotidae; genus Strongylocentrotus; species Strongylocentrotus purpuratus. The sequence continues at coordinate 24,987,248 of NW_022145596.1, forward strand.
GATTACATGACTCTTTGTGCATTTCACAATGCACAGATTCTACATAATGTTTGGTGCCACTGCTATCACTATGATTTGAATACCTTGGATGATCAGAACCGTTGGACAGTCTACTACAGATGGCTCCGTTTATTGCGGACAAATTCTTATCACAGCTTAGCCTAAAACTAGGCAAACTACAGCTCAAAAATGTCTCTCCTAAGAGAGAGGTTTCTCGGGAACCTTCATCACGTGTTGCATCTTTTTTTGAGCAAGTCAAATAAGTCAAATCTATACCTTCTGGCATATTTACCTCTCTCTTTTCAGAGTCGTCAATTGTTTCTTGGACATTCACAGATTTCAACCCTTCATTCTTGTTTTGAGGGACAGCTATTAAAGGGCATATATCACACTCATCTTTACTACAGCATTGCACATACCCTCCCTTCTCAACAAGTTGGCTATTCCGATTGGACATGATATTAGATAAGTACTGTACTATAGTTGGAAAGTTCCATTTCTGAAATGGGGAGGTCATTTGCACTGCAACCAAATTTTCATGATCCCTAGCCACAATATTTGCTAAAGATGCATATGAATCAGTGTAATCATTACTCTGAACAGAGAAGTTGGCTGATGCCTTAAATCCAAAGTAGAAGGGATGCCCTACTAGTGTTTTTGTAACCGAGGCATGAAGAAGTTCCAACTCATTGCAGCCCGTCTGATGGTGTACTGCATGCTGTGTGTACCTGGAAAAAAACAGAACAAAATAATGAAAAAATTCTGGCTTAACTTTCAAGATTACTATCTTCACCATTGTATACATACTAATACCCCTTTCAAACTGGCCTGATTTACATCGGATGCATCTGATGAAACAGTCACTATGAATGGTACAGAGGAGAAAAAGCTGATAATAGCCGATGAAAAGAAGAAAAATAGGCGATTAAATATATCAATAATAGGCCATTTCCCGGCAAAATTTGTATCATCACGTTTTAGTCAAAACATATTCTTTCACATGATTGGTAATAAGAGCTTCCATTTTATTTTTTTAGAGGGGGGCGTTTCCAAAACCGGTCTATACCTTTAAACTTAACTTAGGGTTAACTTAGTTTGCCATTGTGAATACAAGCCTATGACATTTCAGTTGGTTTTACCTTGAGAATGTTGTAGCATCGATCCCGAACAAAGGATCCAGGCATGATCCAAACACTGTAACCTCTCTGCACACGGACTGGTTCATCACTTTAATGGCCAGTCGATAGCGCTGGTGGACTTGTTTGGCCTCATACACCTTCCCACATCTTTGGCACTGGAACCTGTAAGAGAGAATAACATAACAGCTAGGTAATATCGATGCCTGTCGGTCCCCCATGATCCTCTATTTCTTATGTTAGTTGAGAGCTGAGTTAATGCGATAACCACCTGTCAGTGACCTTGCTGTGTGGTCTAATCCCTTCTGGCCCAGTAGTATTGACGATCTTTGATTGGAATCATGATTTCCCACCCACTCTTATTTCTTGTATATTCCTGTATAGAAGTAATAAAGTACCCACTCATCATGAAGGGTTCTTTATATTTTCTTATCTTGACTTTATACCAATGAGAATGCCTTAAAAAAGTAGGATTGATTTGTCTCCTCTTATGGTTGGAATTTCTTCTTACTGGGTCATGATACAGATCGATGTCTTTAAATAAAATTGATCATTCATCAGTTTGAAGAGGGTTTAAAATTAATTATGCAAAACCTATTTTCAGTATTTTGCCCCTCTGCAACAATTGAAGATTGTGTCAGAGGTAAAAAAAAAATGAAATAGATTAATATATCAACGGAAAGCTGATAAGCCATAGATTACAATAATATTAATCATTTGCTATTTTAGTGTCTGTCAGAGGAGTAACATCTCTCTTTAAACTCGAAATCAAAAGGTTTGAAAATTGGAGATTGCCGACCTAAAAACTGTATATAGTCTTGATAACATCATCTTATGTTTAGTATTCACAATGGGTGGTATTCTCGAAAGCGGCCTAAGTTAAATCAGTGGCCTAAACCTGGTTTAAACCATGGACTATCTTTTTTGCTATTCTCGAAGGTGGTCTAAAGATAAGCCAGGCTTAAATACGTCATAGTTCGGCCTAACTTTAGGCCGCTCAGAGGGCAGGTTTAAATACGTCATAGTTCGGCCTAACTTCGCGTGACGTCACTTTTTAGTTAAATCGACTGTCCGCGGAGAGTGAACGGTAAGTTTTGCATTTGAATTTCTATATTTGATAACAATTTACACTCTTTTGTATGGATAAGCGCTCATGAAAGTTACACCAGCTAATAAAGTATTTTTGTTACTTTCATGTTGCTGTACTGGTGATAATCTAAAATGCTTTTAACTGAATACATTTTGGGGAAACTTGGTAAAGTTTCATGGTGTTCGCAGACCAGTCCCATACGTGCAAATAATTGTCGGTTAACATTTTCATTTCCTGAGATTGAGCAATTTCTTACCGGGTAATTTTTTTCTTGGCACTATTGTACTTTCGTACGCATATACCACCTTAACACCACCTTAAAACTATCATTGCTAGACGTAGAAACTACTTTTATGGTGGATTTTTGAGACGCTGTTGCCTAAAAGTGGACTAGCATACAGTCTCTTTCGTTCGTTAGCCTCTGATTTGGGTAGTGTCGGCTGTTGTGTTGTGGGTTGGAAAGTAATAACTATTAAGCTAAATTAATGCAAGTATAGAGACAAACAAAATGGAGCCTTCAGAAACACGTGTGGTTGCTTTGGTAGTTTAATCCAGACTCAATATCCATGTGCTTTTACATGTATAATGTAGTGAACAGAGGACCTTGCATACATTCATTGTGTGTATGCATCTAATATGAATAACAATGAACTGTGCCTTAACAGCTGCAGTGCATTTCTAAGTGGCATGTTAATTTCAATTGCATGTTAGTTTCAATGAACCTGTTTTTAAACATAACATCGGCTCCTCTCTTTCAGGAGCCGACCCTACCCAAATCAGAGGCTAACGAACGAAGAGACAGAAATTTCGGTCTGGTATCACCTCTGCCTGAGCTGCAGTGCTAGTAGTTGTGGCTGTTGGTGCAATAATTTTCTACAGGACGATGATGATTTTCAGAACCACCCCCCCCCAAGAAAATCATTTTTTTAAAACAATATTACTAGACCTATATCTAAATTTCATCAATAAGAGTCTAGTCTAGACAGGTCTAATAGAAATTGAAAGGAAATGGACAGAAGCTTCCTTTTTTTGACATAGATCTAGGTCTACATTTGCTGATAATGTTACAGTAGTTTAGGCTTATAATACTTGTTAGTAAACTAGACGTCTACAGAGAAATTGTAATTTCTTATCAAATATCAACATATTTTTTCATCTTGATTTTCTGCTATTTCAGGTTCTTTTCAATTGATGCATGGCATGGGGATGGAGAAAAAAGGCCTCTCCCAAGCTATGGTGTCCAGCCTTGTGAAGTCCATCTCAATAGCCATTGCCAGGAGATGGGAGCAATACATCACAATTCCTTCAGCAAGAGAGGCAGTCCTGCAGAGTGCAGACCCAACATGAATTGTATAATTACTGCCATTTCCCTGGCGTTAATATGGTCGGTGCTATTGATTGCACCCACATAGGCATCTCCAAGCCAGTTGGCCCAACACCAGTTATTTCCTGAACAGGAAAAAATAGATACTCCATTTTCTTGGAAAGTCTGCTGGTGAGTAAAGCTGTAATTACGCCTAAATTTTGTAAACTAAATCATGTTTATACAATTTGTATTAAAAAGATCTGCTGAATTTATGAATCTGCAGATGTGTCTACAGGTACATTATGAAGTGATTTAAAATTGTTTTGTCTGATAAATGTAGGTGCAACCTACACTCAAACTTTTATTCATTTTACATGGGCACGAGCTAATATTTCAGCTCGATTGCCATGGCTACCAGTCATTCCTGACATGCAGTGACAGCTTGGCCTAGACTTTTGGGCGAAACTATCTGAAAATAAGACACAAATAATCAACAGTTGAATAACTACTTTCAAATTTGGGTCAGAAGAAAATTCAAACCTACCACTAACAATTCTGGAACAAATAAGACTTAGAGACCTACAGACTACAGTACAGTGCAGTAAATTTTATTTTTACTTTTTCCCCTTTCACGAAGCTCATTTTGGGAGATAACATAAACAAAGACAATCTTTGGTTTAATGTTAGATTGAACTGAAATGGAAAAAGTTGGGCTCTAACGAATAGGGCCTTGTAAAATCTCCATTCCAGGCTGCGTTTACATCTAGGTTAGGCCAACTGTCGGCTCGTTATCTAAGTAAGATGTAGACTTGATTTCAGGAAAGGGACTAACTTCGCTATAGACTTTAACTACTTAGGGCTTTCTTAGGCCATGACATGGCAAGTACAACTTGGTGCAAGCACATTTATGAGATAGTACTGCAAGAATGTGTATGTTTGTTCTTGACTTTAAAAGAGATACCGGTAGTCATTCTGTAAATCAATGATTACTAGTAACTGAGTGGGGAGGGGGTGCCTAGTCACTGCCTACATGAAAGGCGCCTTAAGTTTTTTTTTTAAAGTTAGAATATTTTTGACACTATATCTAAGACCAATTATCAATGGAGTAGATCTTTGATATTTTAATGAGGTCTAAACCTTTTTATTTTTGTTTCAGGATGATGTTTTTCTTCAGTAAAATAAATGAAGGCAAATTCCCTGATAACTGAGACAAATTCAGAGAGAGGAAGGAGAACTACTGAGCTGCTGAATTTCTGACAGGTAGGCTGTACGAATAAGTTGTTGTTTGTATGCCCAGGTACTTCAAGGATGGCATTTGTTCATTCACATTTTTCCATCAATACTTTCATGTAATTGATTAATATGCACTCCACTTTTACCACAATGTACATGCAAGACCTTTTTAATGTTTAACAGAAATAGGTTTCAATGTGCTTCCTTTCATTCTTTTCTCTTTTCATTCAACAGACATACTTGCAAGGACTATGAAGTTCTACTTAGCCTCTTCAATGAACCAGACTCCATCTGCTGTAACTGTGACTGCATGGGGATCAAACCTGTGTATTATAATCCTCATAACATGAAGCTATGGTAACAAACAAGCAACCATTGATAAAAAGCCTGATATGTCCTTGTTGTGTGTGTGAACCACAAAGCAACCATCACTCATAAGGATGTTTTTATGTACATCAGATGTTCATTGTTTCACTGGAAAAATTGTGATTTTGAATCATTTAAGAAATCATGTTTTATAACGAGTTTTATAATATAGTGCAAGTCATGATATAACAGATTCCCTGCAAAAGAAACACGGCTCAAAAGTAGACTAAGCTTTGTTTTAAAAAAATGGGAGAAATTAGTGTAACGAATACATAACATTTAATTCTAATAATTTTAAGTAGCAGATTATGAGGCTATTGGAGCTTAATATTTGACCTTCAATTTTATAATCGTATTCATCGTGAATTACAATCTTTTCTGTTTTAAGAAAAATAAATAAATTGAACATAATTGTTGATATGTTATATACAATATTCCTTTCATATCTTTTGATTGTAAGTGTGCATACTGTTGGGTTCATCGAATTATACATGGAAAAAGTCTTGAAATAGAGCAGTGAGAGAACAGAGAGCGAGCGAGAGAGAGAGATAGAGTAAAAGAGAAAGGGAACCAAATGAGAAAGAACAATTTAATGGTGAGAGAAATAAACAATGATGTGAGATAGTATATGTGTGTGAGAGAGAGAGAGATGGAGATAGGAAGAAAGAGTTGGGGGGGGGGGGGGGGTACAGTGCCCCCTTTTTCAAATGCCCCTTTTTATATAGGAAAGTTCCCTTTTAACTTTGTAAGAAGTGCCCCTTTTTCCATAGGTAAAGTGCCCCTTCCCCTTTTCACCTCTGATAAGTGCTCCTTTAATTTTGACACGGGCCCCTTTTCCTTTGACAAGTTTCCATTTCCTTTGCAATAAGTGCCCCTTTTCACTTTTGAGAAGTGCCCCTTCACCTTTGATAATTGCCCTATTTAAATCTGAGAGGTGCCCCTATTAACAAAATTATCGGTGCCCCTTTTCTTTCAACAAATGCACATTTCCTTTATTATAAGTGCCTCTTTTTCATTCTCATAAGTGCCCCTTTTAAAATATGTTCAATGCCCCTTTTCAGGTGCGATATGTGACCCTTTTCACCTCTGATAATTTCTCTTTTAACAATGATACAATTCCAGCAAGTGCCCTTTTTGTTGGTGCTGCCCCCCGCTTTGGAAGTCGCTCCGCCGTCCTGGACGTCATATTGCTCAAGTTGTCGAGGTGATGCATCCTCTCCACACTGCGCGCAGCCGCGCATCCATTGTCTTAGCCCATTGTCTTAGTGCATTGTGACGTCATATTGCTCAAGTTGTCGAGGTGATGCATCCTCTCCACACTGCGCGCATCCATTGTCTTAGCCCTTTGTCCTAGTGCATTGTGACGTCGCAGCTTCGGTACTGAGCATGTGCAGAAACCGTAACCATGGTGAATAATCCATGGACTAAGTTAGGCCAGGTTTAAACCATGGATCAGTTAGGCCACCTTTCGAGAAATGAAAATGACTTAGGTCAGCGGCCTAAGTTAAGCCTGGCCTAACTAAACCACGGTTTAACTTAGGCCAGGTTTAACTTAGGCCGCTTTCGAGAATACCACCCAATGACTTTGCCTTAAAGGTATTACAAAATTTTGGTATGGGGTCATGAATTTGGTTCAAATTAACATATTGGAAGCATATGCGATCCTACCATATTCAGTGATCGTTGTTGCGGTTGAAATCGAGTCTAAAGTTATGAAATTGTAAATAATTAACTCTTTATAATGAATAGCTCCCTCTCAAGGTCAAGATATTAATTAACCAACAAAAAAAATGTGTCTTGACTAAAATCGACCGATTAGCTCTTCCCGTTTGGAAATTATATATCTCAACTAAATATTCTGAGATTTTCATGGTCGCAGCTACCATTGTACGGCCGTGGGCGCTATTTGAAATTTATCAAAATTTACCGGGAGCACCGGTAAATTGTTATATTCAATTTTTCTCGAAAGCAGTAGGGTTTTAAGGGCTAAAATTTCTTGTGCTTATAATACATCCACAGGGGCATCCAAATATATCAATATTGTAAAGAATCACTATCCACCCAATTTTCAATATTTCCCAAAACTTTGTATTACATGGCTCATCACCTCAGCTAAATAGGAGAGCCGTAATTTGGAGGGCTGCAGAAAATGAGGTGTTAATTTGCTTTTGTGCAATGAATATTGAAAAGGATAATATGTGTCATTCCCTTATATTTCTATTCTACACTTATTCATCTTTTCATTGACAAAGTTGTATATTCATTAGATAGGGTCTTTAACATTACATTCTATGTGAAAGGCAGTTGATGAAGAAAATTGAGTTCTAGACTTCACTGAGCTCTTTTCTGCATGCCCCAAGTTTCTTGACTTTTGTCTTGAATATGTTCAGTCATGGGTTGTCTACTGCACGAGATGGTTATTATTATTAGCGCTGGGGGGTGTTTCACAAAGATCATAAGTCGAACTTAACTCTAAGTTGGACTTAAATATTATGGAGAGCCATTTGTACTGAGCCTTGAAATGAAATATATTCAAAAGCAAAGTATTTTAGACTTTTCATAAATTCCACATCCAGAACATGAAATCTCCTTGATAATAAAAAATATGAATGATTTGAATTAACATTTTATGCTTTTTAAAATAACTTTTACAAAATATTTTCAAAGATGGTAACGGCTTTTCATAATTGTTAAGTCCAGCTTAGAGATATATTCAACTTAGGATCTTTGTGAAACATCCCCCAGGTTTCTAAAAGTGCCCAAAGACATGAAACAGCAATAAAATACACAATATAGAGAGTAAAGAAAAGAGCTTTACTTACTGATCTGAACTGCCGAGACGATGAAGTTTTGTGTAACAGGTGACACATGCTGGATAGGTCAACTGACCAGGAAGAACTTCAACGATGGTGGCGAGGATAAGATGCTTTCCAGCAGCCATCTTGTCACATTATATTCAGATTCATGGAGGGACAGCTGATCCGAGTGCGATGGACCACAAGTACTACATGTAGGTAGGGTGAATCCCAGAGTTAGAACGTAGTACTAGTATCAGGGATCTTAAGCAATGTTCATCATGTCCGATCTTGAAGTCGGTCTAACCGCATGCAGACTGGACAGGGAGAATAAAATGAAATTTAGTGATATAGGGAATAATCAGATTGCATGGTAACACTTTTATAGTACAGACACACATAATCTCAACATTTGGCCATGTCATGGGGACACAGCAATCTTTTTGCTCCGGTTCATAGAGCATCAGCTTTCTCTCTTGAATCTCTTCACTAGTATAACGCTGCACCATGCCATGTACACATTGCGATTCATTTGATTTTCAGGGTCTGTTGCATTGGTCTCCAACCGCTCTTTCAATCAAGATTTTAGTCTACAGAATTTCTTGGCCGAAAGTATGTCCTTATAAACATATTTCAACATAATGAAATGATTTTTGAACATAATTGTTACCTGAAAGTTAACTCAATGTCTAAGGCTAGTTAGATTAAGATCTGTTAGATAAAAATTAGACCCTATTTTTATATTGGTCATTTGACATAGCTGTCAATTGTCCCTTGGCAATTCACTTGTTTTATGAATAAGTTAATCAACATACATTTGTACATAAACATTGGACAACTTATACACATATACCCTGTGAGATTTCCTTCAATAGGAGTTGTGAGCATTAGATCATTGGAAATTTTGATATCAGGCCTAAGGTGAGGTTGGTTTTAATTTTGCTCACTGAATCTGTGCTACCCCTAAACTGGAAATCTGCCAATATTACTGCTAAACACAAGAAAGGCAGTAGAAAGGATCCAGAAAATTACTGCCCCATCAGTCTGACGGCAGTAGGAGTTAAAATAATGGAGTCTATTTTTCGAGACACTATTGTAAGTCCCATGAGCATGTATAAACTTTTTACTGACGCTCAACATGGTTTTATTCCTGGAAGGTCATGTTCCACTGAACTGCTTACTCAGCTAGAAGATTGGACCGGCTACTTAGACAATTGGAATCCTGTTGATGTTGTGTATTTGGCCTTTAAACGGGCATTCGACTCTGTGCCACATGTTAGACTTATAAACAAGGTAACATCCTAAGGAATAAGTGGTCCACTTTTTTTAATGATTCAAGATTTCTTGTCACAAAGGGTTCAAAGAGTATCAGTTGATGGATGTTATTCCGAGTGGACCGACGTCATTAGTGCCATATCTCGCAAGGCAGTGTCCTCGGACCAACCCTTTTTGTGATGTTTGTCAATGATTTACCTGATGTCCCAACCAGGCAGCTGCACTCAGTTGTACGCAGATGATGCCAAAGTTTATTCACCTATCCAATGTCAGACTTCGTGCCATCAACTGCAACGTGACTAAGACAGCATATCTGCTTGGTCGTCTAAGTGGCAACTTTCTCTAAACTCTCAAAAGTGTAAAACCCTTCATCTAGGTTACAACAACCCTCAACAGACAAATGTTATGGAAGGTAGACCTCTGGAGTCTGGAGAATGTTGATATGGTGCGCTTAGAGACACCAGTATTAAGCGCCTTATAAATATTGTGTATTATTATTATTATATAGAAAGAGATCTGGGGGTTTTAGTTGACAAGGATCTGACTTTCCTGGAAACATATCACAGCTATGATACAAAAGGCAAACCAGATGTTGAGGATCATCAAAAGAACTTTTGTCAATACCAACCAGGACATCTTCATACCTCTGTACAAAACCCTGGTACGCCCACATCTTGAATATTGTACGGTTTCATGGAATCCCCATTTCATGGCAGATGACCACAAGATTGAAGCTGTGCAATGGAGAGCAACAACAATGATTCTAGGTATGAGTTTATTATCCTATCCTGAAACTCTGAAAGGCTTCAAAAGTAAATCTATTCTCACTTCACTACCGACGTGAGAGGGCTGATATAATCCAGGGTTATAAAATATTTCATGGTATTGACAGACTCAGTCCAGAACATATTTTCAAGAGACCAGAGTACCGATTCACTCGTGGACATCCGTTTAAACTTTTTAATACTCACGGCAAGCTTAGTGTCAGACGTGTTATCGAGCTATGGAATAAACTGCAAGAATCTCTAGTCACTGCACATTATAGCACAAACCATAGATATTTTTTAGACTGGTTTAGAAAAACACCGGCTTGCCAAACAATTTAATGTAACCTGACTTCCACGCATTCTGCACTCCGCTTAAGTGGCAAACTGTCAATTGAACTTATATCTTGATAGTTGGAAGACGACCGGGAGATCTACAAGATTACGTCACTCCCATACATGTAGAAGTTGATGATGATGATGATGAATATAACCAAATTTAAATCTAAAAGTACAAAATGACAGCAATCTTTTTCTTATCTTTTTCAGAGTATTTTTCCTAAAAAACAAAGACTTATAATATGCTCTTGATTCACGGCGCGGCAAACTGCAGCACAATACAATTACATACCGTATGCATGGGGTGCGGTATAATCTGATTTTACAGTCGCTAAGTGAACACGCGCGCGCGCGCACCCTACCGTCGGTACAGTATGCAATTGTATTGTGCTGCAGTTTGCCATGAGAAAGTGTCTTTGTTTTTAGGAAAAATAGACCTACTCTGAAAAAGATAAGAAAATCGACACGAAACAGGTAACAAACATAGCCTATTGACTTTTAAATCATGACCTTATCAGACCTTTATTTGGACATTTGATGAATATTTACTTCCTTTTGGGTATGTTTTAGTAGGGTATCTCCATGCCGGAGTTACAGGTCAAATTTTGGCTAGAACTAAGATAGACTTCTGAACTAGCGCCGTTCTATTTTTTGCCTTTAATCCGCTTTAGGGCCTAACGTTAGACTTTAGCCTATCTGAGGCAAAGCAATAGATCTAGGATCTAGATAGATCTAGACTAATGGAACTCTAATTAGGGTGTCTGAACAATTTTTCAATTTTCAATTTGGGATCGTTTTTCACCATTTTTGTTTGATATTTGAATTAAAAATGTAATCAGAATAATACATTTCAAATTTCAAGTCTCGCCGATGTTTCTATCAAAAGATACAGCCCCTTCAAAATGCTGAAATATTCATAGCATTTTGCTCAGAATCGACGAAAAAGACGTACACGCAGAGTTATGTTGTTTTGCTAAATTTAGCCAAACAGCTGTATCGCGCGATATGCAAGCGTATGCATATCGTACGCAAGTTGCTCAGCCAATGCGCGACTTGCAAGCTTGAGCCACGCTGTCTCCGCGATATGTGCCATTGACTAGTATGGGTGGTCTCCGCGATATTGCCATTGACTACAACGTGTATTCACTTCCGGGTTCTATGGCGAGAATCGGCCACCCATACTTTCATTCACTATAAGCGCACATGTTACGATGTAACCATGGTTTGGACTGAGCGGAGCTCACGCCTCCCTAATTAGCCGATTCCAAAAATGTGGGAAGGGTATTTTCAAACTGTTATAACAAATGATCCCTTGGGGCTAGCGAAAAAAAAAGCATCTGGATATTATCCTTACGTCTAGCCCTGCTTAAGCCGCGGGGGCGCAGCTCAGGAAAGTGGCAAATTTTGGAGCTAGGATGCAAACAACATTTCAATCGCTGTTTTGACCAAGATATTTTTAGAATTCTGGGGGTGGCCCCCTATGGGGAATATGGAGAAAAACCTGCTCTTTCATATGACACCTCATTTATTGAGTTTCACCTTCAGGATCATTTGTTATAAAGGTTTGAATTTCAAATTTTTTCATAAAATCATTGACCAATTTTGGATGGTCGCGCAATGCACGTAGACCACATAGGGAAGCGTACAATCTCTATGGGAAGGGTTTTAGCACACAACATTGGGTGCGCGATCAGACACCCTACTCTAATTGTTTGTGACCTTTCTCCAAGCTTTCGTAGCTAATTACAGCCGTAAAATCAAAAAGCCTCTCCCAAGACGTCGAAATAAACTCTGCGACGCATTAGTGGGCACTGATAAACAGATAAAATAGACACAGCCTGCGCCTGGCCCTGGCAATGGACTTGCATCTGCAGCCATACACGAATAACAGTATGTGGGGTTTGACCGCCCTTAGCATTCTTAGTCTTTACCGTCTGGGCTGGGGATTGTTTCGTAGTAGGTCCATGGTAAAACAATCAAAATGACAAGATCAATGACATCCCGACGCTGTTGGTCGACTTGCCCACTAAGCTAAGATTAGATGAGCTAGCTACAACTTTCCCGACAAGAGACTTTAAATTATTACTTACTTTCTTGTAGACCACTTGTCGCTAGATTTTGTTGTTGTTGTTCGTCGTTGTTGAGATGAAGATGGCGCTCTTCAATCTTGATCTTTGAGGACTCTCTCGATCTCTATAAGTGCCACATCGTTTGACTTTGGCGATCATGCTGTTCCACAACCCTCGGCTCCTAGCCTTCTGTATTAGTACCACTCCCTGTTCTTTCACTCCTCTCACCCTTCCAACAATTTCTGCAGACTGTCCATCCGAAGTATCCTCCTTCTTCCCCTACTCCTTCTTCCCACAATTTTCCCTGTCAAAGCAAGATTCTCTAGGCCTTCTTTACGTGTAATGTTACCCATGAACTTCAACTGCCTAATCAACATCTCACGTATCACTTTCCTTTGCACTCCAGCTCGTGTAAGAACTTCCTCATTACTAACTTTGTCATGCAGTCCAGGGGATTTTCATCATTCTTCTTAATTCGCAACTTTCCAAACGCTTTTTAGTGTCAGAGGCTAAAGTCCATGTTTCACTACCATACATGAGTACTGGGTAGATGTAACAATTCAATACTCTTATTCTGGTCCTCATACTCATTGTTCGATTTGTCAGAATTTTGCCTAACTTTGAAAATGCAGACTTAGCGAGAGCTATCCTTCTTTTGTTCTCTGTCTCACATCTGGCATCCTCGGTGATCATGCTACCGAGGTAGTTAAATGAGGAGACTTGTTTAATAATCTGTTCTTTCAGTTTCAAGTTACATTTTGGACTGCTCTTCTTGGAGACCACCAGGCACTTTGTCTTGGTAAAGTTAATTTCTAGTCCCATTCTCTCACTCTCTTTTACAACTACATTCAGGAGTCTCTAGAGATCTCTCTGATTCAGAAAATAAAACAGTGTCATCAGCATATCTGATATTTGTGATTGAATGGCCACCCACTTGTATCCCATTTTCATCCTCCAATTCTCTTAGAATGATTTCACTATACCGATATTGAACAGGTCCGGCGACATAACACAACCCTGTCTGACTCCCCGTCTGATGTTAATATATTCACTCCACGTACTCTCCTTCTACCCTTCGAGGACTATCTGCGCCAATTGATTTAAAAAAATAACTTTATTTTCATTATTGTAAAGTTGAAACTTTGCTTCGAAAAGGTTATCAAAATTCAATGCTTGGAAACATTCGAAGTTAATCCTTGTCTGAATTCAGTTTCTCCCCCTCCCGCGCAAAGCGCGGAAGCTTTGACGTTTCATTAAATTATGAGAAAAAGCAGACGATTCGGTGTTCTGTTCTCGACTCTTAATCCTTATCTGAATTCAGTTCTGACCCTCCCGCGCGAAGCGCGGAAGTTTTGGCGTTTCATTAAATTATTAGAAAGTAGACGATTCGTTGAACCGTGCTCGACTCTTAATCCTTGTCTAAATTCAGTTTCTCCCCCTCCGGCCCTCCCGCGCGAAGCGCAGAAGCTTTAGACGTTTCATAAATTATGAGAAAAAGCAGACGATTCGGTGTACTGTTCTCGACTCTTAATCCTTATCTGAATTCATCTTAATCTTTATCTGAATTCGGTTCTCCCTCTCCCGCGCGAAGCGCGGAAGTTATGGCGTTTCATTAAATTATTAGAGAAAGTAGACGATTCGTTGAACATGAAGTGCTCGACTCTTAATCCTTGTCTGAATTCAGTTTCTCACCCTACCCCTTTGGCGTATCATTAAATTATGAGAAAAAGCAGACGATTCGGTGTCGGCCAACTGTTCTCGACGCTAAATCAGTATCTGAATTCAGTTTCCCCCCTCCCAAGCGAAGCGCGGAAGTTTTTACGTTTCATTAAATTATTAGAGAAAGTAGACGATTCGTTGAACCGTGCTTGAGTCTTTATCCTTGTTTGAATGAAATTTCCCCCTCCCGCGCAAAGCGCGGAAGTTTTGACGTTTCATTCAATTATTAGAGATTCGTTATACCGTTTTCGACTCTTAATAAGCCCTATTATTTTGTCTGAATTCAATTTCCCCCTTAAGCGCGAAGCGCGGAAGCTTTGACGTTTCCTTAAATTATTAGAGAAAGCAGACGATTTGTTGTACTGTTTTCGACTCTTAATTCTTGTCTGAATTCAGTTGCAGCGCGAAAAGCTGAGACATTTGATTTTATTATTATAGAAAAAGACGATTCGTTGCACCGTTTTCGACTCTTGTTAATAAGCTCTATTTATCTGAATTCAGTTTCCCCTCTTGCGCGAAGCGCGGAAGCTTTGACGTTTCCTTAAATTATGAGAGAAAGCAGACGATTCGTTGAACCGTGCTCGAGTCTTAATCCTTGTCTGAATGAAATTTCCCGCTCCCGCGCAAAGCGCGGAAGTTTTGACGTTTCATTCAATTATTAGAGATTCGTTATACCGTATTCGACTCTTAATAAGCCCTAATTGTCTGAATTCAGTTTCCCCCTTTAGCGCGAAAGCTTAGACGTTTGATTTAATTATTATAGAAAGAAGACGATTCGTTGCACCGTTTTCGACTCTTATTAATAAGCTCTATTTATCTGAATTCAGTCCCCTCCCCCTCCCCCTCTTGCGCGAAGCGCGGTAGCTTTGACGTTTCCTTAAATTATGAGAGAAAGAAGACGATTCGTTGAACCGTTCTCGACTCGTCTAAAAAAATTTCCCCACCCGCGCGAAGCTCGGAAACTTTGGCGTTTCATCAAAATAATAATAGAGAAAGTTAAAACGATTCGTTGTACTGTTCTCGACTCTTAATCCTTATCTGAATTCAGTTTCCCCCCCCCCCCCTGCGCGAATCGCGGAAGCTTAGACGTTTCCTCAAATTATTAGAGAAAAAAAACGATTCGTTGTACCGTTCTCGACTCGTCTAAATGATGTTTTCCCCACCCGCGCGAAGCGCGGAAACTTTGGCGTTTCATCAAAATAATTATAGAGAAAGGAAGACGATTCATCGTACCGTTGTTGACTCTTAATCCTTGTTTGAATTAGTTTCCCCGAAAATTTTAGACCTCTAATTTCTTTAGCTGATATTACAGGAAAGTGAAACTTCGAGAAAATACAAATATTGTACATGTTGTCACTCTCGAAGTCGTCACAGCGGATAAAAAGTCACAGTTCGTAGGGAAAAAAAACTTGTCGGCCGACCGACAATATACATCTCACCGACTTCAAACTTCTGCATTGATATAGTACACGAGGATCGTGCAAGAATACTGACACAGCTGACCCGACACAGCAACATATTTTCCCATGTCTTTCGAGCTTCCTTGACGAGACGACTCCACCCACAACCCCCCCCCCCCCACTCCTTTCTTTTACTCCCACTCCTCCTCTCTCAGGCTCTTACCTCCCCCCTCTCTAGTCTCCTCTCCTCATTCCCCGTTTCTTTTGTTTCCCTTTTCTCTTTTTTCTTTTTTTTTCCCCTTTTCTTCCTTTTCTTTCTTTTCCTTTCTTTCCTCTTCTCCCTCTTTTTCTTTTTTCCTCTTTCTTTCCTTTCTCTTTTCTTTCCTTTCTCTTTTCTTTCCTTTCTTTTCCTTTCTTTCTTTTCTTTTCCTTTTCTTTTTTATTTTCTTTCCCTTTCCCTCTCTTTTTTCCCCTCCCCCTTTTCTCTTTTTCCCGACGGCAGCGCAATTTTGCCGACAATATCCTGACAGGTGGAGGGGTGTCGCACCCCACACCTCCCCTTTGGCGACACTAGAAAGGGTCACGACACGAGCAGCAGCATTCTGTAATTTTTGTAATTTTGCAAGTAGGATGTGAGGCGAACCAAACCAAGCATTACCAAAATCCAAGCGAGATGAGATTAAAGCATGAGTAATTTTTCTCAGTGGCACTACGGTTAAGATATTCACGAATAAAACCTAAATTGCGTAACTGATAACGTACTGATTTTGAGACATATTGAATTTGTGTTGACATTGTCATATTTGAGTCGAGAAACACACCAAGGTTGCGACATACATTATATAAGGTAATTTCATGTCCAGCAATTGAAGTGATGGAAATTTTCTCTGAGTCTTAGAACCATACATTACAAATTCGCATTTGGCGTGATTTAATTTGAGTGAATGTGAGTTCAACCAATAATTAATGGACATCTTGTACACAGCACAAGTCCCAATGTTATGGATAGCGCTGGCTGCATTGCTCTGATTGGGTTTGGAAGAAGTATATATTTGAATATCATCAGCATAAACACGATAAGAAAGAGAATGGTGATGAAAAATATTCTCCAGACCGGTTAAATATAACGAGAACATGGTGGGCCTGCCTCCAGAGCCTATATAATATAAGTGCGAGAATTCTCAACTCTGACATGACAACGGGTGTTCCAGAATATGTAGGCGTGAAGAAAATGGTCTAGGAACGTGAGACGTAGCTGTACTTTACAATTTTATTATAATGCGGTCAATATGGATCACACATTCCTTATTCTATGTATATCCACTCAACAACGACAAAAGTGAAATCAATATGAAACATATAAAAGTCACTTTGATTCTACGAACAATAATTGCAATAAGAGCATTAACCATAATGTATTAATGAAAACAGACCGGTAACTAATCAAAACATGGATGAAATATTTTGGGTAACCTTGAATTTTGAATAAAACCAATTTTGAAAGTCAATCAAACATTTTTCGAGTTATATTGAAACAGATCAGGTAATTTAATATTTCGGGAGAGTATTTGCATTCACTGATATACATTTACGACCTACATTTAAAGTTCATAGGTGGATTGAGGAGAGGTGTGGGTAGTATGTGCGTGTGTGTGTGTATATAATACAGTGTGGTATGTGTGATTACATGTGAGCTACGAGAGTAGTTAGATAAACCTTTGTAAAGGATTTAGAGATGTTTTTGAGAAAATTAGAGTTATACGACGTATGGAGGAAAAGTAATCCGGATTTAAAACAGTACACGTTTTATAGGCAAAAGACGCCATTAGTTCAAAGTCGGTTAGATTATTGGTTTATTTCAAATCAATTGGAACAAGCTGTATCTACTTGCGAAATATTGCCCTCTATCACTCCTGATCATGCCGGAATCATTCTGGGAGTTACGTTTGTAAAGACAAATCATATGCATGGAAGGTCATATTGGAAATTTAATAATAGTCTTTGTTCAGATAAAAAGTTTTTAGAAGGTACGGTAAATGAAATCAATTTGATTAAAAGAAATTGGGGAAATATATTTGACAAGAAATTGTTATTTTGGGATTATTTGAAAATGAAAATGAGGGCATACGCAATTAAATTTTCGAAGGGAAAGGCAAAAGAAAAGAAAGAGAATATTCAAAGGCTAGAAAATGAAGTAAAAAAGCTGGAAAGCGAATTAGTTAGGTTTCCATTGAAGTTGGAAGAAACGGAGGAAAAGAAAAGGCAATCAAAGAAATTGCATGAGGAGTCTATAGAAGGTATAAAGTTTAGGTCATGGGCTGCGTGGTACGACGGAGGGGAAAAAACAAGGAGTATTTCGCTCAACTGCTAAAGTCATATAAGAAGAAAACAGTGGTAAGGGAATTGTATGATGAAAATGAATGTGTTGAATATGATATGAACATAATTTTGGCGATGATTAGGAAGTTTTATACAAATTTATATGCGGACAAGTTAAGTGTTTTTAATGAGAACACGAACAATTTGTTTTTCAAAAATGTTAAAAAATTAAGTGAAAATGGAAGGAAAGCATGCGAAGGTAAAATAACAAAAGATGAGTGCTTAAAGGAATTAAAGGATATGAGATTAAACAAGTCTCCTGGCAAATGATGGCCTAACAGTTGAATTTTATATTACGTTTTGGTTAAGTATCGGAAATATTTTGGTATATGCTTTAAATGAAGGTTGTGTCATGGGGAGTTTATCCATATCACAAAAACAAGGGGGTTATTACTTTGATTGAGAAGGAAGGGAAAGACCCTCGATACATAAAAAATTATAGGCCGATTTCATTATTAAATGTTGATTACAAAATTTTGTCAAAGGTGTTAGCTACAAGAATTGAAGGAGTACTTGAGGAAGTCATACTTGTAGACCAGGTGGGCTACATGAATAATCGTAATATTGGAGAAGCGGTACCTTTAATTGATGATATGTTCTGTTTTTTTAATGAGGAGTCAGATGATAACGCCTGTAGTTATTTGATTGCGGTTGATTTCGAAAAAGCATTCGATTCCGTATTTCATACTTTCCTCTTTAGAGTCTTAGAAAGGTTTGGGTTCGGTCTCTCATTTTGTTCGTGGGTAAAAACTATTTACAGTAATATAAGTAGCTGTGTTATGAATGGGGGTTTTGCTACTGGTTATTTTGATATTAAGCAAAAGGTAAGGCAAGGAGATCCACTCACGCCCTATTTATTTATTCTCGCTATTGAAATATTGGCAACAGGAGTGAGAAATGATGAGGCTATTCAAGGCGTTAATATTGGAGGAATTGAAGTCAAACAAGTTTTATATGCAGATGACATGACAATATTTGTTAGAAATAAAGAGTCCGTAGAAAGAGTAAAGGAGATTTATACGTTATTTAAGAAAATAAGTGGTTTACGGGTTACTGCAGACAAAACTAATATTATGAAATTGGGGATAAACAAAGACAAATCAGAAAAACTTCCCTTCGGGAATGTGGTTAAAGAAATAAAGATTTTGGGAGTCTATTTTGCGTTAGACGTCAGAGTAAGAGAGGAATTGAATTATAAGGAGATTTTAAGCCAGATTAAAAGACTTCTCGGATGGTGGAAACAAAGGGACCTTACGGTGTTTGGAAAAATTCATTTATTAAAAACATATGCATTATGTAAATTAAATTACGTTTTTGCTTCACTAGTGGTTCCAAAGTGGGTCATATCGGAAATACAGAAAATATGTTTTGAATTTATATGGAATGGGAAAGATCGAATTAAGAGATTAATATTGTATCAAGGTCATGACGAAGGAGGGTTACGAATGACTAATTTAGACTCGTTTGTAAAAACTCAACGGGTAATGTGGGTGAAATGACTATTGTACGGAGAAAAATATACGAGATGGAAGCTATACTGATTTCTGCTTCAAGATGGTAGGGGGTAGATTTATGATTCCAAGTTATTCAGTTTCAAAGTACCTAAGTTCTATTTAGAAATGATAAAAGCATGGGAAGAGTTAGAAGGTTGTAGGAATTTTGAAGAAAAGAATAATCCAATTATTTTTAACAATAAAGATTTCTTATTGAAAAAGAAAATGATTTTTGATTAAGGGAGTTGTTTACACGCAATATAATTTCAATTCAAGATATTTTTGTTGAAAATGGCATGCGGGCAACATCTCATTTTCAAAATTTGAGGTTAAAAGGAAACAAAATTGTTGATGTATGGCATATTGGGGAAGCTATTTTGAGAAGCGGAAAAAAGGATAACTGGAGTTTAGTGGATGTAAAAGAGTATGATATTTTAATGCAGTTTAACAGTACTGTGAAGCTCCTCAGAGATGTATCATCGAGGAAGGTTTATGAATATTTTATAGAGAAGTTACAACATTTATTTGTCTTGAAGATTCATGATGGACGGGAATTTTCAGATTTTTCAAATAAGGTATGTAGGGAGAAATTTTGTAGGCCTAGGAAAGTTACTCTTGTTAACAGACTAAGAGAAATTCAGTATAAACTGCTTCATGGAGCAATATAAACTAGAGAACATTTATTCAGATTCGGCTTTGTTGTAGATAACTTGTGCTCATTTTGTAAGCAAAAGATAGAAACCTATTTACACTTGTTCTGGGATTGTGTACATGTTCAAAGATTATGGCAAAATGTAATAGCTAAGTTTGAGCTAAGGGAATTAAGGTCTATCGACTGGATAGATATTCATTTAGGGTTGTCCGGTAACTCCCCACGAATAAAGATTTTTAATACAATTATTTTTGCATTGAAACATTGGATATATAGATGCAGGGAAAAGTCCGTAATATTGTCTTTGGGGGAGTTTCAAAAAGAACTGTTCGAATTTAGGGAAAGAGAAAAGAAGATTGCAGGGAGGGCAGGTAAATTGGCCTAACATTTACAGAAGTGGGAACAAGTAAAGTTTTCATGAACTTTTAACACTGGACTATTGCGGCTATTGTAGCCTCGTTTTAATAAATGATTTTGTTTTAAAATGTCTTAAATAAATTGTTTCTGTTTGTCTGTCGCTCCAATTTGGGGTATTCTGAGGGGGCTAGGAACAGTGTGTGCATGGTGGAAGTGTGGTCGGGTGGTGTGTGTGTCGCATGGTGGGGAGCCGGGGGGGGGGGGAGTAGTAGTGTGTTTTGTTGGATGGGGTTATTTTGTTTTATGTAACAACTGATTTCATTCAATTTCATCAATTGTACAATGTAATGTAAATGTTTTGAATTCATGTCAAGGAAAAACAACTGTACTTTATTTCTAAAAATTAATTTGTATTGTTTGGAATCAATAAAAATAAACTATTGAAAAAAAGTGTGTGGGTGTGTGTTTGTGTGAGGGAGCATATGGAAACGTTTGCTTGTATTTGTCTCATAAAAGAAGTTGATCAAAAACTGACTCCCACACGGTGTTGAGTGCTTAGGGGTCACAGGCCACTGGCTTCATCGGGCAGGTAGTTCCATTACGTGAAACGGTAAATTAAGTATTACAAAATGAGGGGACACATTACATTGTACAATAGGGACACACATTGTTTTTATTGTGCAGAACATACTCTTTTATTGACTTAATTATTGCATGAAACTATAAAACCAAAATGCATTTTATATTCTAACAATTGGAGTACAAAGAATAATATCAGGTGAATAAAATGCATAATCACCACAAACACCTGGGGAGGAAACATTCATAAATTTGAAAACATATAGTTGATAAACGACTCCGATGAAACTATAAAACCAAAATGAAATTTATGTTCTGGCAATTGGAGAACAAAGAATGATAACAGGTGAATGAAATGCTTCAACAGCAACACAAACACCTGAGAAGCTAGGAAGCATCCATAAATTTGAATAATTGAGTTGATAAACGACTCCGCATGTGGACGTTTGTTGGAGCAGAAAGCAGTGGATTCTTAATAACACGAACCCATTTAACAGAATGTCGGAACGTAAATTAAATTTGGCGCATTTGGAAAATGCATATTTCTACCCTGCTACTTTAATGGTACGATCCAGTAAATTAAAACAGCAAAATGGCTCTTATTTCAAAATTACTCATTAAATAAAACCCAAAACTTCAGTGATATCAGAAAAAAATATGTTTAATCTTACTAATGGTTAAACAAAGATGTATAAACATTGTGAAAGTGTCGCATTTTACGATAAAAGACGCCGATTTAGCGAAGATGACTTCATTAGTGCGCCTGCATCAGGGAATTCAAGGTCAAAAGGTCAATTCAGACACTGATAAGTTATTGGTCGAGCCTTTTTGTTTCATTTATTCCGACAAAATTATACAATCAATCAAAACAAGTTTAATACCAGAAGAAAGCTAACGATTAGTATTTTCATTAACCGCTTGCCCCAAAGTCGCTTGACCACAGTAAAACGAGTGAGAGCTTGCGAGAGCGGCCAAAGTGTGATTTAAACTCGCTATTCGCTCTTCTCCAACGCAAAAAAGACGACATTGTGTTGGATAATTGTATTTTTCCGACAAAAGTGCAGAAAATTTGCATATGGTCTTTTTATATTATACTTGATGAAATGTTCCTCGAGTGACTTCCGGGCGCCACAATGCTGGAAAGAAACGCACATTTTATAAAACTTCACTTTTTCATGGAAAAATGCTTATTTGTTCTATGCACGCAAGTCAGATTGAGCGGATGATACAACGTTTCCATATGGGGGCAGGGAGGAGCAGGACTTTGTTTTTACCATTAAAATTACCCCAGATTTATTTAAGTTTTTTGTTTATATAGAGTGAATTACATGTACAATTGACTTATAAACTATGTTTATGTATTCTAAGTCTACTTTGTTTCTCAGTTATATATACTGCAAATTAATTTGATTATGTGTATGTGTAAGCAATTAATATTGAAAACGTTTATTTATTTTATTCAATTTTGTATGCTGTTCTTGTTTGTATTACATTTGGAGGAATAAAACAAAATCATTAAAAGAGAAAACAAAAATAATATTATTGTAATACATACAAATGGGATTTTGCATGTTCCATTTTTTTTTATTGGTGTACTGACAATCATAATTAAGTGAAAGAAAGTTGACACTGCTGGCTATTTAGAGAATATACATTGCATATTGAATTACATATTTACAGAAGTGAAGCAAAAAGCGTTGAATAGGAAATAGTTTCATTTTTTCGGCATGTAAAGATGTACAGGAAAACCCAAATTGTTTTTTTTTTCATAAGAAGAAACCTCGTCCCTATCGGGTCAAGTTAATAACACATGTAGCTATATTCAAGTTTTTTTTTATAATTGTTTCATCTTGTAGCTCACGTACGTCTTATTAACATGAAAACAGCATGAATTATTCTATATTTTCTTCTTTTTTATTATACGAATTGGTGCTTAAAAACTTATTTTACACTTTTGTCACTTTATTAATTACAACTCCGCCATACCCAAAGTAAAAGGCAAGTTAAAATCATGCCGTTGAAACTTAACTCAAACACGCTCCTCAAAAAGTATTTAAAAAGTTATTATTATTATTATTAGAAAGCTATTAAAAAAACACATTCATTTTTAATCACATCCGTAAAATAAGAGAGGAACTCGCTTTCGTCAGACTGATTTTAAGTCCGGAGGATTAATTTTAAATCCAGGAGATCTTTTTTTAACCGGGAACAAAACATTTGGATTTCAACTTAGATTATCATAAGACTTAAAATGTCATTCCCTCAAAATACTTATAATTCAAGACATGACATAATCTTTTAATCGTGTATTCATGTAAACAAATCGTAAGGTATCTTTAAGACTTAGGAAGGATTTAAAGTTTAAGTCCTAAATTAAAAGAGAAATTTAACTTTTAAGGATACCTACACAAACTTAAATACTTTAACTGAATCATGTTTTTTAAAAGAGTCATTTTACCCGAAACCAATTTCACAAAAAAGAGAGCGCAATGTTTTTTTTAATCATATTTTCTTTTGAAATACTGTAGGCGTTTGTTTATTGTGTATTATAATCTAATTTATTTCCATAAAATAAGACAATGTTACTGCGTGTTTTTCTTAGCACTTGAGAGAAACCCACATCAACGTCCAAGTAACGAGGTCAACATATTTTCCAGAATGGGTACGAGGTCTAAAGTTACTTCCAAAAGAAAGATATCACCTGAAATTTATAGTGATACAGGAACACTCATTTTAAAAGATGTCATAAATAATAACCCAGCATTTTTCATGGTTTAATAAATACTGTATTATATTGCGGATCATTTTCAGATTATGATATCTATCGAAATATTTGTATAAGTGTTCAGCATTTGTTTTAATGAAGCAAATTTTGAATACTGAACAAGAGCTCTATATGAATAAATAGATGATAGAAGATCTAAGGTCCATTACAGTAACTTGCACCCCCCCCCCCACCACTCAGTGTTATTTAGGGTACGCGTATGCATGTTCCCTCCTTCTGAAAACACCCCCCCCCCCCCCCCCAAAGTCCGGTGTGTAAAGTCAATACGGGCCGGATTTTTGTGTACTACGAGCCGGACTTTGGTGCGTGAAAAGTACACCTTTACCGGACATTTTGGGAACACGCATGGTATCCCTCCGTTCTCGGAGTGGGGGGGGGGGGGGGGGGCGGGACTTGCATATACCTCATTTCAATGCATAGAACCATGAAAACATTTTATTAAATGCATACGCAAGATTGCTGCTGAAGATTCTTTTCCCCTCCTCTAATTTCGTCCATGAATAAACAATGTAACGTCCAAATCATCTGTTGTATCTCTTCTTAATCTATAATATCATAATCGCTGTTTTCTGATGAATCCTCTGTAAACCTATTACGATCATTGTTATGTCCTACAGCACTGGGCAGAACATATTCATCTATGCTTACATCTTCCAGCGATGAGGATTTTGGGCAAATGGTTTTTATGTCCACGTGCTTGTGAATTAAATCTTGTTTCGTACGTTCCTGTTGTAGTGTCCTCTTCTTTTCAACGCTACACGGGGGTTCCGGTTTTCCACTCGTTTTACTTGGAAGAAGATATCCGTCAATATCTACTTCTTTTTCCGTCTTAATTGTTTTGTATACAGTGTTCATAACCATATACTCGTGTGGATCATTTTGTCCAAAAATGTGCACAGTACCTAACGGCTCACACGTTTCATAATGGAAGATTGCTTTGGATGTTAACGCTATATCATGTGGCAACGTATCTGTGTCTAGTGTATTTTCAACAGGGAGGCTTACAGCATCAGTCCTTGCATCATTGGCCGATGAGGCAGTCTTGCTTATAAATGTCGTTTCCATATAGTCGTGGGTGTTTTCACCTTTTGGGGTCTTCAGTACAGATAACTTCCGTTCAGATAACTTCCGTTCGTCCTCAAACAGCCGATTTTCAGTCAATACCTTTAAACGTCGTTCTGGGAGTTTTGGAGGAGCATTCAGATCCTGATAAGTAGAGGATACATCGGTATCCTGTGTAAACACTGTATCCCTATGAATATAACTGTCCGAATTCCTACTTGCCCTTGTTTTTATAGTCCTACGTACACAATATGCTAGTGTTGCCACGAGAAAGACGCTCGAAAGAAATACGCAAAGCCCGATAATTATGGTCAACGTCAGATTTGTATGGAAAATGGTATGGACTGGTGTTCCGCCTGATAAGAAATCATATTGACAATTGTTCAAATATTGTTGAACATCTTATAGATGATATTTTAGGGAATTTAAAGAGCTTTATATAAAAATATTGATAATGTTTAGAGAAAGTGATGGTTAGAAAGAGTATAGTGTTTCGATTCAACCTGGAAACTTAGTTTCCTGAACTATCTGATGCTGGATTATTTCAAAACAATTTTTAAAGGTTTTTAATAGTTGACCTAATAACATCGGAGACTAATTTATTGTCTCGGCAATACCCCCAAGAGGCATATATAAAAACCAATAAAACAGATCCTGCGTTTGGCAGAATTTATCGAGACAGTTGGGGAGGGATGAACGATGGCATTTTTTAAAAACAACTTGCTTCGAACACAATTGAAACCATTATTGTAAACCTAATTTTAAAAAACCCAGATAAGACCTAAGATCCAGGAGAAGCAGAATAGTTGTCATATTCTTGAAATGTTTACCTTTAGGAATGCAAATTACGCTGGCATCTTCGTTGTGGGAGCAGTTGTGTACACCAATGCCGTCATGGTCGCAACGTTCGATGTCAGTTTCTGTACCCTGGCACTGAACTTTATCCAGAAAGATGCTCCCAGATCCTTTTCCAAATCGAGCACCAAGTGGAGCACCTAAAGCTCCGTCAAAGCCCAACATTCTGCAAACAACTTCGGCATCCTTGAGATCCCAGGAATCGCTGCAGACAGTTCCCCAGGAGCCATCGTGTAGAATCTCTACTCTGCCTTCAGCGTTATTAGCTCCTCCAATCAGACGTACTAGAAAAGTTATGCGGTGTATTTTTTAACAAATTGAAATAAAACCATATTTCCTCTAATTAAGAAATCTTTCAAGACATTGCTAAGCCCTCGTTTGGTTACCCAGCCGTAACTCATTTCGACAATAATATGTTCTCAAAATTAATAGCAACAGAAATACATATATATATATATATATATATATATATATATTGCAACTACTGTACTATTTCGTATTTTTGTATCCCAACGTTTGATACGTATAGATCAGGAAGATGTATATCGGTTTATTGCAACTTTTGGCGAGAAAGC
The DNA here is from genome assembly GCF_000002235.5 of Strongylocentrotus purpuratus. Classification (NCBI taxonomy): domain Eukaryota; kingdom Metazoa; phylum Echinodermata; class Echinoidea; order Camarodonta; family Strongylocentrotidae; genus Strongylocentrotus; species Strongylocentrotus purpuratus. Next base: position 25,013,477 of record NW_022145596.1, read on the forward strand.
TAAAAACGTGTTAACATGAAAAATATCATGTACTGTAGAACTAAATCGTACCTCCTGAGAAACAAATGGCACCTGAATCACTGGCATGAGTACAGTTATGGACTCTTATTCCTCTGTGATAACAATCTGCTATGTTCTTTTCTGTTCCGTAACACTGGACATCACCAAGCAGGACATTGCCATTGCCTTGACCAAACTGTGCAGAAACTGTTGCTGCCAAAGCTCCATCAAATCCCAACATTCTGCAAACAACTCTCGCATCGTCCAGATCCCAGCCATTGTCACAGACTGTTCCCCAGGATCCATTGTACATAACCTCTACTCTACCCTCTAAATCATTCGCTCCACCGTTGAGACGAACCTTCAATGGGTCTATGAAATTTTACAGATATGAAATAAAATGGCAATTTTTAGTATTAGGAGAAAATAAATATTTGCTGAAAAAGGACAAAACGCGATCGGTAGAGCTTCCTAGAAACCAACCCACGAGAAGTGTCAATACCCTACGGTTTACTGCTTGTATATGTAATACATCATTCGTCCCAATTGTCCACAACTTTTTTTAATAAATTATGTTTGTAAAAAAAAAAAATCTAAATTTTGAACAATGAAAATGTAAGACTACAAGTATTATCCCATACCTCCTCTAAAACAAATGGCCCCAGAATCATTTTCGTGTTTGCAATTGGAGACGCCGATCCCTCGATGGTAACGGTCTGCCAGGTTATCGTGTGTACTGTCACAGGATATACCATCAAGTAGTATATCTCCTGAACCTTGGCCAAACGCAGCAGAACCTGGTGCGGCTAAGGCTCCATCGAACCCCAGCATTTTACACACGTCACCTCCACTCGTCCTTCAAGGTCGTTAGATCCATTAACGAGCTGAACTAGAAATGGTGCTGTTGGGGTTGAAGGAATTAAAAAAAAACATATGCAATCAGTTAAATTTGGACTTCTCTCTGTAAAGAAGTCAACAACAGCTAGTAAATAATGAATCCTTAAATATCATAATATGTGTGCAGCATGCGTTGACATTCAACTTAGTTCCTTTTCGTGATAGCGTCTACTGTAGTGACCTATACATACTAATATAACAGTTTCTGCTTTGGATTATAGAACTGCATGTGTGTGTCTATTTTCATTAAAACTTCATGCATATCGATAAGGTAGGAATATAGACGCAATTCCTGTAATAATTATTAAGAGCATTTCAAGACTCTATACTTTCCCATTCATTCATGGAAGAGCATCTACTTTTAAAGTCGACAGGAAAAATAACTTTTGTGAGGTAGAGTGGTGTCGAGTATTGAAAAGTGATTGAATCCTAAAATCATTGTATGGTACTAAAGAATGTATAGACATAACGATACATTTGAAATAACGTTCCATCACTTAATGTACATATACATGAACAAATTGCCAACTAATCCCACGCCCCACGTCGATCGAAACCTAGTAGGATATAGAACAAACGGGAATACAAACTTAGAACACCCCATTGGTCACGTGAAACAGCAAGACCAACACGAGGAAGACCATGAGGTATATGGTAACAACCGTTGAACGAATTCTAAATTTTCAAAGATTTCGTGAACTAATATATACAATCATATTTTCCTACCTCCTGTAAAACAAATGACACCAGCGTCACTGTCATGTTCACAGTTGTTGACTCCAAATCCTCGATGATAGCACTCAGCGAGGGTGTCTTCTGTGCCATTGCACCCAACGTCATCAAACAAGATTTTACCACTTCCGGTACCAAACGTAGCACTATCTGGTGCGGCCAAAGCTCCGTTAAATCCAAGCATTTTACAAACTACTCTTGCGTCTCTTAGATCCCAGTTATCATCACAAATAGTTCCCCAGCTTCCCTTATACAAAACTTTCACTCTGCCTTCTGAATCGGTGGCTCCATTGGCAAGACGAACAAGGAATGGCTCTGTTGTATTTAATTATTGGTTAGAATGAAAGCAGAATAGGTTTATCAGATAAAATGTACATGCTCTTACAAGAAAATGTAATCATGAACCTCTTTTTAAAAATATAGTAAATGGATTGGTTAAGAGCACTCCACGTGATCAGAAATATTTGTAGAACAATTACCCCGTAACGATTACAACGTTTTAATCGGTGAGACGTCGGAGTATAAAGAAAACCTGCCTATAACTCTTACTTGCTTGCGGAGGTCAATTTCGTGCGGCCAACCTTAATGACCGACAGAAGAGAATGCAAAATATACCTGCAGGGGTATATATGCAAATGAGGAAGAATTGTTTAATCCAATGGTAAACCTATCAAACTGAAATCTAAAACCTACCAAATTGGAAATATGGCATATTTCAAACAAACCTCCTGAATAACAAATGGCGCCGGCATCGCGACCATGACCGCAAAAACTATAATCTCCAACCCCTCCATGAGCACAGTCAACCAGGTTATCTTCAGTTCCATCACAGCTAACATAGATCAGAGAAATAGGACCAGATCCTTGGCCAAACTGTGCAGCTCCCGGTGCGTCTAAGGCTCCATCAAAGCCAAGCATTCTGCAAACTACCCTGGCGTCTCTCAGATCCCAGCTGTAATCGCAGATAGTTCCCCAGGATCCACTGTTCAAGACTTCTACTCTTCCTTCAGCCTCATTTGATCCGCCAATTAGACGAACTTGAAATGGGATTGGATGGGCTACACGTGAATAAGAAAGCGAATATACCTTATTTGCATAGTATTATGACAAACGTCATTATAAATGATAGTTAATTAATTGTAATTGTAATGACATTTTTTTTTAGCTAGCAATCCTACAACCAAAGCTTTTGTCCTCATTATACTGAGATGTACGAAAATGTTAGATAAATTAGCATGATCCACCAACCACAAGCAGTATTGGCTTAAATTTATTTGGACTGAAACAAAAATACTAAAGAAAAAAGTGATGTTATATAATTAAAAAAAGTATGAAAATGAAAAAGCCTGATTTAAGCAACACTGTACTAATTGTATCTACTGTACTTCCTGTTTGTAGAATACAATGCCTAATCTGTGACCATTGGTCTCCAATGATCCTCTTTTTCATATGTTAATTGAGAGCCAGACTTGATGAAATAGCCATCTGTCAATGACCTCCCTGGATGGTCTAATCCTCCCTAGCCAAACAGGTACACACCGCCTTTAAAAACATACCTCCTGAATAACAAATGGCGCCGGCATCGCGACCATGACCGCAAAAACTATAATCTCCAACCCCTCCATGAGCACAGTCTACCAGGCTATCTTCAGTTCCATCACAACTAACATAGACCAGAGAAATAGGACCAGAGCCTTGACCAAACCGTGCAGATCCCGGTGCGTCTAAGGCTCCATCAAAGCCAAGCATTCTACAAACTACCCTGGCGTCTCTCAGATCCCAGCTGTAATCGCAGATAGTTCCCCAGGATCCTCTGTTCAAGGTTTCTACTCTTCCTTCAGCGTCATTTGATCCACCAATCAGACGAACTTGAAATGGGTTTGGATGGGCTACACGTGAATAAGAAATGCACACAGATCGTTTATTATTGCAAACATCATAACTTACGTTAGATTTAATTGATTGTTATTGTAACGAGATTTGAAGGAAAATTATTTGCAGTAAGAAATCCTACAATCAAAGCTACTCAGTGTACTTAGAGTCAGTGGCGGATCCAGGGGGGGGGGGGGGCCTGGGGTGTATGGTGAGAGTTATGATGAGAGCCCCTCCCCCCCCCCCCCTGGCAAAAAGAAGAAGGGGAAAAAAAGGGTAAATATTTTATTTTTTTGTATGTGCTAAAGAAAGCAACAGCAAAAAAGTATTCCTCCCCCCCCCCTCCTAAGCCAATGAACGAAATATCTGATGACGTCATTTTCTAGTTTCCGGGGCCAAAAAAAAATTGTTCATCTGACCGTGATTAAATACCTTGAAACGCCTTGACTTCCGGGGTTCCATCCCCTCGATCCCAACAGGGGCCCTAAGGCGGCCCCTGCATGCTTGTTTGACCGTCATAAAACGCCTAAAATCCCTGAGCTTCTGGGGGCTCCACCCCCTGGAACCGATGCCAATTAGTGACCTGCCAGTGTCACAAATAAGGTATCAAATATGCTCATCTGACTGCGGTTTGTTGCCCAAGACCCCTGAGCTTCCAGGGCTCCGCCCCCTGGACCCCACGCCAATTTGTGACTTGCCAGTGTCACAAATAAGGTATAAAATGTGTTCATCTGACGATAATTTAAAGAATAAAACCCCTGAGATTCTGGGGGCTCCGCATCCTGGACCCCACGTCAATTCGTGACCTGCCAGTGTCTCAAATAAGGTATAAAAATATGCTCATCTGACGATAATTTAATGTATAAAACCCCTGATGGTCAGTGGCGGATCCAGGGGGGTAAAAAGGGGGCACGTGCCCCCCCCCCGGCCCCCCCAAAAATGTGTTAAAATCAGCCCTAAATTCGCCCAAAATTTACTGAAAAACAGGGCGTGCCCCCCTGGCCAATCTCTTTCCCACCGTGTGCCCCCGCCCCCCCCCCCGGCAAGAAATTCCTGGATCCGCCCCTGATGGTATCCCTCCATTTACGGGGGTGGGGTGGGGGGGGGCGGGATTGGCTTAAAATCATTTGGGCTAAAATACAAATAATAAAGAAAGAAGTGTTATTGAATAATATAAAAAACTAAAGAAAATTAAAGAGCCTGATTTAAAACCTACCTCCTGAATAACAAATGGCGCCGGCATCGCGACCATGACCGCAAAAACTATAATCTCCAACCCCTCCATGAGCACAGTCAACCAGGTTATCTTCAGTTCCATCACAACTAACATAGACCAGAGAAATAGGACCAGAGCCTTGACCAAACCGTGCAGATCCCGGTGCGTCTAAGGCTCCATCAAAGCCAAGCATTCTGCAAACAACCCTGGCGTCTCTCAGATCCCAGCTGTAATCACAGATTGTTCCCCAGGATCCACTGTTCAAGACTTCTACTCTTCCTTCAGCGGCATTTGATCCACCAATCAGCCGAACTTGAAATGGGTTTGGATGGGCTACATGTAAAGAAGAAGGACACGCATACCTTTTTTGCATAGTATTATGGCAAACGTCATAATAAATGTTACTTATAATTGATTGTATTTGTAATGAATTTTGAATGAAAATTCAAAGTACTGAGGTATACCCAAATGTTAGATTGTTTAGCATGATCCACCAACCACAAGCATTATTGGCTTAAAATCATTTGGGCTGAAACAAAAATACTAAAGAAAAAATATTGTCATATTATAAATCAAGTATGAAAAAAGAAAAAGCTTATTTAAAACAAACCTCCTGAATAACAAATGGCGCCGGCATCGCGACCATGATCGCAAAAACTATAATCTCCAACCCCTCGATGAGCACAGTCTACCAGGTTATCTTCTACTCCATCACAACTAATATAGACCAGAGAAATAGGACCAGAGCCTGGACCAAACCTTGCAGAACCAAGGGCATCTAAGGCTCCATCAAAGCCAAGCATTCTGCAAACTACCCTGGCGTCTCTCAGATCCCAGCTGTAATCACAGATAGTTCCCCAGGATCCACTGTTCAAGACTTCTACTCTTCCTTCAGCGTCATTTGATCCACCAATCAGACGAACTTGAAATGGGATTGGATGGGCTAGACGCGAATGACAAGAAAGAAGAAAAAATACCTTATATTCCTAGAACTATGTCATAATCAATGTTAATTGTAATGAATTTTGAATGCAAAATATTTAAAGTCATAAATCCTACAATCACAGTATTCGGACTCATAATACTGAGGTATACCCAAATGTTAGATTATTTAGCATGAACCACCAACCACAAGCATTATTGGCTTAAAACCATTATTTTGGTCTGAAACAAAAATACTAAAGAAAAAATATTTTCATATAATAAATCAAGTATGAAAAAAGAAAAAGCTTATTTCAAACAAACCTCCTGAATAACAAATGGCGCCGGCATCGCGACCATGACCGCAAAAACTATAATTTCCAATTCCTCCATGAGCACAGTCTACCAGGCTATCTTCAGTTCCATCACAACTAACATAGACCAGAGAAATAGGACCAGAGCCTTGACCAAACCGTGCAGATCCCGGTGCGTCTAAGGCTCCATCAAAGCCAAGCATTCTGCAAACTACCCTGGCGTCTCTCAGATCCCAGCTGTTATCACAGATAGTTCCCCAGGATCCATCGTTCAAGACTTCTACTCTTCCTTCAGCGTCATTTGATCCACCAATCAGACGAACTTGAAATGGGTTTGGATGGGCTAGATGTAATAAGAAAGGCACACATACCATATTTGCATAGTATTATGGCAAACGTAATAATAATGTTAGTTATATTATTGATTGTATTTGTAATGACATTTGAAGGAAGATTATTTGTAGTAAGAAATACTACAATAAAAGCATTTGTACTCATAATACTGAGGTATACTGAGGTCTTAATTTTGACATTGAAGGCTGTCTATAATCAGGCCCCATGATATATGTTTTCCCTGCTAGAAAAATATCATTCTCGTCAGGGTTTACGCTCGTTAGGACTACTTATTCTCCAAGTTCGATGTACAAGACTTAAGGTGTATGGTGATTTGTTTTTAAATTGCATTTATTTAAGTTTTATTCAAAATAGCGGATAGGTAAATTCAATGAAAAAGCTGTTTTCCGAGTACATCCTTAAGGACTACATAACTAACATGTGATATACAAAACAACAAGAAATACATGAAAATACAACATTAATAAAACTAAACATTGACATATAATAAAGAGTACAAAATATATATAACATAAGAAAACAAGTTTACCGGTAGAGGAAAACAAATAACGGAGATTCGACTAATGAATAATTTTGCCAATTGGCATCCGCGCTTAAAAGGTACTATGTCCCATTTGCAGGCCCAAAAAAAGAAAAAGTTAAATTCCAACTGCATTTGAAAGATAATAATAATTTAGAACTTCCATAAAAAAAGTTAGTTTAATCTGTACCCATTACAACTCTTTTCAGTATGCTATTACCAAAGAAGAAAAAAGCCAGTCAGTCACTCAATAGTGTCTGACAATGAAGTCTAGCAAGTAAACGGGTTTCCTTGCATAATTTGAATATGAGGACACTGCTAATGTTTAAATTTCACAAATAGGACATACATGACATATTCATAATTCCTGCAAAGTTCTACAGAATTTGAGGTTGGCTGCAAAAGGGACATAGTACCTTTAATAAATGTGTCAATTGATTCGGATCCGCACTTAAATGTGTTATTTGATTTAGACGATTGAATTGAGAAAGGGAGTTATTAAACAGGCTGCCTTCTGTTCCCCCGCACTCGACACGAAGAACATCACCAGAAAACTGACCAAACTTAGCCGATCGTGGCGCGTCCAGTGCAACGTCGTACCCTAGCGTACCATCCTCGCTTGGAGCAGGCGCGTACGCAGGGGGGGGGGGGTGTGTTTGGGAGGTTAAACCCCCCCCCCTTTGGTATTTTTATGTGTGTAAACCCCTCTAAAAAATCCCTAAACCCCCCCCCCCCCTTCCTTTGGATTTTTTTTTTTTTTTTTTTTTTTTTTAATTATTAAAAAAAAAAAAAAAAAAAAATTACCCCCATGGCTGACCTAAGAAAGGTGACCTTACCCCCCCCCCCAACGGAACAAAATGTCAAATTTTCAAATTTCGAGACCAAAAAAAAAAAAAAAGTGTCCTTTTTATACCCCCCCCCCCCCCCCCCCCCCCCCCCCCCCCCCCCACTGAGCGACTTTTCGGCTGGCTGAGCCGCTGCGATTTTTTTTTGGACTCCCAAAAAAAAAAAAAAAAAAATGTCCGCTTACCCCCCTCCCCCCACTGAGCGACTTTTTGGCCGGCGCGATTTTCAAATTTTCCTGAGTCGTTGCGAAATTTTGGACCGGATTTTAACCCCCCCCCCCCCTTGAAAAAATCCTGCGTACGCCACTGGCTTGGAGCATATACCAGTAATAACTACAGTCAGGCACGTACGCAGGGGGGGGGGGGTGGGGGTCGAACTCAATTTTTTGGGGGCCCCCTTAAAAAAAAAATAATAAAAAAAAGAAGAACAAAAACAAAATTGTGCTAATGAGTGACCAATAAAAGGTGACCCTACTCCCCCCCCCCCCCCCCCCCCAACGGAACGAAACGAGGCCAAATTTCCAAATTTTCGGGACATAAAAAAAAAAAAATGTGCTCTCGCAAGTGCGGAAAAGGCAGAAAGCATGCATAGTCTCCTTGCATGCTAGTCTCCATACGCACCGGAAGCAGTTTGGGATGGGGGGGGGGCAAACGTTTCAGGGGGCTCACCTTCCAGCGGCAGTGGCGTAATGAGAATAAACGTTTAGGAGCCCCGGCATGGTGTCAAGGGGCTGAGCCCCGGAAGCTCAGGGTTTTTCAGGCATTAAATTACGGTCAGATAAGTATATTTAGATACCTTATTTGTGACACTGTTAGGTCACTAATTGGCGGAGAGTCCAGGGGGCAGAGCCCCCGGAAGCTCAGGGGTTTTAGGTATTTAATTACGATTAGATGCGCATCCAGGAGCCCTCTTTAAGGCCATTGATGTGGTCCAGGGGGCAGAGCCCCAGGAAGCTCAGGTTTTTTAGGCATTAAATTACGGTCAGATAAGTATATTTAGATACCTTATTTGTGACACTGTTAGGTCACTAATTGGCGGAGAGTACAGGGGGCAGAGCCCCCGGAAGCTCAGGGGTTTTAAGTATTTAATTACGATTAGATGCGCATCCAGGGGGCAGAGCCCCAGGAAGCTCAGGTTTTTTAGGCATTAAATTACGGTCAGATAAGTATATTTAGATACTTTATTTGTGACACTGTTAGGTCACTAATTGGCGGAGAGTCCAGGGGCAGAGCCCCCTTAAGCTCAGGGGTTTTAGGTATTTAATTACGATTAGATGAGCATCCAGGGGCCCTCTTTAAGGCCATTGATGTGGTCCAGGGGGCAGAGCCCCCGGAAGCTCAGGGGTTTTAGGTATTAAATTACGGTCAGGTGAGCATCCAGGGGCCCGCCTTAAGGCCCTTGGTGGGGGTCCAGGGGGCCTCTTTAAGGCCATTGATGTGGTCCAGGGGGCAGAGCCCCCGGAAGCTCAGGGGTTTTAGGTATTAAATTACGGTCAGGTGAGCATCCAGGGGCCCGCCTTAAGGCCCTTGGTGGGGGTCCAGGGGCCTTTTTAAGGCCATTGATGTGGTCCAGGGGGCAGAGCCCCCGGAAGCTCAGGGGTTTTAGGTATTTAATTACGGTCAGGTGGGCATCCAAGGGCCCGCCTTAAGGCCCTTGGTGGGGGTCCAGGGGGCATAGCCTCCGGAAGCTCGGGGGTTTTAGGTATTCAATTGGCGGTCAGATGAGCATCCAGGGGACCGCCTTAGGGCCCTAGGTTTGGGTCCGTGGGCGGAGCCCCCGCAAGATATGGGGTTTAAGGCATTTAATTAATTTAATTCAGATGAGCATATTGATACCTCATTATTTTTTGACATTGGCAGGTCACTTATTTTTTTTCTCTCTCTTTCTTCCTTTTTCTCTGTAACATACTTTTTCAAAAAGTGAGGGGGGCTTCAGTCCCCAATCCCAGCCGTTTATGCAGGCCCTTACACGAAAGCTTCTAAATAAGCATATCTTTCGCCCGACTGTAAATTTGGGAATTTCTAATTTTCCAACAAACGCATAAAAAGATATGGCTCACAAAAAAAATTGATAAAAAAATACCGGGAAATCATGTCATTTCAGCAACATTTGTTAATCAATCCCAATAAACAGAACACCAAAAAGTAACCTCTTTTGGGAGTGTATTTTAAGTGATTTTAAAGTATAGTGCCTTTTGAACTAGATTTAAACGTTATCGACACGTGCCTTCATTTAAACAAAAAAGGTACTCCTTGTTCACGTTTTCATCTAACCTAAAAACCACCAGTTTATCACGCGACTGGAGTAACGGGATTCCACTTACCTCTGTAAATCAAGTGTTTATGACCAAATAACCACTTGACCAAGGAACGAGTTTTTTTGTCAGTTAACCGATGGTGGCGATAAATACGTAATTATTTGGTCTTGTAAGCACCTTTATTGATTGGTTTCACAGGTTATCCAAGGTTGATGGTAATAATCACGTTACTTACACCGGCTAATCGTCTTATTGTTCTGTCCGTGAATCTCTGGTTATATTCAACTAGTAATTCTGAAGTGTCTTACACACCTCTTTAAAAGGTTTCAAAGTTACCATAAATTTCTTGGTTATGATCACGTGGCTCAAGCTGATTACTAATCTAAGCTGTGAAAACGTGATATGTAGATGTGAAAATTAGTAATTATTAAGTGTTTTAAAACACCTTTTTAAATGGTAGTCAAAGTTGCCATAAGTTCCGCGGTGATGATCTCGCGACTCAAACGGATTATTGATCTAAGCTTGTCATACGTGACTTTTAGGTGTGAAAAATTAGTCATTATTAGGTGTCTTAAAACATCTATTTAAATGGTTTCAAAGTTACCATAACTTTCTTGGTGATGATCACGTAGTTAAAACTGATTACTAATCTAAGCTGTGAATCCGTGATATTTAGGTGTGAAAAATTAGTCATTATTAGGTGTATTAAAACACCTATTTAAATGGAAGTCAAAGTTGCCAATAAGTTCCGCGGTGATGATCTCGTGACTCAAACGGATTATTAATCTAAGCTGGGCATACGTGACTTTTAGGTGTGAAAAATTAGTCATGATTAGGTGTCTTAAAACACCTATTTAAATCGTAGTCAAAAATGCCAGCAGTTCCGCGGTGATGATCGCGTGACTCAAACGGATTATTAATATAAGCTGGGAATTCCGTGTTTTCCATGTGTGAAAATGAGTTATTCTTGGGTGTCTTGATGGTTCCACAGTTACCATTTAAGTTCCGTGGTGATAATCCCGTGACTGTTGGCATATTTCTATGTTCACCAGTTGATAACTGACTGTTGGCATGTTTTCATTGCACCAGTTGATAACTGGAGTGTGCATATTTCCAGTTGCACCAGTTGAAGACTGAGCGTTGGCATATTTCGAGTTGACCCAGCTGACACCAATTCATTTGCATATTGAATATGGGGTGCGTGTAGATCTATGTTTTTTAAACAATTTATCTGAATTTACAGCATATTTCTTAATTACTGATGATTTAGTTATATGCAATTCATTTCGAAAATACTACAAATATAAATTACCAGTTATTAGGACATTTCGCTACTTCGTATAAATAGTTAAACATGAATAAGGGAAACATTAACTATGAACTAAAATAATTTCAATAAAGTACAAGTATACGAATTTATTTCAATTAATTCAATTATGTAAGTCTACTTATTACCAATGCCCTTACATTGGAAATACAGACGTACCAGTATTGAAGTATTGTTGCTGTTCAACTGGTTGGAAGTTTTACCAAATGGTTCCAATGGCTCAGCTAGACCAGTTGAATTATAACTGGCCTGGATCAACTGGATCATTTAGCCCATTTCAATTTCCAGGGTTACCAGTTGGCATTAAATGGTTCATCAACTGGACCAGTTGCAACTAGCTTTCTCTTCTGGGATGTTTGCACCCCCCCCCCCCCCCCACCCAACCCCCTCTAATCCCATACTGCTTCCGGCGTGCCTGGACATAATTATGGAAGATCCACGACACAATGTTCAGAAACGGGATGAGAACGTCATTATTTTGGTTCATTTATTGTGTAACATTTGCGTAATTATTGGGTTGAACGCGGGTTACAGTAACATACTTCCTCTTCGACGTAAATTTCACGTGAATGAAGAACATGATTCATCTCAAGTCAGCCTCGTAATATTCACGTGAATTTCACGCAGATATTCTGACTAAAACTATCACTAACGCTTCACGTGTTTCTGTGACGCGATAATTTCATAACCAAACAAACACGGGAGTATTAGGTTACAAACCATGGTCTCCAAGGTGGGGATAATCACGTTATTATAATGGTGATATTGCAGTGACAATTGCGTGATTTAGTGTACGTGTGTTTTAAGTTACCTAATGCAAAAAACGTATTAACACATTTACGTAAATGTCCGGTGTTTGAAGAACGTAACTCTCCTCAAATCGATACTTTGATATTGACGTGATTTTCACGTGATTTTGTTTATTGGGATGGTATTGAATAAGAAATACCCCCCCCCCCCCCCCTCATTAGTACACCAGTGTTCAGGGGCCCATGTCTTCTCACCCTTATAACAAAAAACACACGCTTTCTCATCCTCTCACAATATTTCCATGATATGCGCGTATCGCTATTATAAAACATCCATTGATAAAGATAGGTGGCATGCGGAATGTTTAGGAAATTAAATTTCTGTTAACTTTCCTTTTCTTTGAATGGAATGTTATATGTGATTTAATTTAGGTTTTTATTATTTTTATGTTCTTTTGGGTTGAAAATACAAACCATTTTTACTCCTTTACTGCTTTTCTTCTTCCTATTTTTTGGAGGGGGGGGCGTTTTTTTTTTTTTTTTTTTTTTTTTTTTTTTTTTTGGGGGGGGGGTGGGCAAAAATGCAATTTGCCCCTCCCCCCTGCCCCCCCCCCCCTCGACAGTCGTTCCTCTTCACACGTGAGGACCTGTCGAAAGACCATGCATCATTGAGATTTATCAAGTTTATTAAGACACAAATCATAGTGTTAATAGTGGAACAGCCATTTTTCGAGGGAAAACATTTTCAAACTATTGTATCAACAATGTTTTCCCTTTAACAACATAGCATAAGATATTTGAAATATTTCTTTACCGACTAAATGGGAGAGCTCTCTATTTAAAACATAGGAGATTCCGAAATAACGATCATTAGTGATCCAAGCTACATAATTATAGAAACTCATTTTGATCTTACTTAATTCCTTTTTTTTAGGGTTTCGATTTTTGGGAATTCTTGCTGTAAAGCTTCTGACATTTCTGTTTCTGTAGGAAACTGTTTATAAATTATTATATTGTTATGTATCTAGTGTGCTTGGTACAGCAAATGCTACGCCAATCAGGCTTTAACAAAAACATATGTTGTATTGCCCTTTAGGTGCCAGAACCTGGGTTGGTCGGTAGAATATCTTTCTTTTTTTTATTACTCTTTTTCTCCCCTCAAAACAGCAACCGTCGCCAAAAGAAATCAAAACCGGTAACGTCGCCAAAATCTCGCTGGTTTCTAGCTGGTGCAGTGCATGGTGTATGTACGTTCATGGATTTCGGAACTAGGTCAGAAGACGAGTAAGAATTTGGGATTAATTTGATAATTTTATATATCTATATCCCATTCAAACAAACAAAATAAATACTTTGTTTTTCATTAAACATTTGTTTCTGTATGAACTGTTTATAAAAAAAATACTTTATTAAAAAGCTGACCGTAGATTTTAAGATTTTGGGGTCAGTCACAAAGGGCAAAACAACATCTTTTGCTGACACTTGACTATACACAGGCGCGGATCCAGGGGGCCGCATGGCCAAACAAAAAAATTGTGAGCAGAAATTTACCTTATCACTTTTGCTCAAGGAGGGGGAAGTTTGGCAAAAAAAAAAAAAAATTAAAAGCGCTCACTATATCGGCCGGCGCAATTTTCAAATTTTCGGGATCAAAATAGAAGAAAAAAATTAGTGCTCACTACTCCCACTCCCTTTATTTTTATTTTTAGGGGATAAATGCTACACTTTATCACAGACACTGATAACACGTAGGACCGTGCATCTCAGATTTAACATTGTTAAAGGGAGTGTATCATGGGAAATACTGGTTAACGCCATCTACGTCTTTTTTTGGACAACTGCGCGAATGGACTTGATTAACTGGGTCAGCGCGCGCTAAAACTGGGTCGGCGCGCTAGCGTTCGCGATCACAGACCGAAGTTCTCCTCGCGCTTCAGTTTCGCGTATGTTGCACGCACGTGAATGCTGCGGTCGCGTCGTCCGTAGTCGTAATGGCCCCGAGTAGGGCCACGGGAAAGACACATTTTACTTTGACAAGTGCCCCTATTAATTTTCAAAAGTGCCCTTCCCCTTTCCACCTCTGATAAGTGCCCCTTTTATTTTGAATCGTACCCCTTTTCCTTTGACAAGTTCCCATTTTCCTTTGCAATATATATGTCTATTTTCCATTCTCATAAGTGCCTTTTTTTAAATCTCTAGTAAGTTCCCCTTTTCAGGTACGAGGAGCGACCCTTTTCACTTTCGAGAAGCGCCCACTTAAACTCTCATGATATTCAAATCTGAGAGGTTCCCTTTTTGCTTTAACAAGTTCCCCTTTTCTTTTGTAAAATGTGCCCCTTCCCCTTTTAATAACTACCCCTTTTTAACTCGGATAAGCGCACCTTATATTTTCACATGTGCCCCCTTTCCTTTTTAATAAGTGCCCCTTGTCCTTATGATAAGTGCCCCATTTAAAAAGAGCCCCTTTCACTTCTCATAAATGCCCCACTTTATCTATGAAAATAGTTTATTTTCATTCTCATAAGTGCCCTTTTTCATCCCTTGTAAATGACCCTATTCAATTCTGAGAGATACTCGTTTTACTTTGACAAGACAGTGCCCCCTTCCCCTCCTGATAAGTGCTCTTTTCATCTCTTATAAATGCCCCGTTTATTTTGACACGTCCCCATTTTCTTTCCTATTAAATGCTCTTTTTCCTTATAAGTGCCCCTTCCCCTTTTCATAATTACCACTTTTCGTCTTTGATAAGTGCCCCGTTTATTTTAATAAGAGCCACTTTCCCCTTCTCATTACCCTTTTAACAATGATTATGTGCCCAATTTCCTTTCTAATAAAGAACCTATCCCTTTTTCATAAATGCCCCTTTTCACTTCTTATAAATGCCCCCTATCAAAATCTGGTGGGTGCCTGTTTTCCGTCGATAAATGCCCGTTACACCCAACTGCAAAGTATGATACTTAAGCAATATCTCATATGATGTATAAAGATGTATTATTATTATTATTAAAAAGAAACAAATATTGAAATCATCCCCGATAATGTAATCACAATATAGGGGTATATACTAATGTCTGAAAAATTGTATATTTTCCCTTTTAAGGTGCCATCTTTTCCCCAGAAAGTCGGCAGATAATGCCCTCTTTTGTTGGTGCCCCTCCCCCCCCCCCCCACTTTGGAAGTCGCTCCGCCGCCTCTGCCCCCCCCCCATCCCAAACTGCCTCAGGCGCGTAAAGACATTGGGTAGTATTCTACTATCAGAATACCACCCAATGCAAATTATGGGGACGCGCAGGGCAAAGAGGCAAGGGCCTTTCGCCCCCCCCCCCCGATCCACACGTTGTTGGCGGAATTAATCGCAACTGATTTCCTCTTCTTTTCGACCTTTTCTTTTCTTCTTCTTCCTCTTTTTGGATCCCTTTTAGCTCTCTTCTTTCCCTCTCCCTTCCCCCCCTCTCTCTCTCTCTTTGGCGGGGCAGGGGGTGGGGGAGAGGCAAGGGCCTTTTGCCCCCCCCCCCGATTCACAACTTGTTGGCGGAAAATTGATCCCCCTTCTTTTCTTTTTTTTTCTACCTCTTATTTTCCTTCCCTTTATCACGATCGTTTCCTGTTTTCTTTCCCTTTCCTTCCTTCTCTCTTATTTTTTTTGATGGGGAAAGGCAAGGTCCTTTTGGCCATCCCCCCCCCCCGATCTCCTCCCCCTTTCTTTTTTTGTTCTGCTTGATTCTTTCCCTTTCTCTCCTTTTTCCCTTTCCCATCTTTCCTTTTTTATCTCTCTCTCTCTCTTTTTTTTTTTTTTTTGCTGGGGGAGGGGGGCAAGGCCTGCTCGCCCCCCCCCCCCTGGATCCGCGCCTGGAGTCTGGGGACGCGCGGGTTCGGCCGCCTATGCCGGGCCTCTTTTCTTTTGTCGGGGCTTGTTCGGTGCGCAATACTTTACGTTGCTCGTTGCTAGGTCGGACAAACCTTGAGCTTGCTCGACCTGGCAACGGCAGACTGCCATGCTGAATGGGCATTGGTGGAGAGACCCGGGGATCTGGCGCAGGCGGGTGAGTTCGCGCGTCTTTGGTCTCTCTGGGAGCGGACATGTGCAGGATTTGACGCACGTTGTTGATGGTCTATTAAGGATATATTGACTGCTTTGAGAGGCATAGTGGTTTCTATAGGGTCAAGGGAAACTCACAACCTGCTATGACCCCAAGGCGCTTGCGCCGCGGGGTCATAGCAGGTTGTGAGTTTCCCGAGACCTTATAGAAACAACTATGCCTCGAATATTAAAAGCAGTCAATATATATTTTATATACCGAAAAAAAGGAAAATGTTGACTCACCCATTTAGGTTTTCATCTCTTTGAAGTCATGAATATTAACACCAACAATAACTTGTGTACACAAAATGGCGATCGGTCGTCTGCGCTGCGTGGATTGGTAGATTCGTCGCCTGAATGCAGCGACCAAAATCGAATTGCACTCAAACACCGTTAACGGTATTGCGTACGGAAGCGTTAAAGTGCCATTCTACTTGACGACATGACGAGATATTTCATCTTGTCAAGTCGACTTAATATCCATATCATGTCGACATGTAAAGATATTTAACTTACCATGTCGACTTATCAACTTTTATTAGTCGACATGGCGAAATAAATTATCTTGCCAAGTCGACTTCACAAAAAGTTCATGTTGTTATGGCGACATAAGTTATCTTACCAAGTCGACTTCTAAAAAAATACATGTCGTCATGGCGAAATAAATCATCTTGCCAAGTCGACTTCACAAAAAGTTCATGTCGTCATGGCGACATGTATTATCTTGCCAAGTCGACTTCACAAAAAAGTTCATCTCGTAATAGCGACATAAATTATCTTACCAAGTCGACTTCCCAAAAAGTATATGTCGTCATGGCGAGATATGTAGTGTGACGACTATTTCATGCAGCGCGCGTATGACGGGCGGATCGTGCCATTAAGATGACAACTATACAACTATACATCCATCGAATGGATGTAAGGTTTTAACCAATCAGAACGCAGGGAACTGTACAACTATACAACTATGCAACCATACAGCTATAGAACGCATGTATATACGTTTGCGGGCCGAAATGCCATAATTGCGAACAACCATACATCCATTAAGCTCTATGGCTGTACGGATTTAACCAATCACAATGCAGGAAACTATACAGCCATGGTGGCGAGAATGTCTGTATAGTTTTATGGCTGTACGGTTTTAACCAATCACAATGCAGGAAACTATACAGCCATGGCGGCGAGAATGTCTGTATAGTTTTATGGCTGTACGGTTTTAACCAATCATAATGCAGGAAACTATACAGCCATGGCGGCGAAAATGTCTGAATTCAACCGACACTTATGCCTCTAAAGCCATTGAATGCTGAACATAGCATAGCAATGATGGAATAAATAAAAATAGAAATTGATCTTATAGGCCTACTAGTACTAAATAATATTGGATCGCCCGTCATAGTCGT
Source organism: Strongylocentrotus purpuratus (assembly GCF_000002235.5). Lineage (NCBI taxonomy): Eukaryota > Metazoa > Echinodermata > Echinoidea > Camarodonta > Strongylocentrotidae > Strongylocentrotus > Strongylocentrotus purpuratus. Next base: position 25,030,969 of record NW_022145596.1, read on the forward strand.
ATAGTTGTATAGTTTCCTGCGTTCTGATTGGTTAAAAACTTACATCCATTCGATGGATGTATAGTTGTATAGTTGTCATCTTTATGGCACGATCCGCCCGTCATACGCGCGCTGCATGAAATAGTCGTCACACTACATATCTCGCCATGACGACATATACTTTTTGGGAAGTCGACTTGGTGAGATAATTTATGTCGCTATTACGAGATGAACTTTTTTGTGAAGTCGACTTGGCAAGATAATACATGTCGCCATGACGACATGAACTTTTTGTGAAGTCGACTTGGCAAGATGATTTATTTCGCCATGACGACATGTATTTTTTTAGAAGTCGACTTGGTAAGATAACTTATATCGCCATGACAACATGAACTTTTTGTGAAGTCGACTTGGCAAGATAATTTATTTCGCCATGTCGACTAATAAAAGTTGATAAGTCGACATGGTAAGTTAAATATTTGTACATGTCGACATGATATGAATATTAAGTCAACTTGACAAGATGGAATATCTCGTCATGTCGTCAAGTAGAATGGCACTTTAACGCTTCCGTAATTGCGCATCGGTCATCGTACAAAAGAAACTTATACGGTAACACGTAAACCAAAATGGGGATCGCAGCAAAATGACGTCACGTTTCACAGCCATGGAAAAAGTGCTATGAAAAATGGATATAAACCGGTAGAGCCGGGAAAAATGACTATGAATTTCAATTAGCGGGCATGGTTAAGAACATGACTGCATTTTCAACCAATCAGAAGACAGGATTAGTAAAGAATCTTAAAATGAGGTATATAATACTTAATTTATACTGGGAATCTCGCTCAACAAGCCTAGCTTTTCTGAGATCCCCTTTTTCCCCCCTCTCAGTTAGATCAAGCAATATACAATATTGTGTCTTATTCTCAAACTTAGATGTATTCTGTTAACTTGTTTTATTACGAACATACTTGTCAGTATTTCGTTACTTTTATAATTCATTTGCTATATTATTGTAAAACTGTATTATATTTGAGACATTTAATTACGGTAAGATGAGCATATACAAGAACCCACTATTATTATTATTATTAATAATGGGCATGAACAATGATTAAATTCATCTTCAAACCATTAGATTAGACACTGTCAGAAAAATACAGGGTTTTTTTTTTCTTCTCCATCGTGATACATCATTCAAGGCGAAATACGGACTCCACATGCAGTAATACGGACTCAACATAAAAATGTCAGCTTAAACGACAATAATTACGTTATCAGTGTTGAAATAATGAATAAATCATTTTGATGAATAGAAGGGTCATTCAAGTGATTATGAATAATCTGTGTAAATATTTGTTTACATAATGAATTTACAATCTAAAGTGACGATAGAGTCAATATCTAATCAAATTGATATAACACGTCTATAACCACTAAAGGAAAATAACATAATTCATATATTTCATTTGTTTCCCTTTTTTTACATTGCTGTGGTAAATTGGTACATTGTGCTCTTATTTGGTCAAGCAATTACATTCGTCATTCACTATGTTACGGAAACGATTATTTTGTGTATCACAAAGAGGTAAAATTAAAGAAAGTTTATGATACTTTCTTTTTTTGTACCCAAATCCATGTTTTATTCATTATTTTATTTTAATAATAATAATAGTGTGTTCTGGTATAGCGCTCATGTCAGTCAGATTTGACCCTCCTGGCGCTCCCGATTATTATTAACTTTAAAAATGATTTAGCAAAACAGTTGCGAGTGAACGATAATGTAATCGACATTAACTGTCATTAAGCTGAGACCGTAATGAACTAAAGAAAAATGAAAAATGAAATTGCAGAACTATGACCTTCATTTAAATTAAATTTGACATCACTTTCAGTTTTCATCGTATTGGAGATGGAAAAATCCTTTCGATCGTCGTGATTCGATATCATTAAAATATGGATTCAATACATTTGTGTAAATCCTTACAAAATTAATGACGGATAAGTGCATTACAGATAAGTGCATTGGCAACAGTCCTTTGTTTCAGCACACTTGTGTAAATCCTGACAAAATTAATGACAGATAAGTGCATTACAGATAAGTGCATAAGCAACAACTGAACTCGTACTCATAGTGTCTAATTCGGATCCTTGGTTAATTTTATGTACATTTTACGTACAGTTTTCATATCCATACAGGGGCGGCGATCCGAGAGACGGAGGGATAGGGGACGCGTCCTCCCTCAATTTTGTTAGGGGGGTCGTCCCCCCACCCCCACACCGGAAAATTTGAAAAAGTGCACACACAAAAATGTATAGCAAATACTGACTGCAACACACTTTTAGGCTCTGAAGGGCCCAAGAGAGTTTGGACTAATAAAATTGCAAAAATTGTCTTGCTCGGTTGTTACTCTCTCTTGCATAATTTCCTTCAAAATGGACAAGTAAATATTGTAGGAAATCTGTATTCCGTTGGTATCACTCAAGCACATTTTACACTGTTTGTTTACAACATTAAGAGTTATAGAAATAGATCAGTGCTACAAAAAATGAATATTCAGCTTGCTTTAGGATCCGGTAACTTTATCTCAGATTTTGAAACAAAATCCTGGATTTAGCTCATGCTGCAATGATGATTATAAACCTTTAGGTCATTCAGGAGCCCCATGACTTTTACAAGCCGATCGCCTGTCTGATTATCAAGATATTTATGATTGGAAATCGAAATCAAATTGTGCGTTTTCCTAACGCCGGTTTTCATGACACTACATTGGGGAAAACGAGTATGGTAAAACCGGTCACTCAAAGATTTTTACTTTCTTGAGGTACTTCTTGATCATTATGAAACGCAATTTTGTTTAAAGGCAGGCTTTACTACTTCAGCTAGAAGGGATTAGGCCACCCAGCGAGCCAGCGAGGTCACTGTGACAGGTGGCTATCTCATTAACTCAGCTCTCATTTACATAAGAAAAAGAGGATCATGGGGGACTAACAGGCACCGATTGGGGAAGTTTTCTATATAGAGGGAGCAAGTAGCTACAAGTAGGACAGTGTGTCTTTAAGGCTTTAATATTACAACATAGCATTGACACTGATAACACGTTGGGCCGTGCATCAAAGATTTAACATTGTTAACGATGCCTTTAAGAAGTCCCTCCCTGCCTACTTACTAAAATTTACCTACTAAATATTTACAACCCTTCGGACTGCACACTAAATACCGGGAAAGTATTGGAGGGATGTCGTGGACGAGTGGATATGTCACCGGACTGTGGATCAAACAGTCCGTGGTTCAAATCCCACCGCGGCACTAATGTCCTTTGGCAAGACATTGATCTACATTTGCCACTCTCCACCCAGGTGTTAACTGGGTACCAGGTAGGATGCGAAAGCTAATGTGCTTAATTAGATAGATTAGTGTGCGCTTGTAAAAATGACGCCTGGCTGGAATGCTCCGCAGGTAGTGGAGAATGTACATACATTGTGTGCGGGTAAGCCTGAATCCGATGACCAGGGTAATAATATAAGGCAGTCATACAAAACAAAGGCTACTCTATTGACTATTAGGAAAAGACATTTGACTAAGGTAATCTATTTTAAAAATGACATTTTTTTTAAAAATCAGTGAATAAAGTACCCCTGAAATTAAGTATTCTTGGAGTGTCACTTGTCTTTTTGTCACTTGTTTGTCACGCATAATTCATAGACAAACTTGACAAAACTCATTAATTTCATCACAAAAATAAAAATTCACAAAACGGCAAGGGAATTATAATCTTAGGCACAACTGTAGAGCCTCATTTTGCAATATTATCTTTATATTTATCCGATGATAATGATATTCGCTGAATAGTACTTTCCATGGAATTTGCACATTATGTTGATACTTCGGCATGCCTGTACTTCGGGGGTATTAATATGTATATTTAAACGAAACTTACCCGCGATACTCGATGCAACCACTCCACATACGCTCAAGACTGCTGTAAGTATACATAACTTATATATACACTTTATATTAATCAGTCCCATCCTGTTCAGAAAGAAGAAACAACTTGGTTGAAGTAAGATTCTTAGCGCAGTCTCCTGTATACAAAACAAACAAACTTGTGTTAGATTAACTTAAGATTCTCGTGTATAGAGTTTAGAGGACGCATGCGCAACTGGCTAACGCCCAGTTCATTTGATTATCCTATGTAAATGCATTTTGGTAAACATGAAGGAAGCAAACCCACGTACTTTGATATTCATCCGCAGTTGCATTGAACTTATTCACGTGATTTTTTTCATCATACAAAAGAGTTGCTACTACTTACATCCAATATCTAGTAAGACCAGTTGAATCAAAGAAATCCAAAGCAGTGACATGTCAAGTCTCGGTTTCTATTTCACCTTTGAACAACACCTTTGATCACGACAACAATACGTTGGAAAATCATCTCAAATGTCAGTCACTCTTTGTCCAATAGTGCATGACCGCATATATATTATGTTTGGTTTCACAGTTGCAGTCTTTTACAAAGTATTTCATTTGTATTAGTTTTATTTCAATTTAAAAAAAAAGTTTACTTTATAGCGTCATGTAATTTTTTTCCTTAGAGATAAATATGCAATGATTTAATTTATAAAATGGGTTCAAGAATGTAGCCAATGATAAGCGTCGAGATGGATCACGTTTGCGTGCATTAATTTTTACGATATGCACGGGGAGTGCATTTTGGTGAAAACAACCGTCAATTTCTCTACTTTATACTCATATTGTAGACCCATCTTATAAAACAAACAATACATGTTTTTAGCTCGTTAAGTCACATGAGACGGACAATGAAGTCAGCAAGTCTCGTTCATTATCCAATAGTGACTTAACATGCATGCAGTTAATTTTCGCAAACATGCATTATTTGTATGCTTATTTGTAACCCAATTCATCATTTTGATGGCATGAACCTGTCACAGGTGCTTGCCACACAGTTGCTCTTACAGATAGCTGTAGCTTTGAGTGCCATCCTAGTCAGAAAATATCCTTTCTGTCAGGCGCGGATCCAGGGGGGGCAAGCGGTCCTTGCCCCCTCCCCCCCCCCCCCCGCCAAAAGAGAGAGAGACAGAGAGACAGAGAGACAGAGAGAGACAGAGAGAGACAGAGAAGGAAAAGAAGGGAAAGAGGGAAAGAAAGAAGAGGAAGAAGAAAAGAAAAGGGAAAAAAGAAGGAGATCGGGAAGGCCGAAAGGGCCTTGCCTCCCAGCTGTAACCTCCTCCCCCCCCCCCCCATCAAAAAATAAGAGAGAAGGAAGAAAAGGGAAAGAAAAAAGGAAACGGAGAGATATAGGTAAGGAAAAAAGAGGAAGAAGAAAAGAAAAGAATGGGGATACCTAGTTCCGGGGGGCCAAAATGCCCTTGCCTCTTCCCCCCCCCCCACCCCCGTCTTCCCAAAAAGGGGGAAGGAAGAAAAAGGGAAAGAGAAGAGCTAAAAGGGAACCAAAAAAAAAAAAAAATAGGAAGAAGAAAAGAAGGGGAACAGTTGCGATTAATCCCGCCAACAACGTGTGGATCGGGGGTGGGGGCGAAAGCCCCTTGCCTCCCCCCAGCAAACCTAAAACACTAAGAGAAGGAATGGAAAGGAAAGGAAAAGAGGAGAGAAAGGGAAAGAAAAAAAGGAGATTCGAGTAAGGTAGGGGAGATCAGTTACGATTTTTCCTGCCAACAAGGTGTAAAGGGGAGGGGAGGGGGCTTGGGGGAGGGGGTGACAGATGCCCCCCAAAACATAATTAAAACGTGCTTTATTTCTAATTCGATACCGGTGATTTACAAATGTTGCTGAAATGAAATAATTTTCCGAGGTTTTCTTCTATGTTTGGTAAATTATACTTTTTTATGCGTTTGTTGGAAAATGGCAAATTCATAAAGAAAGAAAAAAAAATAGTGACTTGCCTTTGTCAAAAAATAATAAGGTGTCAAAATTTGCTCATCTGACCGTGATGCCTGAAACCCCTGGGATTCCACCTAGGGCGGGCAACTGGATGCCCATCTGACGGTAATTTATTGCCTAAAACCCCTGAGCTCCTGGGGGCTCCGCCCCCTGGACCCCACACCAATTAGTGACCTGCCAGTGTCACAAATAATATGTGTCACAAAAAATCAAAATATCTGACCGTAATTAAATGCCTAAAACACCTTGACTTCCGATGGCTCTGCCCCCTGGACCCCACCTAGGGCCCTAAGGCGGACCCTGGATGCTAATCTGAGGGTAAATTTTAATGCTTAAAACCCATAACCTTCTGGGGTTTCCGCCCCTGGACCTCACGCCAATTAGCGTCCTGCCAGTGTCACAAATAAGGTATTAAAATATGTTCATCTGATCGTAATTAAATGCCTTAAACCCCTGAGCTTCCGGGGCTCCACCCCCTCGACCCCACCAGGAGCCCTAAAGCGGGCCCTGCATGCTTATCTGACCGTTATAAAATGCCTAAAATCCCTGAGCTTCTCGGGGCTCTGCCCCAATTAGTGACTGCCAGTGTCACAAATAAGATATGAAAATATGCTCATCTGAACGTAATTAAATGCCTATAACCCCTGAGCTTCTGGGGGGGGGGGGCTCCACCCCTTGACAACCTAGACCCCAAGCTAATTTACGCAACGCTCTATCTGATCTTAAATACCTCCCCCCCCCCCCCCCACCACCTACTTAGAGAAACGTTCAGCGGGGCCTGCATGTAAGAGTGGGGTGGTGCGGATATTTTTAAGCTACCCCCCCCCCCGTCCCCAAACGTTTTTGCTCATTTCACCACTGCCGGTGTCACCATTACGTACCAATATTTGGCTCGCATAATTTCAAATTTGCCCCCCCCCCCCCCTAAGAAATCCTGGATCCGCGCCTGCTCTCTGTTATATCGCGGTAAAAAATCATAAAAAGAGCCCTAAGTATCAATGTGTAATGACGTTCAACAGCGAAGGACAATGGAAAAACTACCGTGAGAAAAAAAATCAAACTTAAATCTAGAAGATTGCCTGAATGATTGTAGATGGATATTATCATGAGCAGCCGATGCTTGTACACGAAACAACTTTCGATTTCTGAGTAAACTTTCTTCCGTGTATTCACTAGTCTAGAATCTCGCCGACTTAATTTTGACAATCTGATAATCAGCGAGACGACTATGTTATCGTCAGAGAGGTAGAAGAGAGAGATATGATGATAATGATGATGATGGTGAGCTTGAGGAAGAGGAAGAATGATGACTTATATGACATGCCGCTATGTACCTTTATTTAAATGTGATTAATATTCATTAATTTTATTTCTCAAGTTGTTTGATTGCTGTACAATTTTAGTTGTTTTATCAATCAAATAAAATCAGAAAAAAAGATGGGAAGGTGGAGAAACGGATAGAGGTGAAGCTAGGAAACCACGTTTTGATAAAGCTCTGCGTCCCTCAAAATAATAACAGAATAATTACTAAAAAACTGTTATACGTACGAAAAGAATACTAACTAGACTGTGTTCTTTTAATTTGATTTGAAAAGGATGGTAGCCTTGGGGAATTACTTTTCATCATTTTGTGTTGATATAATAAATACCAAATGTATGAATGCCATCCAATCTACTGCATTGTCCTTGTTTAGCTTGACAGCGCTTATTTAGGAGATGAACATGATGACCAAATTAGGTTAATGATTATATAAAAGTATGATATGCCCACCACTTCCTGATAAAAGCGGTAAAGGGATCTCGATTGGTTTGATCTGAACATTAGTACTGCTACTAATAATAAGCTGGATTTATAAAGTGCTTCAAGGCTAAGTCCACTCCAAAAATAATGCAGAAAAACAAGAGAAGCAGTGCAACCAAAATTTGAGTAAAATCGGGTATCTAATAAGGAAGTTATGAATTTGTTAAAGTATGAAAAACTATGGAACTTTGAAAATCACTACACAAATTGCCAAATTGGTTATCAGTTTATGACGTCATTGCCTAACAATTTATCAATTGCTTTATATATGTTTATTCTACTAATTACCCTTTTTATTCCGAAAAAACTTGATTTCCCCATGCCTGTGCCCAGGTTAAATGAGTTGTATCATATTGCGTGCATGACATTTCACAAAATATGTAAGGAACTTTGAAGAATCTATACTATTTTCTGAATATTGGTTGTTCACAGTAATTGATTTTTATATAGTTGATCAAATTCACATTTTTCATGATGTAACGGAAAGAAATGACTCTTTATTAATGCATCCACACATAAATATATTATTATCAATATAATTTGGATGCTGGTGTAAGGAAATAAGATTTTTAGGGGGTAACATTGGAAATTTATATTCATATTCATATTCATATTCATATTTATTTTATTTCCAACAGAAAGGTAAACAAAGATATTACTTTTTTTTCATACATAATTCATTTTTTCAGGAAACTATACAAATAAACTTTGCACATAATAAAATTATTACAAGAAATTCTTAATTTCTGAGGAAATCAATATACAGAAAACAATTAGTGGATAGTGAGGCAATGACGTCAGACTCCCCAATAAACAAATTCAAGTGAAAATCACGTCAATGTCAAGGTATAGACTTGAAAGATTTACGTTCTTCAAACACTTGACATGTAAGTGATTTTGTTAACACGTTTCTTGCACTAGGTCACTTAAAAAACACGTACACTAAATCACGCAATAAATATTGTCACTGTAATATCACCATTATAATAACGTCATTATCCCTAGCTTGGAGACAATGGTTTGTTAACCTAATAATTCCGGTTTTGTTTGGTTATGAAATTACATCTTCATAAACGAACTGATCTCATTGTTTAGAAGTTTTACAATTGCGTCACAGAAACACGTGAAGCGTTATATAGTTTTAGTCAAAATATCTGCGTGAAATTCCCGTGAATTATAAAAGGCTGACTTGGGATGAATTATGTTCTTCATTCACGTAAAATTTACGTCGAAGAGGAAATATGGTATTGTAACCCGCTTTCAACCCAATATTTACGCAAATGTTACACAATAAAGTTTGGGATTGGGGGGGGGGCAGGCGCGGATCCAGGGGGCGAGCGGGCCTTGCCCCCCTCACCCCTCCCCGCCAAAAAAAGGAGAGAGAGAGAGAAGAAACAGAAGGGAAAGGGAAAGAGGAGAGAAAGGGAAAAAAGAAGAGGAAGAAGAAAAGAAAAGAGGGAAGAAGGAGATCGGGGGGGGGGGGGAGGACTTGCCTCCTAGGCTGTTGCCTCCCCCCCCCCCTCCCAATCAAAAAATAAAAGAGAAGGAAGGAAAGGGAAAGAAAAAAGGAAAAGAGGAGATAAAGGGAAGGAAATAATAGGAAGAAGAAAAGAAAAGAAGGGGGATATCAGTTGCAATTTTCCCGCCAACAAGTTGTGGATCGGGGGGGGGGGGGGGGAGGTGGCGAAAGTCCCTTGCTCCCCCCCCCCTTTCCCCCCCCCCCGTCCCCGATAAACAAAAAAGAGAGAAGGAATGAAAAGGAAAAGAGGAGAGCTAAAAGGGAACAAAAAAGAGGAAGAAGAGAAGAAAAGGTAGAAAAGTAGGGAAGATCAGTTGCGGTTAATCCCGCCAACAATGTGTGGAGTGGGGTTTGGGTCAAAATGACCTTCCCCCCCCCCCCCCAGCAAACCTAAAAGAGAGAGAGAAGGAAGGGAAGGGAAGGGAAAGGGAAAGAGGAGAGAAAGGGAAAGAAGGAAAAAAGAGAATGAAGAAAGGTAAGGGATATCAGTTGCAATTTTCCCGCCAACATGGTGTAGATGGGGGGGGGGGGGGGGCGGGGCTTTGGGGAAATAAAATTCAAACGTGGTTTATTTCTAATTCCATAACGGTGGTTTACAAATAATGCTGAAATTACATAATTTTCCGAGATTTTTCCTCACTTTTAAGTTAATTATACTTTTGTATGCGTTTGTTGGAAAATGACAAATTCCTAAATTTACAGCCAGGCAAGAAAATGCTTCTTGAAATGCCTACATGTTAGGGCCCGTGGAACGGCGGGGATCGGGATCCTCGAGCCTCCCCCCCCCCCCCCCACATATATGAAAGAGAAATAGAAAGAAAGAGAGCAAGAAAGAAAGAATGGTTAACTGCCAGTGTCACATTATAATGAGGTATCAAAATATGCTCATCTGACCATGATTAAATGCCTAAAACCCCGAAGGCTCTGCCCCCTGGATTCCACCTAGGGCCCTAAGATGCTCATCTGACGGTAATTTTGTGCCTAAAACCCCACGCCAAATATTGTCCTGCCAGTGTCACAAAATAATAAGGTATCAAAAAATGCTCATCTGAACGTAATTTAACGCCTAAGACCCCTGAGCTTCCGGGGGCTCTGCCCCCTTGACCCAACCAAGAGCCCTAAGGCGGGCCCCTTGATACTCATCTGACCGTAATTGAGTGCCTAAAACCCTTGAGCTTCCGGGGGCTCCGCTCCCTGAACCCCACGCCAATTAGTGACCTGCCACTGTCAAAATATGTATCAAAGTATCAAAATAATGGTCATCTGACCGTAATTAAATACCTAAAACCCCTGAACTTCCGGGGCTCTGCCCCCTGTACCCCACCTAGGGCCCTAAGGCGGACCCCTGAATGCTAATCTGACCGTAAATTATTGCCTTAACCCTAATAAGGCCGCCCCCCCTCCACGATTTTCCGATTGCTCGGGAACGCATACGGATGGCGCCCCGCCGCTCGCTGACTTTTTTCTTTCGAGTCTTGCACATCTTTCAACAACAAAAATTTGAAAATCGGACCAACATTTACAAGGTCACGTGACCTTTTGTCTTAGAATGTCAGCCCGAAAATCGCTCATTTTTGTGATTTGTGTACAAAACATATGGAAATGTCATTTTTCCTAAAACTTGGTTATTGGGTCTTGTTTAAAGTTTAGGTGGTTGTTTTTGGAGTCAAAATAGTTGAATTGTAGTAAGAAATGAAATAAAACAACAAAAACAATAAAATACATAAGTTAAAAAAAACAATGAAATACATAAGAAATTATAAAAACAAGAGATAACATAAGGAATAAGCTAGCTCTTCCAAATTTTTTTGTCGTATTTTATTTTAATTGGTCTAATAAAGATATGTAGTGAAAAAGAATGCTCAAATATGAATAATAAATGATTTATGGGCAAAAATGTGATTTATGACTTTATTTTGCATAAATTACCATAAAATATGCAAATAAGTGAATTTTTCAAGAAATTGAAATTATCATATTATTCTATACACTTCACTTGACAAGCGTGCAAATTTTCGCGGAGATCGGCCGCTTCGCGGCCGAGATCTTAGGGGGGGGGGGCCATAATGGCCCCCCCGGCCGTACTAAGACCTCAAATAGCCCGGCCTTTTTAGGGTTAAACCCCTGAGCTTCCGGGGGCGGACAGCAGGCGCGTACCTAGGGGGAGGGGGGAGGGGTGAGGTGGTTCCCCCCCCCCCAAAAAAAAAAAAAAAAGTTTTAAAAAAAAGAGAGGAGTGAAAAGGAAGAGGACGTAGGAAGAAAAGGGAGTAGACAAAAAACATTTTTGAAATTCAGACAGAATTAAGAGTCGAGAACGTTACAACGAATTTTTTTCTTTCTCTAATAATTTAATAAAACGTCAAAGCTTCCGCGCAGGAAGGTTGGGTTGAAACTTAATTCAGACAAGGATTAAGAGTCGAGAACGGTACAACGAATCGTCTTTTTTCTCTAATGATTAAATGAAACGTAAAAGCTTCCGCGCTTCGCGTGGGAGGGGAGGGAGGGGGAACTGAATTTAGACGAGGATTAAAAGTCATAACGGTACAACGAATCGTCTTCTGTCGCTAATGATTTATTGAAACGTAAAAGCTTCCGCGCTTTGCGCGGGAGGGGGTAAATATATTCAGACGAGGATTATGTTCGAGAGTGGTCACTTTAGAAATCCAGCAATTTGCAACTGCTCGAAATTGAAGTCGTGATTTTAGCCATTCCCATAAAGAAAAGTAAAATGCCAAAACCGGTTAATAGTCCAAATTAAAGTGAGATCCCCTCCCGCGCCAAGCGCGGAAGCCTTGACCCTTCATTAAATTATTAGAGAAAGAAGACGATCCGTTGTACTGTTCTCGACTCTTAAAGCTTGTTTCGCCCCTCCCGCGCTAAGCGCGGAAGCTATGACGTTTAATTTAATTATTAGAGAAAGAAGACGATTCATTGTACCGGTCCCGACTCTTAATCCTTGTCTGAATTCAGTTCCCCCACCCTTCCGCGCTAAGCGCGGAAACTTTGACGTAACAATACATTATTACTCTTAATCTTTGTCTTAATTCATTTTCGCTCATCCCGCGCGTAGCGCTGAAGCTTTCACGTTTTATTAAATTATAAGAAAAAGAAGACGATTCGTTGTATCGTGTTCTTGTCTGACTTCAGTTTCCCCCCTCCCGCGCCAAGCGCGGAAGCCTTGACCCTTCATTAAACGTCCAGCCATTTACAGTTTGCACTAATTGTTGTTTAGGTAAGCATTAAAGCCTTTCAATATCTTTAGAGCAGTGAAACGTAGACAAAAGGGTGAGAATCATTGACTGTTAGGTGATTACGAAGCATGGATGATTGATTGCTCGAGAGATGATCAATTGGTTGATGCTGTGCATAAAAAGGATGTAGATTTACTCCCCACAGGGTGTGGAATCAATCATAAAGGGTATAAAAATTCAACCCCACGGGTGTAAATTTGAATCCATTTTTCATGAAAATGGAACCAAAAGGTGTTAAATGAGCACCTTGGGGTGCAAATTTACACCTTCTTATGAAGAAAAAAAAATGTACTCCCTATATTGGGGAGTAAATTTACTCCCTGAGGGGTGTCACTTATGTGACAAGCAGTTACTCCCTATAGGAACTCAATTTACACCTACTTTTCTCTAAGTGAGCAACTATTCGGTGTGGCTTGTACACAAATCTCCTGAGTTCGAAGCTCGATTGGACAAATTTTTAACCCCTTTTTTATTTTGCTTATATAATAGTAAGGTTGACAATGACAATGATAATAGATTAGTTAGGGGGGGGGTAGTGAGCACAATTCTTTGAGGGGGTTAACCCCCCCCCTCCCTCCCCCCCCCCCCCTGCCTGGACACAGCAAAACCACAAAATCACAATACTGATGTAACACAAAAAAGGCGAATTGAAATGAAACGTAAAATTACTGATGAAAATGTTCCTTGTCTGAATGAAGATTTACTCTCAGAAAATTGGAATGATGTTATAGTTTGTGACGATGTAGAAAGTGCTTTTGGTATTTTGGAATAAGATTTATTATCTTTTTAACAAACAATTTCCATAAATTATGTGCAATTAAACGACAAGAGAAATGGAAATCATGCATGGATTACTAGAGGGATACTTGGATCGATAAAAAGAAGAAACGTCCTATATAAAAGAAGTATGAAAAAACGATAACCAGATAATGTTGAGAAATACAAGAAATATAGAAATAAATTAACATCAACTATACGATGTTCACGTCGTTTATTTTACTCTAAGAGGATTGAAAGTGCAAATGGCAATATTTCATCTACCTGGAAAATTGTAAAGGATATTTTATGCAAGCAAGGAAAACATGAAGTTCCAGGAAAAAAATGTCATGGTAATAAAGAAATAACTAAATGCAGAAGATATTGCAAATGCATGCATATAACATTTATTTTGTCAATGTTGGCCTAAATAAAGCCAAGATGATAAATAAAGATGGAACCAACTTCACATAGTACCTCAATGAACCATCTAATACTTCTATTTTTCTAAAACCAACGGATTACATTGAAATTCTCAATGTAGTGAGATCGCTAAAAAACAATGATAAAGAGAGCAAAAAGTTTTTTGCCTCAAAAATCCTTAAAGTTACTTTATAACAGTCTAGTGTTGCCAAGATTAGATTACTGCTCTGTTGTATGGTCGAACCGATTTCATTCTCATACAACTAAGCTGCAAAAAATTCAAAAGAGGGCCGCAAGAATAATATTGAACAAGACATATGACACACCGTCGGCTGATTTGTTCACAAGTCTTAAATGGATGACACTAGACAAGCGGTTTGAGTTAAGTCGCGTTATGATGATATATAAATGCCTTCATAACTTAGCACCTTCTTACCTTCAGATAGGCTTAATCAATCCTAATGATGTACATGAGCATCATACAAGGCAAATAGACAGTGGATGTTTACGTGTGCCTAGATTTCACACTGATTGTTATAAGTGTAGCCCAATTGTTTCTTCCATATTTGAATGGAATAAGCTAGATAATTCATTGAGAAGGGCTTCCTCTGTCAATTCATTTAAGAGATTGTTTAAAAAAAGTTGTAATTTGTGAATGGCTCAGCCGTACATACACTACGTGCATGTTCTGTAATATTTACATGACTTATTCACATAATTGCGACTTGATTAATATTTTCCTATTGACATTACTGTTTACTAGGTTAATGATTACATTTATTTTGCAAACGAGTATTATTTTTGTAACTGTTCTGTATAAATGTTATAAACGATGTAAGTATGTTCATTCAGGGCCCCATGGAAGACCACTACTTGTTGGTGAATGGGCTACCCTGTCAAAATATTAGAAATAAATAAATAAATAAATAAATCACTCTTCTGGGCATGATGAAATCAGTACATTTTCATTGAAAAAGATCATTGGTTCAATTCTAGCGCCTCTTATAGTTATACACATTTGCAATCTCTCTTTCATGACCGGAGTGTTTCCTTCTTCTTTCAAACTGGCAAGGGTGATTCCTGTTCATAAAAAAGATGACGTGATGGTCAGGGGCGTCGCCAAGGGGAGGGGGGGGGGGGGGGTGGGGGTGCGACACCCGTCCACCTGTCAGAATATTGTCGGTAAGATTGCGCTGCCGTCGGGAAAAGAGAGGGGGAGGGGAAAAAAAGAGAGGGAAAGGGAGGAAAAAAGAAAAAAGAAAAGGAAAAGAAAAGAAAGAAAGGAAAGGAAAAGAAAGGAAAGAAAGGACAGAAAAGAGAAGAAAGAAATAGAAAAAAGAAAAAGAGAGAGGAGAGGAAAGAAAGGAAAAGAAAGAAAAGAAAGAAAAGGAAAAAAAGAAGGAAAAGAGAAAAGGGAAACGAAAGAAACGGGGGATGAAAGCAAGAAGAGAGAGGGGAGGTAAGAGCCTGAGAGAGAAGGAGGGGGAATAAAAGAGAGAGGGGGGTTGTTGGGTGGAGTCGTCTCGTCGAGGGAGCAAGAAAGACACGGGTTAATATGTTGCTATGTCGGGTCAGCTGTGTCGGTTTTCTTGGTCGACATATCAATGCAGAAGTTTGAAGTCGGTGAGATGTATATTGTCGGTTGGCCGACAAGTTTTTTTTCCCTACGAACTGTGACTTTTTATCCGCTGTGACGACTTCGAGAGTGACTACAACTACAATACTAGTATTTTCTCGAAGTTTCACTTTCCTATAATATCAGCTAAAGAAATCAGAGGTTTAAAATTTTCGGGGAAAATAAATTCAAACAAGGTTTAAGAGTCAACAACGGTATGGCGAATCGTCTCTCTTTCTCTATATTGTGATGAAACGCTTTGCGCGGATGGGGAAAGCTGAATTCAGACAATTAGGGCTTATTAAGAGTCGAAAACGGTACAACGAATCATCTTCTTTCTCTAATAATTTAATGAAACGTCAAAATTTCCGCGCTTCACGCAGGAGGGGGAACCTTTATTTAGACAAGGATTAAGAGTCGAGCACGGTTCAACGAATCCTCTACTTTCTCTAATAATTTAATGAAACGCCAAACCATCCGCGCTTCGCGCGGAAGGGGGACAACTGAATTCAGATAAGGATTAAGAGTCGAAAACAGTACACCAAATAGGGCTTATCAACCCTTTGCTTACGGGAACCTGGTGGTTCCTGTGTTAAGCCTATGGGACCTATAAAATTAAGCAGTCAACGGGTTAAGATTCGAAAACGGTACAAACGAATCGTCTTCTTTCTCTAATAATTTAATGAAACGTCAAAATTTCCGCGCTTCACGCAGGAGGGGGAACCTTTATTTAGACAAGGATTAAGAGTCGAGCACGGTTCAACGAATCCTCTACTTTCTCTAATAATTTAATGAAACGCCAAACCATCCGCGCGGGGGACAACTGAATTCAGATAAGGATTAAGAGTCGAAAACAGTACACCAAATAGGGCTTATCAACCCTTTGCTTACGGGAACCTGGTGGTTCCTGTGTTAAGCCTATGGGACCTATAAAATTAAGCAGTCAACGGGTTAAGATTCAAAAACGGTACAAACGAATCGTCTTCTTTCTCTAATAATTTAATGAAACGTCAAAGCTTCCGCGCTTCGCGCGAGAGGGGTAAACTGAATTCAGACAATTAGGGCTTATTAAAGGTAATACAAAGTTTTGGTATGGGGTCGTGAATTTGGTTCAAATGAACATATTGTAAGCATATGCGATCCTACAATATTCACTGATCGTTGTCGCGGTCGAAATCGACTCTAAAGTTATGAAATTATAAATAATAAACACTTTATGTTGTATAGCTCCCTCTCAATGTCAAGATATTAATTAAGCTGTAAAACAATGTTTCTTGACAAAAATCGGCCGATTAGCTATTCCCGTTCGGAAATTATATACCACAACCAGGGGCGTCGCCAAAGGGGGGGGGGGGGGGTGTGGGGGTTGCGACACCTGGCAGGATATTGTCGGTAAAATTGCGCAGCCGTCGGGAAAAAAGAGTAAAGGGGAGAGAAAAAAGAGAGGGAAAAGAGGGAAAGAAAGAAAAAAGAAAAGGAAAAGAAAAGAAAGAAAGGAAAAGAAAGGAAAGAAAAGAGAAAGGAAAGAAAGAGGAAAAAAGAGGGAGAAGAGGAAAGAAAGGAAAAGAAGAAAAGAAAGAAAAGGAAAAAAAAAGAAGAAAAAAGAGAAAAGGGAAACAAAAGAAACGGGGAGTGAAGAGAAGAGAGAGGGGGAGGTAAGAGCCTGAGAAAGGAGGAGTGGGAGTAAAAGAAAGGGGGGCTTGTGGGTGGAATCGTCTCGTCGAGGGAGCAAGAAAGACACGGGTAAATATGTTGCTATACCGTGTCAGCTGTGTCGGAATTCTTGCTCGATCCTCGTGTACTATATCAATGCAGAAGTTTGAAGTCGGTGAGATGTATATTGTCGGTCGGCCGACAAGTTTTTTCCCCTACAAACTGTGACTTTTTATCCGCTGTGACGACTTCGAGAGTGACTACAACTACAATACTTGTATTTTCTCGAAGTTTCACTTTCCTATAATATCAGCTAAAGAAATCAGAGGTTTAAAATTTTTGGAGAAACTAATTCAAACAAGGGTTAAGAGTCAACAACGGTACGACGAATCGTCTTCCTTTCTGTATATTTTGATGAAACGCAAAAATTTCAGCGCTTCGCGCGGGAGAGGAAAACTTCATTTAGACGAGTCGAGAACGGTTCAACGAATCGTCTTTTTTCTCTCATAATTTAAGGAAACGTCAAAGCTTCCGCGCTTCGCGCAAGAGGGGGGAAACTGAATTCAGATAAATGGAGCTTCATAAGAGTCGAAAACGGTGCAACGAATCGTCTTTTTTCTTTAATGATTAAATCAAACGTCTAAGCTTAAGGGGGAAACTGAATTCAGACAAGGATTAAGAGTCGAAAACGGTACAACGAATCTTCTGCTTTCTCTAATAATTTAAGGAAACGCCAAAGCTTTTGCGCTTCGCGCTAAAGGGGGAAACTGAATTCAGACAATTAGGGCTTATTAAGAGTCGAAAATGGTATAACGAATCGTCTTCTTTCTCTAATAATTAAATGATACGTCCAAGCTTCCGCGCTTTGCTCGGGAGGGGGAGAAACTGAATTCAGACAAGGGTTAAGAGTCGAGGACTGTTCAGCGAATCGTCTGCTTTCTCTAATAATTTAATGAAACGCCTTAACTTCCGCGCTTCGCGCGGAAGGGGTAGAACTGAATTCAGATAAGGATTAAGATGAATTCAGATAAGGATTAAAAGTCGAGAACGGTTCAACGAATCGTCTTTTTTCTCTCATAATTTAAGGAAACGTCAAAGCTTCCGCGCTTCGCGCAAGAGGGGGGAAACTGAATTCAAATAAATGGAGCTTCATAAGAGTCGAAAACGGTGCAACGACTCGTCTTCTTTCTTTAATGATTAAATCAAACGTCTAAGCTTAAGGGGGAAACTGAATTCAGACAAGGATTAAGAGTCGAAAACGGTACAACGAATCTTCTGCTTTCTCTAATAATTTAAGGAAACGCCAAAGCTTTCGCGCTTCGCGCTAAAGGGGGAAACTGAATTCAGACAATTAGGGCTTATTAAGAGTCGAAAACGGTGCAACGAATCGTCTTTTTTCTTTAATGATTAAATCAAACGTCTAAGCTTAAGGGGGAAACTGAATTCAGACAAGGATTAAGAGTCGAAAACGGTACAACGAATCTTCTGCTTTCTCTAATAATTTAAGGAAACGCCACAGCTTTTGCGCTTCGCGCTAAAGGGGGAAACTGAATTCAGACAATTAGGGCTTATTAAGAGTCGAAAATGGTATAACGAATCGTCTTCTTTCTCTAATAATTGAATGATACGTCCAAGCTTCCGCGCTTCGCTCGGGAGGGGGAGAAACTGAATTCAGACAAGGGTTAAGAGTCGAGGACTGTTCAGCGAATCGTCTGCTTTCTCTAATAATTTAATGAAACGCCTTAACTTCCGCGCTTCGCGCGGAAGGGGTAGAACTGAATTCAGATAAGGATTAAGATGAATTCAGATAAGGATTAAAAGTCGAGAACGGTTCAACGAATCGTCTTTTTTCTCTCATAATTTAAGGAAACGTCAAAGCTTCCGCGCTTCGCGCAAGAGGGGGGAAACTGAATTCAAATAAATGGAGCTTCATAAGAGTCGAAAACGGTGCAACGACTCGTCTTCTTTCTTTAATGATTAAATCAAACGTCTAAGCTTAAGGGGGAAACTGAATTCAGACAAGGATTAAGAGTCGAAAACGGTACAACGAATCTTCTGCTTTCTCTAATAATTTAAGGAAACGCCAAAGCTTTCGCGCTTCGCGCTAAAGGGGGAAACTGAATTCAGACAATTAGGGCTTATTAAGAGTCGAAAACGGTGCAACGAATCGTCTTTTTTCTTTAATGATTAAATCAAACGTCTAAGCTTAAGGGGGAAACTGAATTCAGACAAGGATTAAGAGTCGAAAACGGTACAACGAATCTTCTGCTTTCTCTAATAATTTAAGGAAACGCCAAAGCTTTTGCGCTTCGCGCTAAAGGGGGAAACTGAATTCAGACAATTAGGGCTTATTAAGAGTCGAAAATGGTATAACGAATCGTCTTCTTTCTCTAATAATTGAATGATACGTCCAAGCTTCCGCGCTTCGCTCGGGAGGGGGAGAAACTGAATTCAGACAAGGGTTAAGAGTCGAGGACTGTTCAGCGAATCGTCTGCTTTCTCTAATAATTTAATGAAACGCCTTAACTTCCGCGCTTCGCGCGGAAGGGGTAGAACTGAATTCAGATAAGGATTAAGATGAATTCAGATAAGGATTAAAAGTCGAGAACAGTACACCGAATCGTCTGCTTTTTCTCATAATTTATGAAACGTATAAAGCTTCCGCGCTTCGCGCGTGAGGGGGAGAAACTGAATTCAGACAAGGATTAAGAGTCGAGCACGGTTCAACGAATCGTCTACTTTCTAATAATTTAATGAAACGCCAAAACTTCATCGCTTCGCGCGGGAGGGGAAAAACTGAATTCAGATAAGGATTAAGAGTCAAGAACAGAACACCGAATCGTCTACATTTTATAATAATTTAATGAAACGTCAAAGCTTTCGCGCTTCGCGCGGGAGGGGGGAGACTTCATTCAGACAAGGATTCAGACAGTCGAGCTCGTTACAATAAATCGTCTTCTTTTCCTAAAATTTAAGGAATCGTCTAAGCTTCCACGCTTCGTGCGGGAGGCCTACCACCGACACCCCTATAATTTAATGAGCGCGCGAAGCGCGCTCTTTAAGGGATTCGCTTGCTCACTACTGCCCCTCCCTAAAATAAGATCCTAGCTCCGCACCTGCATTAAAATATATAGCTTTGATGTCCACTAAGTTGACAAAATAATCCGTATCTGTATGTCGTCGAGGAAAATTATCATTTGCGCATATGCATTTACTATAGATAGTCCATAGGAAAAACAATTTAGCCTTAGAAATTTGTAGATATTGGGACATTTAATTTTGTCGGTAATGGGTGGCTAGTTTTTCCTTAATCGTTGGCCTCTACACCCCCCCCCCCCCCCACTGAAAAAGGTCTAGCGACGCCCCTGGAATGGGGATGCGTTTTTAATTCCCCGACCAGAAGACGGAAACAAAAAGTGATAAACCTTTGCAAATGACGCAATCCTTTTTTTGAGGGGGAGCAGTTGCAGAAACTTTTAAGTAACAGATAAACTTTTTTCAACCTTGAGTCGACCTTCTTTCAACAAATAGTGATTTTTTTTCTTTCTTGGGCACAATCCTTTTTGGTAAGCGATGGTATATAGCGAGAGAGAGAGAGAGAGAGCTCAAAATGTAGACTTATCATTACTATTGAATAGCATCTTCCTGCTTAATTTCCTCCTTCGTTAAATGAGCATGGCAATACCATAAACTAGAGAGCGAGCATTAAACCAAAGAATTATTTTCAACAATAATGCGTATCAAACAGAGCCTGCTGCGGGACGGGTCGGGCACATTTATAGTTAAGCCGATGTCAATTTCATTTTTAGCGAACGGGCGGTTTTAAGCTTATTATATATTGAATAGCATCTATACCTGCCTTCCGCCCTTCTTCGTCTGACTTTTAGGAGCTGCACATTCGTCAAATAAATATGTTAAACATTATAATCACGAGTTAGCGTAGCGAGTGAGCGACTTTGTTTGCACTTCTCTTTTGATAATAATTATAGGCATATGTTTTACATAAGTAACTGTGTCTTCTTGTCTCGTGAAAGGGAGTGCACAAACACATTTAAGGATACGTTCTCTGTTTGTTTTTTATTTGTTAATTTGGCGAACAAGGAAGGTAGGTTATAATCTTGAATAGAATTTTTCTACATTACGCGCCTTAATTTGAATCAAATGGGCAAGTATTATTTCAGGATTTACTGTGTATTCCTTGTTGACGAACGAGGTTAGCGAATTTCCATCCTTTTCATATAATAACTGAAAACCATCTACCTGCTTACCACCCCTTTCCTTAATCAATGATTATTTCACGAGCATGTAGTATATTGCATACTCCATTTTATTTCTCATTTTCCCCGACGTGTCCCGACGCCGCGTCGCGACGGATTTACCGTCATTAATTATACCGACATCGCCCCGACACAAAGTTATAGGCCAATGCAAAAATATGGAAATATGTCGCGGAGCAATTGTCGGCGAAGCAAATGTCGGCGGAGTAAATGTCGGCGGAGCAAATGTCGGCGGAGCAATTGTCGGCGGAGCAACTGTCGGCGGAGCATTTGACGTCGGAGCAAATGTCGCGTAGCAAATGTCGCGGAGCAATTGTCGCTTTTTGCGGAGCATTTGTCGGCGGAGCAATCGTCGGCAGGAGCGTCGCCACCTGTCAGGATATTGTCGGTAAAATTGCGCTGCCGTCGGGAAAAAGAGAAAAGGGGAGGGAAAAAAAGAGAGGGAAAAAAAGAGAGGGAAAAACAGAGAGGGAAAAAAAGAGAGGGGAAGGGAAAGAAAAGAAAAAAAGAAAAGGAAAAGAAAAGAAAGAAAGGAAAAGAAAGGAAATAAAGGAAAAGAAAGGAAAGAAAAGAGAAGAAAGAAAGAGAAAAAAGAAAAGAGGGGGGAGAGGAAAGAAAGGAAAAGAAAGAAAACAAAGAAAAGGAAAAAAAGAAGGAAAAAAGAGTGAAAGGAAAACAAAAGAAACGGGGGATGAAAGAGAGGAGAGAGAGGGGAGGTAAGAGTCTGAGAGAGGAGGAGTGGGAGTAAAAGAGAAAAGGGGGTTGTTGGGTGGAGTCGTCTCGTCGAGGGAGCAAGAAAGACACGGGTAAATATGTTGCTGTGTCGGGTCAGCTGTGTCGGTATTCTTGCTCGATCCTCATCAATGCATAAGTTTGAAGTCGGTGAGATGAATATTGTCGGTCGGCCGACAAGTTTTTTTCCCTACGAACTGCGACTTCTTATCCGCTGTGACGACTTCGAGAGTGACTACAACTACAATACTTGTATTTTCTCGAAGTTTCACTTTCCTATAATATCAGCTAAAGAAATCAGAAATTGAAATTTTCGGGAAAACTAAATTCAGACAAGGTTTAAGAGTCAACAACGGTACGACGAATCATTTTCCTTTCTTTATATTGTGATGAAACGCCAAAAATTCCGCGCTTTGCGCGGAAGGGGAAACTTCGTTTAGACGAATCGAGAACGGTACAACGAATCGTCTTCTTTCTCTAATAATTTAAGGAAACGTCAAAGCTTCCGCGCTTCGCGCGAAAGTGGGAAACTGAATTCAGACAAATAGGGCTTACTAAAAGTCGAAAACGTTACAACGAATCGTGTTCTTTCTCTTATAACTTGAGGAAACGTCAAAGCTTTCGAGCTTCGCGCGAGAGGGGGAAACTGAATTCAGATGAATAGGGCTTAATAATAATAAGATTCGAAAACGGTATGAGGAATCGTCTTCCTTTCTCTATATTGTGATGAAATACCAAAAATTCCGGAAGGGGAAACTTCATTTAGACGAGTCGAGAACGGAACGACGAATCGTCTTCTTTCTCTAATAATTTAAGGAAACGTCAAAGCTTCCGCGCTTCGCGCGAAAGTGGGAAACTGAATTCAGACAAATAGGGCTTACTAAAAGTCGAAAACGTTACAACGAATCGTGTTCTTTCTCTAATACTTGAGGAAACGTCAAAGCTTTCGCGCTTCGCGCGAGAGGGGGAAACTGAATTCAGACAAAATTAATAGGGCTTATTTAGAGTCGAAAACGGTACAACGAATCGTGTTCTTTCTCTAATAATTTAAGGAAACGTCAAAGCTTCCGCGCTTCGCACGAGAGGGGGAAACTGAATTCAGACAAAATTAATAGGGTTTATTAAAAGTCGAAAACGGTACAACGAATCGTCTTCTTTCTCTAATAATTTAATAAAACCAAAACTTCCGGGCTTCGCGCGGGAGGGGGAAGTGACTCTCTTGCTCACTACCGCCCCTCCCTAAAATAAGATCCTAGCTCCGCGCCTGCATTAAAATATATAGCTATGATGCTGACTAAAATTAAGAAATAATTCGTATATTAATGTCGTCGAGGAAAATGACCATTTTGCGCATATGCAAGTCCTATAGATATAGTCCATAGGAAAAACAATTTAGCCTTCGGCCCCAGGTTTATAGGGTTGACTTTGTAGATATTGGAAATTTAATTTTGTCGGTAATTGGTGGCTGCTTTTGTCGGTAATCGTTGGCCTCTACACCCCCCCCCCCCCACTGAAAAAGGTCTAGCCCCTGATCGTCGGCGGAGCATGTGTCATGGAACCATTCTGACCCCCTCCTAGACCCATTCCCGCTTGCATGGTCGCTCTGCTCCCTCGCCGCTTACGCTTCGCTCCATCGTTTTTCGTTATATTTCAGCCCGTGTGATTTTGTGCCCCCCCCCCCGTTAAGAAATTCCTGGATCCGCCACTGATACGTGACAAACAAGCGAGGGGAAACAGTATGATGACGTTACGGTATGCTAATAGGAAAGCACCCATATTGTATTGATATAGCCTGATGAGCCTGTTGAGATTGTCTACCCTGAATTTTCTCATTTACAGGTTCATAGAATGTTGTCTGCTTGTGATCTTCTTCTATTTCATCTTCCATCGTGCTACTTGGTTTGATTTATGTCACATAAAAATTATATATACTATTGATATTATATTTTTGAATATATATTATCATCCTGATATGTGTATGATCAGAAAAGTGGCAGGGCAGACTTTCAATGTAGACGAGCTACATATGCTATTATTTGACTCCTTTCGTCACCTTAACTTGTCTGATGTTTTGCATATAAATACAATGCTATCGAGACATATATTTTCCCGGAATAAACCCCCATTTTTTTCACTCGTTTAATTTGTACTTAGTTTAATTAATTATCACAAGACGATGTATTATTTATTTTGTAAACGCTGTGATGTAGTTGTATAGTTATGTAGAGCATTATGTGCTATAGTTATGATGATCAATGTTATCATTGTCCATGAATTACATGTTCAAGATTTTACCATAAACATAATTCTGTATTGAGAAATGTATTATTGCTGGTGTTATTGCTGAAGATGATAACATTACAAACTTCTGTCATATATGCCCCCCAAAAGTTTTATAGCACACTAGACTATTCTTGTTTGACTGATTTTGATTCCTACATAAAAAATTATAGAAGTTAATAAATATACACTGCCTTGAGAGATTCTGGTTAAAACTATGCGCAAGAGGTGACTCCAATAGCACTATTTGCTGAGGGGCGCAGCCCCGAAGCAAATGGTACTTTTGGAGTCACCGAGGCCCATAGTTTAACCAGTACCTCGAATAGAAGGCATGGTATATTTGTTTTATATCCTGCATCAAAAAATTATTTAAAAAAAAAAAAACATTTTTTGGAGAAAAAAAAATTAGAACAAAAAAATGTCAATTCTAAAAAAATTAAAATATTTTATTTTCATTAAATTAAGATTTGAAAAAAAAAATTGATTCAATTCAAAACAAAACAAAATCACATTTTTTTTCAACTCTCAAATAGTAAACCAAAATAGTACTCTCATATAGTACTTTCTAAAAATAAGTCAAATATTTTTGGTCATGTGACGAGCTCTCAACCAATCAAAAGCCAACAAATTTTTGATGCAGGATATAAAAGTTAATACCATATAGATAATGATCATATAGCACCGTTCGAAATTAGAAACACCCTATACAATCGGTATTATATCCTGCATCAAAAAAAAAAATCATCAGTCCAAGGATGCCTCTTTATTTCCTTCTTTTTTCTTTTCTTTTTTTTTTCTTCATTCCTTTTTTATGACCCTTTATATCCTTACTTTATTCTTTCCTCCTTTTTCTGCCCCTTTCCCTTCCCCCTTTTTCTGTCATTATTTCTCCCAGATTTGTTCCCCTTCTTTTTGCCGGTCGGGAGGGGGGGGGCGGCCGGAGGGACTCGGGCAAGTGGCCCCTGAAACGCTGGATCCGCCACTGAAATGTGAAAGGTGCGGAAAGAGGCGAGGTGTCATTATTATATTGTCATAAAGAGAGTTTTGTTTAAAGATAAAGACCAGTTATGGTCATGCGATTGCATTGTGAAAGGAACGTTGTGGAATCGATCAGAAAAGGTTGATCATCTAGCATATAAGTATTGGTGTGTACTGCAAGGTTCTGGAATCATCAAAATGATAAGAAATTTGGCCCAGTCTTCGTAAAGTTACAAGTACTGTACACAGAAAGATGTAATATGGGACTATGCACACGTGCGCGAAACGTGCGTTTATCTCTCACAGGCCAATAGATAAACTAATTTACCAAATATATCAATACTTAGTAGGCGGTTTCCCGGTAAAATTGTTATCATCATGTATTAGTCAAAACATATTCTTTCACATTATTGGTAATAATTGAGCTTCCATTTCATTTTTTGAAATTGGAGCGTTTCCAATACTGGTCTTTACCTTTAAGCCTCAAAAAATTTCCATATACCGGGTCGCGCATATTTTTTAACACAACTGTTTAGCAGTTTTGCGAAAATATTCCAAAAAGTGCTCTGGTGAAAGAGTCTAAATCGTCAGCGCATTATGTATGCGTCGTGCAAGCACGTACCTAGGGAAGGGAAGATGATAGAAAAGGGGAAAACAAGGATAGTGGAGAGGAAATGGAGAAGGAAAAACAAGGAAATACATAAGGAAAGAGAAGAAGATTAGTCAAAGTAAGAACATAGAAATACATAATTGAAGAGCTCAGAGGATCATAGATCTAACCTAAGGAAAAACAGAGAAATTCATAAAGAAGGAGAAAGGGAATCTATCAGATTAAAACAAAGAAATCGCATAACGAAGGAGAACTGGGGGATAGATTGAAGAAAAAAACAAAGAAATATAATTATAACGAAGGAAAACAAGGATAGATTGAAGAAAAAGAAGAAATACATGACAAAAGAGAAGAGAATACATTAAAGGAGAACACAGAAATACATAATGAAAGAGAAGACAAAATATAACGAGTATGTACACATGTACAGCTCCAGCAATCCAACAAAACTGCTAAGGATAATGCTAGACTCTGTCTCTAGTCGTTTGCACAGTATATTTGACTGAAGTGGCTAAACAGTTGTGTAAATAAAATATGCGCTACCGGTCGCTTTGCGGCGGTCAAAAATACCAATTAGGGGTCACGTTTATACAAAAATCCCTACAAGACTATCTGCAATGACGTCACTTCAATGCACAAGCGCATTCCACGTGTGTACTACGTACGCACGCATACGACGTACACACAAAGACGTACCTATCGATCTCTTCCGGGTTTCTCATGATCTTCATGTTCCACGTATTCCACATGGTCTGTACTCTTCTCTCAGTATTTTCTGCATTTTTTAACACGATGGCTGAAGTACCAAAGAATGGCGAGAGGACTTTCATAATGGTGAAGCCTGACGGGGTACAGCGTGGACTTGTCGGGGACATCGTCCATCGCTTTGAGAAGCGTGGATATAAAATGGTCGCTGGGAAGATGATGAAGGTAATACAATTTACATACATAACATGTGGTATGGGATCACATGGGAAGGAAGGGGGTGACGCGTGGCCAGACTCGCCGGCTAGTCTGGCGGCTGTTCTCGCTTGGCTAGAAATAGTAGAATCGGAACTAGCAAGGGCTGGGTGATATGATAGAAACGGCAGTAATGAAGAAAATCAATTGGGTATAAATTGATTTTTCATCTTATCTAATTTTTAAATGCCCCCCAGTGACCCCACACTAATAATAGGGCGCTGGTCCGAGAATGAGGATCGTCCTCATAAACGCGGACAAAATGCGTCCTCATAAACAAGGATCGTCTGCATTTTCGCCGACGTTTTTTTTTCATCGGCGCCCTGCGGGTTTCGGGTTACCGGACCGCCCGCTGGCAATGCCAAATTTGGATTCCCCAGGGGAAATTAAGCTTAGATTCTAGGTCTAGTTGACCGTCTACTTTTATGGGTTGTCCGTCTTTCCAAGCATTTATTGCTCATAATGTGAAGGTCTCTGTACAAAGTCAATGTAAAATAGTCTACATCAAGAAAATCATCCTGTAATCCATTTTTTGCATCGCCAATGTGCCGATCAAAAATATGGAACATCTGCTTTTTTGCAGACGAGCCTTGTTTTTGAAGACGCATTAGTCCGGGTTTACAAAGACGATCTTCGTTTATGAAGACGATCCTTATTCTCGAACCAGCGCCGCGCCCCTACTGAATATAGACTTTAGAAAAATTAATAGAGTCTACGGTAGTCTATAGTTAATCAACTGATCAATGCTTATCATCATGATCATTTATAATTTTTCACATATTATTGAAAACATGCCGTTGATATTTGTGGCGCTAGTTCAGAAGCACATCCAGACTTTGACCCGTAAATCTGGCGTGGAGATACCCTACTAAAACAGGTCCATATAATATCTACTAAATCTTCATCAATTGTTAAAACGTGCTGTTAATGGCCATGATTTAAAAGTTGATGTGTTTGTAATATTGTTTTATGTCAAATTTCTCCTATTTTTTGGAGTATTATTTCTAAAAGTGAAGACTTATAATATTCATCTTGTGGGATTCACTGCAAACTACTGCACAATACAATTGCATACCGTACCTATGGACGCGCGTGTGTGTAATGTAAGCGCCCGTAATGATGAATTGCTTAGATCCTCATTAAAAGTTGAAAAGCAATTCATCATTACGGCGCGGTCGCTAACTTCACACAGGCCAACCCGCACCCCACCGTCGGTACAGTATGCAATTGCGAATTTAAGAACCAGCGAATATGTTTTGGGGTCGCTCAGCACGAAAAATTAATCACACGAAAATAACAGCATTTACAGTAAAGGGCTAAAGAAAATCCCTGATAAAATACAAAGAAGTTAGACTGCCACTATTACCTCGTCATGAGGATATTTTACTATACTGGAGTTTTCAGCAGGGTAAGAACAAAAGTAAAAACCCTTTTTTCTTCGTTCATGAACTTGTTTGAAAAACTTATTTAAAAAATTGTTCTTTCTTCCAACAGCCCGATGAGGAACTCCTTAACGTTCACTATGGTGACCTCAAAACTAAGAAATTCTTCCCTGGACTTATCAAGTTCATCTCCAGTGGACCAGTCTTTGCAATGGTAAAAACCTTTATAGACTACATGTATTTACAATGAAAAGGAGGGAGGCAAGTGGGGGGGGGGGGGGGGGGGGGGGGGGGGAGGAGGGGGGCCTAGCGTAAGTGAACTAAGTGAGGAGCACTACTAAAATCTAAACTAGACACAGGGTTAAGACCTTTGTTCAAAATTGGGTTTAACAAAGGAAGATGGACTGAAATCCATTTCCTTTGTTGTTTAAAGTGATTTTAGACGCACGGTCAGGGTTTAAATTATTTGAATAGGTATCAAACGGACCATTGATTTGACTTAAACTAAATTACCCATAGGAAGAAAATATTAATTTTTCTTCAAAGGAAAACCTCAGGTGCTACAAAGGTCTAATAATCATCTGATGATTATTATCATTTATGATTAAATGATTATTAGACTATATGGAAAGAAGACGAAATGGGCATTAGACAAACTGATAATTAGACGAAATGAGCAATAGACCAAATGGGTAGTAGACTTATTGTTGATTAGACCAAATGAGTACATGTATTAGCCTAAAATCCTAAATGGTCATCAGACCATATTATGAGACCATGTGGATTGTAGATGGGCTGGGTGTAGACCATATGAAAATAAACTAATTGGGTAGTAGACAAACTGGTTGCAGACCAATGGCTACAAACCCTATGACTCAGCCCCACCCACCATTTTCAGATGTTGAGTTAGTGCAGGCAAAGAAATTAGTATTTCTGAAGCTTGCATAAATTATATGAGTCCTACTACGACTTGCATCAGATGAAACGTTGAGGATAATGATCATACACTGTGCTTTTACTATTAATCAATGTCATTTTCCATGATACTTGGTGATGTAGGGGCATACACAGAGCAGATACATGTACCTTGGACTTGTGATTATTCATGTTTAATTTCTGTTTACCTGGCTGATGTTTCACTGTTTCATTTAAAACTTCTTGTTTCATGATCAGGTATGGGAAGGAAAGAATGTCGTGAAGCAGGGTCGTGTAATGCTTGGAGAGACTGACCCTGTGAGTAGAAAACTATTTCATTATTTCCAGTTTTTTTTAATATCATTTTCATAGAAATCACAGAAGAAGTCATAAAGCGAAGATAGAAAGTTGGTTGAAGGGAGAGGAAGTAAATAAAGTTCAAATTGTATGTGTCTGGGTATAGAGGGCAGGGGGCACAAATTAATATTCTGGTAATGATTGATAAAGAGAACTTGTAGTAATGAATCATGCTTAACTTTTCCCCCCAGTTTCAATATACAGTCAACCTTGTATAAGTTGACCTTCATGGGACTGAATGAAATTTGTTGCTCAATGGCATACATTAAATTATTGCCAGGTAGGACAAACATTATGGCTTGTTCTACCAAACAACATGGACTTTATGCAATTCGCATTCTGAGTAGTAAAATATAATCATTCATACCGGGTTTATGAGATAATTTGTAATAGCTTAATTTGTAACGAGGCACTTCACAAAGACTTGTGTTTTAAATTTGATTACCTTACAAAAATGGCCTATTACATGTACTTGTATATTACAAGCCTTCTGTGATGTCTCCTTCTTTTTCCCTTGTTTCCAACAGCTTCTTTCAAAGCCTGGATCCATCCGTGGGGACTACTCAATCGACCTCGGTCGCAACATCTGCCACGGCTCAGACAGCGTGGAGTCGGCCGACAAGGAGATCAACCTCTGGTTCAAGAAAGATGAAGTCATGGACTACAAACTCTGCACCGAGGGAAATGTATATGAATAGATCTAATGCCGTCTGGGCCCCATCTTACAAAGAGTTGTGATTGATCATTCAATCGCAACTTTGCAGTCTCCCATCTCTTAACTACATAGTTGCGATTGATATCAATCGTAAATAAGTTGCGATTGATATCAGCTCTTTGTAGGACGGGACTTTGGTCTATACAATTCCTTGTTAAATTTATGTTCCCTGTCACAATGTCATTCACAGGACTTGCACTATTTAAAGATAATCATGTGCTCAATGTAATTCTGCTGTCAATATATGATTCCACTTGTAGAATGTTATGTTGTGTTTAAAGCACAATTTGATGTAATCTCTGTGCCTAATTTAATTTGTGTTAGACACAAACCAAAATTCATTCCAAATGGATTCATGTACATTGAGATAGACTACAATGGATTTTTTGTGCAAATGTAGCGAACAATTACCGTGATTCTTGAATACATGTACATGTACAGTATGCCACTACAAGCTGTGTGGATGTGGGAATTTTATCGCCCAGAAAATCATCATGAATTAGACAATGACGGTCACAGTACAGTATATACCACAGTCTGCCATTTTTTGTTAGATATCTTGTTTAAGAGAGAGAAAATACATGAGAAAGTACACCAAAAAAAATTGTAGTATTTGATTTTCATTTATTTCTTTGTGCTTAGCCTCTTCAGAGATAGTAACTATCTATACATGGGTAGATAAAGGTCATTAGTACAAAACTTTAAAACCCATCAGGACGACTTCTAAAAGTTATTTAATCATTATTCATATATGCCTTGGCGGTACATTATATGACACACGGGTGGAAGTATTCTTTTCAAGAGGGCAAACAAAATGTATTGATGAAGCACCTCCATCACTTTGGCAGTGATTATTCTAAAATGCAAAAAGCAGGAAGTCTACATGTGTAAAAAAAAATCTGTGGATATTTGGACGTCATTTGTAGAATTGCTATCTCTGAAGTGGCTTATTACGTTGAGATGGTTTGAGAGGGTCTGAGCAACATTTGTGGGGTACTGAAGCAAGCTCAATCCATATTGTTCAGGTCAGCAAGATAATTAGAAGGAAAAAACACAGTAGGATTCATCTCTCAAAATATTGTATTTTATAGTCACAATTTCCTTGTGTTGTGCATTTTGTAACTGATTATAAAGCTGAGGAATACATTAGCCAGTTGAGAGTTCTCTCTGTGAACATTGAAGTTTTGTTTAAAAGTTTCTGTGTGAAAATATCCATTATGGTCCGTCAGTTATAAACAAAATGGGGGGGGGGGGGGGATAGAACATTTGAATTCCTGTTGTCTTCACCCAAATGAATCAATTAGTAGCTTTGAGCTAAGCTATTCTGTTTGAGAGAATGAGCGTGTGTGTGTGTGTGTGTGTGTGTGTGTGTATCTTCTAAAGGGAGTTATGAGCTCTGGTAATAAGGCCTAAAATAAAAACTTGTATAGAGTACAGAAGCTGTGACGTCATAAGAATCTATTTTTAGAATTTCTCAATTTGTTCTTCATTTTCCGAAAGGGCATAAAAAATAATGTCCAAATGTCGAAAACCAATTGAATATGTTAAGTATTGGCTGAGATATGACCATCTGAATAAATATATGTCCTATGTGAACTCAGTGTTATATACTCTGGCTCCTAGTGGTTAGGAGCCAGAGCATATGCAACACTGAGCTCCTATGGGGAGTATATTTAATCAGATGGTCATATCTCGGACAATACTTAACATATTGAATTGGCTTTCAACATTTGGACATTATTTTTGATGCTCTTTCGGAAAATGAAGAAAAAATTGAAAAATTCTAAAATTAGATTTTCGATGACGTCACACTTCACCACTCTATTGCTCTTTGCGACCGACCCAAAAATCTGAAAATCTACGGTCGTCATTTTAAAAAGGTTTTTTTTTTTTAACCGTTTTTTATTCAAATCTTACAAAATATCGGTCCAAAATGGGTGACAAAAAAAAAAGTTCTGACAGACAGACCCATGTTTTGGCACCCAAAGGGCAATACAACAAGTTTTTATTTTAGGCCTAATAGAAATATTGCCTTTATACATAATCAAACAAATTAAATTAAAGCAAACAATGGTTTTGAAAGAAATTAGCAAACTAGAGGTAATGTTGATGCAAGTTGTCCCTCTCATATATATTGGTGTGTGTGGTGTGTATATTGAAACTTATATATTTCGCCCTAGAAGATCTTTATAATGCTGCGATTCAGATTGACTCGTGTTATTTTAATATGAACTCGATATAAGTGCTGCTGAGGGGGATTTTTTTTTCTAATTTCAAAGTAGTGTTCTGCCACTGAGCATCATTATAAAGTGAGAACAAAGTGAGAACTAGTATATTATAAAGATGTAAGAAATCTACGTTCTTGAAATTTACTCTCAATAAAGGACTACAGACATCAACATTTTCTACAAATTTGCCTCAAATTTTATTACAAAAAGCAAATCGACAAATGACATACAAGACCAAAACTTATGTCGGAAAAAAGGGACATTTATTAATTCATCATTTTGACAAATTAATAAACAAGTCGATGGTATCTGTGAAATACACATATGCAGGCAGTACATGACATGTACATGGATAAATGCATTATCTTTTTTTTATATTATGCCAACGTGTAATAAATATTATGACTCCTCAATACTGAAATATAACAATAATTTTAATAGCACTTAAACAAATTATGTTAATATGACAGACATAACATTTAAGAATGATTGAATGATAATTTCATAGCAATTTAATATGAATCCATGATTTCATATTTGGAAAATGTTTTTGTACTCGCATAATGCAAGATAGTACAAATACACATGAACTATACTTTTAAAGCAGCACACAGTCATAATAAAAAAAAAATGGGAGCATCAAACGATGTTAAATTATCACAAAATAGCTTGACAAATAGCCAGTCATCAGGAGACACACAAACTAAAGAGGCAAATGGTAGTTTACAATAGTTTGTCCATCTTATTTTACATCTCTTTAAATTGCATAAAACTTGATTTCTAGACGATTATAAATTACATATAACATACATTTACATGTTCTTTATTGTACATTTTACACAATTCAACGTCCCCCAAATAGAAATAATGCTGACGAGGATAGATGAATAGCACTCTTTATATTCATGTACATTCACTCTGTTTCAAGGAAGCTCCTTTCTCTAGGGAAGTGGAATGCTCTTGCACAGATATCAATCGAAGACAGAACAGCGATAAACACCGTTCCCAGATAAGCCTTAACATTTCTAATAAGGGAGGGGAACCTTGGTATAAACAGCTCTAATATAACAAGGTGATTTCGCTGGTCCCCGCTCTGACATGATGGCTCAGTGGATAGAGCGCCTGCTTCATGAACGGGAGGTCTTGGGTTCGAACCCTGGCCGAGTCATACCAAAGACTTATAACAATGGGACCTTCTGCCTTCTAGCTAGGTGCTCAGCATATTAGATTGAAGAAGGGTAGTAATAACATATTATGTTATGCAGGGCCCGCTGTAAGAACAGTTTCATAACTGAAGTGGCTACCCTGGGTAAATAAAACGTTAATATTCTTTGTTTTCTTACCCTGATATAACAAGATAATTACCTTGGTCCCAAGATTTGCACTGGACATGTAGTATGGTGATTAAGGATTCTACACCAAATGTTATAATTCAGTCATAACGCTTGTGTGATGTTATTCAACAAAAGCAAATGACAGCCTCGGTGCCCATGCCCACTAGGTGTATTTTTTATCAGGTTTGTTGCTTATTTCTTGACTTCATACTCATACTGGAGTCCGTTAAGTCACAGAGAGCTGGATAATGAACTTGATAAGTCTTGTTTGTTATCAAATTATTCCGTGACGTGTGTGCAAAGCTTATTCACGACTGCACTTGCAAACATGACTTAATTGCATAATATCATGTGTCATCTTGATGGAAAGACTAAATGATTAAATTTCTATAAAACATCTTCCAAGGATGCTTGGAAAATCATATCATTTGCAAGGATCATCTACTTTTGTTCTGCTTTTGATTTAGAAAGATTTAGTTAAGCTCTGGGAATTTTCAGATTAAATATTGAAAACATCAGTCTATTCATCATTCAAAAGAATTTGTCTTCTTACTGAGCTACATGTACATGTATTTCCACACTTCTTATGAATGATCACGGCAGACCTCAATACACAATCGTCAATACAAGTTGTCAAGTTGGAGAGCAAAACAAAAATGCTCAATGTACAAAATATAGACAAAGTTAAATTAATTACAAAATACACTCCACTTGGCAAGTACAAGCTAATACAAATTAAGCTCCATTCACACACAATGTGGAAACCCATCAACAACAAAAAAATATTTTAAAAAAAACACTGCAGCAAATCTTTGCCTGTAAATGAATAACAAGAGACAACATCCAGTGGGACCCTGTAACAACAATTTTTTTGTATTCAAGATAGCTTGTTAAAGGCCCACTGCACTACTTGTAGCTACTTGCGCCCTCTATATAACAAACAATGCCCAATCGGTGACCACTGGTCCCCCATGATCCTCTTTTTCTTATGTTAACTGAGAGCTGAGTTGATGAGATAACCATCTGTCCAGTGACCTTGCAGGGCAGTCTAATCCCTCATGTAAACTACGCCAGATAAGCTTTAAATCATGATGGCTATAAACAATACCGGTAGTAAGAATGTAATGTATGGGACATTCCTTGAAATAGCTAACAAATTTGAATTTGTAAGCAACTTCTAAGCTCTATGCTCATCTTATTTGATTTTGCAGTAGTGTTTTTTTTGGTAGTGAGTTTCGGCTTTATGTGTGAATGGGCCTTTACCATCGCCTCAAAGATAGGAATTGCATACTGGTATCAAATGGAAGAATAGTGAAAGACATGACATCTCGCCTCTTCCTCAAACTGATATTCATCAGGATATAATAACACAATAATATTAGAAATAGAGCACCATACATTTATCATAATATATTCAAACAATTCATATATGACATGTTGGGTGGTCAAAAATAAAATGAATACTGACCAATCCACAATAATACTCAAATAGGAACATAGCATCCAATCTACTGGTATACAAGCCACTGCCCTAGTTACCACTATCATTGAATGAAATACACACAACTTAAAGATTGCAGTCGTAATTCTGTGTTAGTACACTCTGGTGGCAATATGGTACATGTATATGAGAAGAAGTTCAACAATCTGAAACACTTCGGACTTTTGCAACGTTTCCTGTGTGCAAGTTGTACAGTTTCTCTCCTTCTGATGGCATGTGAGTAGAATGGCTAATTGTGCAAAGGACCTGATAATAGCAGATCTCCTCACGTGAGGCGTGATGGCTCAGCAGTAGATCAAAGGTCTTGTAACTGGGAGGTCTCGAGCTGAAAACTAAGTTGATGCGCTAGTGCCCTTTGGTAAGGCATTAATCCTTATTACCAAGTCCCCCGGAGAGGGCTTAAAGCTGTCGGTCCCCTGGTTGCTTACTTACAAGCATACACATGCTTTCTTAGCAGTCAGGTAAAACCAACCAACCAACAACATGACGTTTTAATGGATCTGGACCACTGGCTATTCTGTGAAGGGTTTCTTGCACTCAGAATTTGTCTGGTCATATCCTACCCTCCTGGAACTTCATCTTGTTCCTTGCAGATACAAATTATTTCAAAGAAGCCAATATGATAGACAAGTAGAATCAAACGTTCGTAACAGGAATGTTGGTAAGTATTGCGATTCCAACCACGGCTCGACTCGTGCCCATGGGTTTGTTCCGGTGCCACTCCCCCGAATGATCGTCGAACGCCTCCACCGTGTTCAGGTAGTGCACCCCGTCATGACCCCCTACCGCATACATGGTAGAGCCCAGGACGCTGACGCCATGCCCACTCCGACACTCTAACATTGGAGCCATAAATGTCCACCTGAAGTGGGTGAAAATCATGGAAGAAATTTTTAAATGAACAAATCTGAAGAAGAATTGCCAGAGTAATTTTCCTTCTATAAGTTAATTAAAAACTTTGATTGGAGATAAAAATGTGCATAACTGTGCCAAAATCGTTACAAAATTTGTGCACAGACGATACTGTAGATTGCTGTATTCCATACCTGCCAACATTTGAAAATGAGAATTAAGAATTTTTAGCACGGTATGTCTTCGAAAATAAGAAATCTGTACCCTTAACAGGCGTTTGGATATGCAGCGGCAGTGTAACTGGCAATACGCGGTAAATCTGTGCAAAAAAGCGAATACAAATTCGCTGCTTAATCATGCAGCCCTTCAACGCACGCAATACGTGAACTCTCACATCGCGGCATATGATAAAACAAGCTTAATTTGGCTTAAGCAACCCAACAACAACAACAACAACAAAACAAAAAACAAAACAAAACAAAAAAAAAAATCGAAATTTTGAAAAAAAATGAATATTCCGGATTTTGGGGTCCTAAAAATCTAGAAAAACAGAATATCCGGATTATTCGGAAGGGTTGGCAGGTATGGCATTCCTATTACATACTAGAAACATTAAAGAAGTAAATTTCAGGTTCAGGAACCCAAAGCTAACCCAGATATATTAGAATATTGGTGGTAATTGTGTTCTTTCAACTGGTGGCAATTAAAAGCAGTGTTTTTTAAAGTAGCCGGTCTATAAAAGAAACATCTGATAAAACTAACGTCATCCTGGGCCCTGTCCTCAAAGGAGTTATAAATGATCCAGCTATATCACAAGACTTTCAATCAATCACAAAACTTACAAACTTCTGTATTTATGTAAATCTTTAGTACAGACTTGCAATTGATTAATTCAATTGTGATTAATTTGAACAAAATCACAACTCTTTATAAGACAGGACCCCCTATTCCCCTATAATAATAATAATAGTTATTTCTTATAAAGCACTTTTCAGGACCAAAGGTCCTCTCAAAGCGCTTTACAGATATATTATTACCCCGGTCATCGGATTCAGGCTTACCCGCACACAATATATGCACATTCTCCACTCCCTGGGGAGCATTCACTTTTCTCACCTGTCTTCCTCTGGGTAGTATCTTTCGACTGTGTTGAGGTTTGCCTGGCCATCGTAGCCTCCAGAAGCATACAGTCTGCCCCCTACTGCTCCCAGGCCTCCTCCACCTCTCTTGGAACTCAAACTGGCGATGGGTAACCACTGCAAACAAAACCACACAACAGTTTCATTAATAGTCTTAGCAATCTGTAAGGGAGGGGTGATAGGGAGCACTAAAAATATATATTTTTTTTTTCTTTTCCTCAACCACCCAACCCAAAATTCTGGGGAAAAAGAAGGCATCTTAAAACATTCCCCCACTTTTGGTTAAGAATAGGGAAAAATAGGGAAAATAAGGAAAACATTTGGAAAACAGGGGTAAAATCGGGAAGTAAAAAAAAAAGGAGAAAAAAATCTATTTAAATTGGCTAATTATTAGGCCTACTGTAAGGTATTCCTCTGCACTCTTTGAACTCAAACTGGCAATGGGTAACCACTGCCAACAAAACCACACAACAGTTTCATATAGTCTTAGCATTCCGTAAGATTTGCCTTGACATGATAATATGCGTATCTGAACACCTACCCCCTGGACATTCACCCCCCGGATAACCACCCCCCAGTCCACTACCCCCTAGGACAACTACCCCCTAGGATAGTTGTCCAGGGGTAGGTGTCCAAGAGGATGATTGTCGTAGGTAGTAGTTGTCCTATGGGGTGGTTATCCGGGGGGTGGATGTCCAGGGGGTAGGTGTTCTACAACCGATAATGTGTGTAGATAAAACAATGATTGAACATATCGATCTATACCCTTCTGCAATGAAGAGCATGTATAAAATTGCTCAAACAGTTTCAGGCTTTTACCAACAAATTTCAGGTTGTGTCACAGCTCTGTTTCGAGTGTATTTAACCGATTATTGAGGATACAAACTTTCTGCACCTCTTTTTGAATGATGGGAGAAGTTTCAATTGCTGTAGAGAACTGTTTGGCTTGTACCCAGTAGATAAAGATTGTAATTGAAAACAAGTCAGAAGAAATCTTGAAGCCAGCAGGATTGAACCTGCCATCTACTGCTTGCCGGGCAGTGACTCTACCACCAGGCCATCACTGGTCCATGACACAGTCACAATGAATAGAAACAAATACCCAAGCTCTCCTAACTCATTCTGACTTATTAAAGTGACTTGGTAACATTGCCTCAGATTCTGAAACAAAATCCTGGATTTAGCTCATGCTGCAATCATAATTATAAACCTTTAGGTCAGTCAGGAATCCCATGACTTTTACAAGCCGATCGTCTGTCTGATTATCAAGATATTTATGATTGGAAATCAAAATTTTATTTTTTGTTTTTATAACAGTTTTTATGACACTACAGTCTATTGGGGAAAATGAGTATGGTAAAACCGGGCACTCAAAGATTTGTACTTTTTTGAGGCACTTCATGATCATTTTGTAGTACAATTTTTTTAGGGCTTCAATATTAGACCATATCACAGACACTGATAATACATAGGAACATCTCAGATTTAACATTGTTAAACGATGCCTTTATTTTTATATTCATGATTCCCCATTAGGACAATAACTTTGAATTGTTAGGCTTACAAATAGAGGAAAACCAATTGGTACGCCTCAAAGGAGATGTGCTAGTCATGTCACAGAGGCAATCATACAGGTTCTTACCTTGTTCATTCTGAGGTCATATTTCTCGCATTCCTGAAGATAGAGAGTACCGTTGCTACCTCCTGTAGCATACATGCAGTCATGGAGAGCCGCTACACCTGCATGGCGACGCTTGCCCTCAAGACTTGCTATCCTTCCTGAATTCACAACATAATTACAGTGAATAATTTGAACAGATAGATAAAAAGAAAGGCATCTTTTGATACGTCACAAGGTTGCCAATTCAATAACAGGGTAAACTTCCACTTGAAGCCCATCTGTAATAGTTTACAGGAGGGATTAGACCACCCTGCATGGTCACTGACAGGTAGTTATCTCATCAAATCAGCTCTCAATTAACAAAAGAAAAAGAGGATCATGGGAGACCAATGGTCACCGATTAGGCATTGTTTGCTATACAGAGGGCGCAAGTAGCTATAAGTAGTGCAGAGGGGCTTCAAAATATAAACATAACAGAAGCATGCATTCTGCTGAATTTTAATGTGTGTTTGTCTCCGAAGTAACTTCTATGACTCAGAAATCAAGCCCATACCCAGTTACGCACAAGTAAAGATAAAAGATCAAAATATCTTTTGCTATGGTGGTTGAATTTTCCTCTAATTTGATTTTCATGCTGCTTTCTTCTTTCTGCAATAATTCTGCAACATTAGTTGAAAGAGCTTCAGAAAGAATCATATTAGAACAAACAGATAGTGCAGACAAGGTAAAAGTCATAAAATGTAAGTATAGTCTACTCACTCCAGCGGTTTGTACGGGGATCATAAGCCTCTACTGTATCAAGGACAGTGGACCCGTCGTAGCCACCCACTGCAAACAGCTGTCTATCAAGAATAGCCACCGAGTGATAGCGTCTGACCTGGTGCATAGATGCTACTCTATGCCACATCCTGGTGGCTGGGTCAAACATCTCCACTGTGCTCAGGTATTTGCCTCCATCGTTTCCACCTACATGACAAAAAAAAAAAAGCAAGATTTCAAAGAAATAATGAGTTCCAGTGTATATTTTGGTTCCTGCAAACCCAGTTCTGCTCTAGGTCATTATACTATAACAAGAGACATTCACATGTCAAAAAGAGCATACTAATTAGTCAAGGTTTAAACCCGGACTAAGAGTAGATCAAGGTAGTTGGTTAAATGTGTCCCAACTTCTTCATCCCTTTAAAATTAACATAATGCTGTAGCAAAATAAACAATCACAATCACATCATCAGAAAATCATTTTATATTCATACCATGACTTTATTAATTCCAGTTAATATAAAGAAGTTGACATTTAACATGAAAAATTGAATATGCACAATTTAATTTGCAATGCTCAACAAAAAGGACCTGTATATTAAAGATAAAGACCAGTTATGGTCATGCAATTGCATTGAGAAAGAAACGTTGTGGAATTGATCAGATGCGCGACACGTGTGTTTATCTCTCACAGTCCAATAGATAAACTAATTTACCAAATATATCAATTAGTAAGCGGTTTCCCAGCAAAATTCTTATCATCATGTATTAGTCAAAACATATTCTTTCACATGATTGGTAATAAGAGCTTCCATTTCATTTTTTGAAATTGTGGCGTTTCCAATACTGGTCTTTACCTTTAACAAACATGGGAGATATGTGTATGTATTTATCAAGTGCATACTCACCTATTGCATATAGCTTGCCATCTAAGGCAGCCACTCCCACTCCACTCCGAGGGGTGTTCATACTTGCTTCAATGCTCACCCTCCCACTCAGCAGATTGAGTCTCTCTACATGACTGAGGGAGTGTCCTGTGCTGTCCATCCCTCCAACACAATAGATTGATCCTAGTAAAATATAA
Source organism: Strongylocentrotus purpuratus (assembly GCF_000002235.5). NCBI lineage: Eukaryota > Metazoa > Echinodermata > Echinoidea > Camarodonta > Strongylocentrotidae > Strongylocentrotus > Strongylocentrotus purpuratus. The sequence goes on from NW_022145596.1 coordinate 25,071,616, forward strand.
TACACACACACAAGATAAATAATAACATGCAATTTGTGTACGGGCCACATTACAAAATGTGATATCTTAATGCAAGATACATCATTGAGAGTGTAATCCCCTGACAAAAAGATATGATCGTGACATCATCATGTGGCTAACTAGCCTTCAATAATTTTATCCATGATTTTCAGAGGTAATGCTCAACTAGTCAATCTTGTTGTCTTTGTTAGTGTTTTTTGCTACTTGTTATTTATTCATTTATATGTTTATCCATTCATTTATTTATTTCTTCATTTTATGTTTTAACTTCATTCATTAATTATATCTCAATTCTACTCATACAGGATACAGACAGGAAATAGAACACAATGAAAAATGAAAATCTTCTCTTACAAAAATGACATAGGTAATTATTACATTTTCAAAAGTATGTATATGTTTACAAAATTGTAGTCAACATACAAAAAAAGACATAGATCAAAATTAGCTCTTCAACACACAAAATGTCCATCACTTTGCTTTAAAAAAATTGAAAATAAAACAGAAATTTTCATAGAGTTGACGGAGTGGTATACATCGAGGGGTCAGTGACACAAAGACATAACTCCATATTTTGCCAAAAAATAATCAGAAAAATGTGGGCTTTCCAGGAAACACAAAGACTTAACTCCACCCAACACCCCATTGAAGTCAATCGCTACTGAAACATAGACAAAATGGCCAAAATGGAGTTACGTCTTTGTGTCACTGACCCCTCAAAATGTAGGCCCTGTGGAACACTCACCTACTGTTGACTTCCTAGGAGTGATCTGTGAGGGCCTCAGTGAGTTCCTTCTCTCTGGTAGCATGTAGTAGTTCTTAGCTTCATCCAGGAGGTCCCTACACTTCATGTCTTGCTTGATAAGATCTTCGGCCTCGACGATGTCCACAAGGAACCTTGGAGACAACAGAGGCATCCGCATCTCCTGAAGGAGTTCAGCAATGTGGTCACCTCGGCTGGCTTTGTCATGATAAACCCATCTTAATATAAAGTATAAAGAAATGAGTGAATGTAATTTGAACATGTATGCATTTTCATTTCTTGAAGGTATCCAGTAAAGATAATTTCCACTTTTATTTGTAGTTATGAACCTGTCTGATATAAAAGCTACAATAGACCAGTTTGTCATTAGCACATGGTTCAGATGACCCCAAATATCCACAGATCTTTTAAACATAGATACATCCCACTTTGTGTTTTTTGGAATAATCACAGCTAAAGTCATGGAGGCAATTCTTTGTTTGCCCTCTCAAAAGGATTACTTCCACCTCTGTTCAATAGAATGTATCACAGGTGCATGCATGGATAATGATTACATAACTTTCGTGAGCATATATCCAGTATTAGTCTCATGGGTTTTACAATTTTGTAAAAGTGACCTTTATCTGCGCATGCGCAGATTGTATCTACAAACTGGTCTATTAAAGAAATTGTTGTTCTCAGCTCTTGACGGAGTTCTCCAATGTGGTCCCCTTGACTGGTTTTTTCATGTTGAACCCATGTGAAATAGAATAATTGTAAAGGAATAATTTGTTCGTCTCTATGACTGGCTTCTCTTTTACAAATACGCAGGCAATAATCATATTTTCTTGAAGAAGTTCAACAAAAGTTACCCAACCTGCTTTGTCATTGATAAACCCAGATGATTTTACAGTCATCAGGGAATAATTTTCCTCAAATTTTTTGATTAGCAATTTCAGCCGATGGATAAATATTTCAAATGAAATTCTGTACATTTCTATGGAAGAAAACTGCTACACAAAAGATATTTTGTATAGCAGTCATGCAAAAATGCATAGCAAATTGCGATGCGATACCAGGAAAATTATTCCCTGGTCATGTATTATAAAAATGGTCCTTCTCATCTCTTGAAAACTTGAAAACGGTCATTAATGTGGTAATTTTAACTGACTGTTTCATGGTAAACCCATGTGATAGAATCATTACATATAGATCAGTAATCAGCAGTCTATCTGTAACTCTGGTCATCAGGGACGATTCGTTGACACCTAACAACGACACATTTGATTACGAACACAACTGGGCATACAATTACATACCTTATTATTGCATTATAGACTTCCTCCTCGCTTGCCACATTTAAATCCTCGCTTTGTAGCAGCTCTGAGAGTTGCTCCTTGGTGAGTTGTAGGAACTCTTCTTCATACGCCACCTCATTGAAGTGCGTCACTGCGTAGTGTCCCGAGGCCAGCTTGAGATCTGTACACGTGTGAGCATCTGCAAAGTTTCTTATACCTACAGTGACAAAAAAAAAAAAAATCACAGATGGTTATAAAGAGCACACATTTAGACTAGGCCATTAAACATGTAATGTGATCATGGCTTCCATTATGCCTTATGCTAGAGTAGGGTGATAGTGAGCACTGAGCAGTATAACTTTTTTTTCTTTTTTTCCCTTAATCACCCTCCCCCTTGACTTAAATATTCTTTTGTAGGGTACAGGGGGAAAAAAGGCTAACAACATTCCCCCCCCCCCCCCTTTTTGAGTAAGAAAATTGGGAAAAATTCAGAAAAATAGGGGAAAAAGGGGTAAAATCTGAAAAAATCAGGAGAAAAAAATATATATCAGGAAATCCATTTAAATCTGGTAATTATCAGGCCTGAATCTAATCAGTTCATTGGCTCTGCAAGATACATGTCCTGAGTTGGATGATAATCCGTCCATCGGTTCTAATGATAATGTGCTATTTTTGCATACATAATGAGCCCTGTGACCTTTGACCTCATGACTCCAAAATCTAAGCAGTACATTGACTCTGCAAGATACATACTGTACATGACCCAATTTTGGCGGGAATCCATCAATCGGTTCTTGAGAAAACGTGATCGAGAGAACGGGACGTACGGACGGACGGACGGACAAATGGAAAACATAATGCATCTGGCTACTTCGTTGCGGAGGCATAAAAACACCAGACTAGCAGTATAATACAGAATGTTCTGATATAAGCAGTGACAAGTAACATGGATACAAAGATATTGCTTCAGAAAACCCAAAAGGGTGTGTTAGAGACAACCACAAAGGTGTTATCAAGCATAGCTCTATTCAATGGACAGCCGAGGATTAAGAATCATCCTATTCAATCGATCCTTTGAGAAAGTAGTCTAATCTTTGCTTAGTTGTACAGTGACTAACAATTGAGGATGTACCATGAGATGGGATCAATCATCAAGGTCTCCCCATGAAATTACAAAAATCATTTAATCCAGTACAGCTTAAGTTGAGATTTTACTCTAATCTTTACTTACTCATACACTAGCTAACAAATGGGTATGTTTCATGAGAAAGGCCCCCAGTCTTACCAACAGTGGAGGCTAAGATGAAAATGTTCTTAAATTTGTGCCTAATCATACCATGGCTAAAATGAAGCATGTTTCATGAGAAAGGATTACGGTCTTACCCAGACAGTTTGCAGGATGGAGCTGTTTCTTGAGGAACTCTGAGCAGGAGGCTTGTACGTCAGGGAGCTGCAACATGGATGCCGTGTTAAGCAAGGCTTGCACAGTGTCTATGTGAATCATTAACTCACCTGCAAGCAAAACATTGCAATATCATATGATATGTGATTCCACAGAGAAGCATACTTTGAGGGGTCAGTGACACAAAGACGTAACTCCATTTTTGCCATTTTGAGAATGAGAGGTTTTATGTAACACTGAGCACTTGGGCCTTAAGGAGTTAAGTCTATGTTTCACTTGCCATTGACTTCAATGGGGTGTGGAGTGGAGTTAAGTCTTTGTGTTTCCTGAAAAGCCCACATTTTTCTGAACATTTTGATATCAAATACTCATTTTGGCAAAATATGGAGTTACGTCTTTGAGTTACTGAACCCTCGACTTGATAAATAACAAAATTTGTGAAAGACTTCTTCACTCAGGGGTTTTTGTTTCTCATTTTGCATTGAAGCTAAAAACAAATTAAATACACTCTTATTATAGGACTATCTGTGTTACCTACATGTAATAGTTGATGCATATTTTTCTGCAATACTACCAATCAGGAACGTGTTTAAATAAGGCATTCTCAATAAGTTTATAATCAGTTTGCCCCCCAATATAATAGTTACTGATTATAACTACTTCTTTCCAACCAAATATTGAATCACTTCCATATTCATGAAGATAAAATTTTAAAGTAAGATTCTTTTTAATTCACACTTGATTTAAATTTTTATGAATTTCATTGAATGAAAAACATCTAAAAAACATTTTACTCCCCTCAATACATGGAATATAAAGTACAATTACAGCACTATGTTGTATTGCCTTCTGCAGTGTTTTCCTTTTTCAATTTTCCTATTCAACTTAATTATTGCACAAATTCTAGCGATCCCCTTTTTTCCCCTGACATGATGAATCAGATGTAAGATGTTCTTACCTGAGTATGCATAGTCTATGAGTTGTTCCATTGCCCTTGGTTTGACCTCCTTCATGGTGATCTCTGCTAGACCGGCCTCTTTCATCTCACCCGTGAACATGGTATAGAAATACTGGCAGAAGGATGCCAGAACAATCCGATGCGCAGGTATCCGCGTTCCTGCCAGGGTATAAGGAAAATAGGAGATTTATACGGGGATGCCAGTTAGAATTTATCAGAGGGCCTGAAAATTACCAAGAATGAGCTATTTGTTCACAAAAAGCCTTAACTATGGTCTGAAAATAACTCGGCAGGGCCTGAATTCAGGCTATTGCCTGAAAACTGGCATTGTGGCGTGCGCCACAACTATGCGTTGTGGTGTGCGCCTGTAATCCAGCTAACAGTGGAAGTTACAAACTGATTCAGCCGAGAACGCAGGTTCGAAACTGAGTCACGTCTTTCAGATGGTGACGTTTAAAGGTCGGTCCCCAGACGTAAATAATCATATCTGATTGATAGTTGATGCACGTCTGTAAAAAACCCAGTACACTCACTCACTCACTCACTCGCATCCCTGGTTATACATTTTGAAGTCACAACAAAAGCTTGTAATTATTTTCTAAGTCTAAACACCCCATGAATGACCCCAAACGACCTACGCAATTAAAGTCAGAGAGTGGAATATGCAGAAAAGTGGGAAATTGGGGTAAAAGAGAGAGAGAAGAAAGAAGAAGAAAGAAAAAAAAAGAAAAAAAGAAAGAGAGAGCAATAGGAAAGATCTGTGGATAATTAGGGGTCATTTGTACAAGTGATCTCTCTGATTTGGCGTATTCAGTCAAGAGAAGATTAAAATACAGACCAACAGACGGATATAATGTATGTACATGTATCCTACAAAAATAAACTACTTTTGAATTCAAGAAGTGTCTCAAAAAAATATATGAGACATAGACCTACTTAATGCAATACCATTATAACTTGACAAAATGAAAAAAATTGTAAACATTACTTCAATGACTACCAGAGTAGATCTACCAGTTATTTTTTACCTGGACTAGATGGACATTGACTGTTCTACTGTTTATATCCATGAACCATCTTACCTTCAATATCTAAGATGACATCACATAGCTTTCCAACCTGCCTCAGATCATCCATGGTACGCAGAGCCTGGTTGCCATAGAAACTGTCCGCTCTGTGGATCATGACATCAGGACTGCCCCCATCTGCTGCTAGCTCATCAAAGTCCATCATGATGACAAAAATGTGTCTCTTTTTTTGTGGGTGTTTACCAAGCAAGACTAAACTTCATTTGCTTTCCCCCAATACAGTGCGTATCATCTAACACACATGTTGAACATCAGATTGACTTTGCACACAGATACATGTACATCAAAATACATGAAGAGCTTGTTGAATTCTGAACTCCTGATCGCAGTCTTTATACAAATACTACAATCTCTCCTTCTCCGCCATCCTTGCACTGGAAAATCTGAAAAATAATACAGGTTTTTCTTGTAAGTAGAAATAATTAGACCTCTGCATACAGGAAATAGGTAGCACTGAGCCGAGTACACGTACATTGTACATTCAAATGCCAAATATCTTGTTCTTATTCACTGGCTCTTTCCAGTCCTCTTTTCTTTATTATTACCGCAATACTGGTAATCAAAATACAACTAAGAATCGTGAACCCTACACCCGCCAAAGAAAAAAATGTTTGCAAAAATTACGAGGATATCCTTGTTTATGTGGACGATCCTCATTCTCAGACCAGAGCCCCAACTGATGACCCCTCCCCCCTCCCCAATCAACGCCGTTTGGCATTGCTACACTCTCCACTCCATTTTATTTAAAATTTTATTTTATTTCAATAAACAAAGATCTTCATGGACTTATTATTATTTCATCTTCTCAATGTACCAAAAATTATTAGAAAACTCTAAATAGCCTTTGACTAGTTGACTTCAGACCCATGCATTCATTTGCTATGAATCACAACACAAACAATGCCCCGCTTTATACACGCACAATGCATACCTTGTTGACATGTGTACTCGCTCGCTCATTCAACCGCAAACAATCCCATTTCTATCCAATGTAATGTGTACAATCAAGCTGGTCAGCATAGCTACACACTCGCAAGTAAAACCTTGTCTTTAAAATTACATTACATGCATGAAAATGATGCAATATAGACTAATATGTCTGGCAAACATAGGGCACCAGAAGATAAATTTAACTTACTTCTTATTTTCTGGAGACAGTATAAATCAAAGTTGTAGAAGTTGTGTCAAACTCAGCTCAAAGATACACCGTGGGATAGGAGCTCCCAACACTCGTCGCGTCGGACTGTACTGCTGCTGATTTCCGGTTTCGGTACAAAATAAGGGATAGTCTTACAATCTCTTCAATTTCATTTTTCTCACTTCATGAAAAATATACTCGTGTATTTGGCCTTTTCATCTGTTACAAAACAATTAAAGTTAAATTTATATAAAATTCAATATTATCAAAACATAAATATGATAATCCTTTTAAAACAAAACATTTTATAAGTTCTGAACATTACATGCCAGAAAATAATTAAAAATGAGTGTTTGTCCCTAAGTTTATATGATGGCGCTATTACAAAATTGATCATAGAAGAAGTGGCAGATGGTCGCTGTCATCTCAAACTATTGATTTCGGTTGTTAAAATCTAAACATATATCATAATATTAGATATATTATTATCATTCTGTCAAATATTATTTTGGACTTTTTTCAAATTTTGAAATAAAGATATTTTTTTTGATAGGCCTGAAATTATTGAGTCATCTAGAAACTTTATAAAACGAACAAAAGGAGGGAAAAGAAAAGAAAATAGACACAAGAACAAAACAAAACGAAAGACCAGAATAAAAAAGGAAAAAGAAAAAAAAAGGAAAGGAGAAGAGAGAAAAAAAAAGAAAAATTCAAAATAAAAATAAATGACTATAAACAAAGCAAAACAATATACAATGAGTGGTGTAGCATATGTCTCACGCGGCTTTTAATTTTTTTTTGGGGGGGGGGGGGACGGGGAGCTTGGAATTATTTGATAGAAGAAATGCGAGAAAACAAGGCCACAGAGTATGGACATAGTTATATTGGAAGTGATAATCTCTTTCTTTCAATTTTCACTTTGCCATCTTCCTTTCTTACCCCCCCCCCCCTCCCCCGCCCCCTCTCATCTCTCTCTCTCTCTCTCTCTCTCTCTCTCTCTCTCTCTCTCTCTCTCTCTTTCTCTCTTTCTCTCCTTCTCAAGTGGCACGTATTAAATACATTTTTTTTTCTGAGTGCGTACACAACATTAGAAGTTCAAAATTATTACATTATTTGTAATATTATACAAGCATTATCAGCTGTGGGATAGTGCCAAATTACCCATGAAGGGGCACTATAGATAGAGAGAGAGAGAGAGAGAGAGAGAGAGAGAGAGAGATAGAGAGGGGGATACACATTGGTCATTGGCCTATAAGATAATAATGTGAATATGTTATGAGACTGCTGATTATAAAGGAGATTGTCTAGGCGTCTTCTTTCCTTTTTCTTTTCACTTTCTCTCTTTTCCTTTCTGTATTTTCTAACCTTTTCCCCAGTAACCACGCGATGGGGGGGGGGGGGGGGGGGGTAAACATACATTGATGAAAATGTCACTAAAAGAAGTTTTACTTTTGCATGGGTTCTTTGGGGGATGTGTAGGGCATTCGAATTATTTCTTAACTGAGAGGGAAAATTTAAGTAATATGAAAAATATAATAGATTCCGATGTAGATAAGCATATTATGCAAATTTTACTAATTTCAGTTTATCTGAAAACATCACTATCCAATAATCACAGACTCAGATGCAGCGGCGGAGCGACTTCCAAAGCGGGGGGGGGGGGGGGGGCACGGACAAAAAAGGGACATTCTCTGGAAAAAAAGGGGCTCCTTCAAAGGGAAATCTCAAAGCTAAAATATACAATTATTTTAGACAATGTTATATACCCTATATTGTGATTACATTATCAGGGATGATTTAAATATCTGTTTCTCGTTATACATCATACAAGATATTCTTCAAGCGTTATACTTTGCAGTTGGATGTGATGGTCATCAAATTCATTTGCGAGCGAGGACAATTTTTAAGATTTGTGAGGTCGCAGTGCGAAAAATTACATCTTATAAAGAGTAAAAACCCAATTCTGATGGGGTTATAAGCACATTCTCATAACGGAAGACTGAAAAGACCTTTGATAAATTACATAATTATAACATCTATAACTACGAGCGAGCGTAGCGAGCGAGCTTTGGGTGAAATTACTTTCAGTCGCTTAAAATTAGGGACACAATTAATGATGACAGGAAAAGGGGACACTTATCGAAAGGGTTAAGACACTAATTAGAAATGAAAAAAGAGTACGTGTCAAAGTACCAAGGCTAATTATCAGAGGTGAAAATGGGGCACTTCTTACACCTTAAAAAATAGGCACGCACCAGGGATGAAAAGGGATTTTATGAGAATGGGAAATGGGCAGTTTTCGACGGAAAAGAGGCACCCATCAGATTTTTATAGGGGCATTTATGAAAAAGGGATAGGTTCCTCATCAGAAGGGAAAAAGTGCACATATCATTGTTAAAAGGGTAATTATCAGAGGTGAAAGGGGGCTTTTATGAGAAGGGGGAAGTGGCTCTTATTAAAAAGAAAAAGAGGCACATGTTAAAACAAACGGGGCACTCATCAAAGATGAAATGGGGTAATTATAAGAAGGGGAAGGGGCACTTAGTGAGAAGGAAAAAGAGCATTTATTAGGAAAGAAAAGGGGGACGCGTCAAAATAAAAGGGGCATTTATAAGAGATGAAAAGAGCACTTATCAGGAGGGGAAGGGACACTTGTCAAAGTAAAACGAATATCTCTCAGAATTGAATAGGGTCATCTATAGATATGAAAAGGGGCACTTATGAGAATGAAAAGGAACTATTTTCATAGATGAAATGGGGTATTTATGACAAGGGAAAGGGGCTCTTTTTATATGGGAGGAGGGCACTTATCATAAGGAAAAGGGGCACTTTTTAAAAAGGAAAGGGGGCCATGTGAAATATAAGGAGAACCTCTCAGATTTGAATAGGGCAATTATCAGAGGTGAAGGGGCGCTTACCATAAGTGAAAAGGGGCGATTCTCATATAGGCCTACCTGAAAAGGGGAACGTCCTGAGATTAAAAAAGACACTTATGAGAGTACACTTATTGCAAAGGAAAATGGGAACTTGTCAAAGGAAAAGGGGTACGTATCAAAATAAAAGGGGTTCTGAATGTACCAATGTTTTTGAAGTTTTGATGATCCTCGTAATTTCTGTGATCACGCCCCCTTCATCGCAATATGTTATGCACTGCTCGATCTGGGTTTGTTCCGGTAGTGCCAATCTAGCGATCTTATCTGGGATGGAAGTTAGGGAAATGTATCTAATCTTGATAAAAATACAATGTTGAATTGATGCAATTAAAAAATATATTTTCGGAATTTTAAAAATATTCAATGAAATTTTTTGAATAAACATCAGATATGTATTTATTTTTCTGTGTTTAAAAGAATAACAGTCATTTTGGTTAAAGCCATAGCGCCAGCAGGAGTTATCAGAAAAGAGCTGCTGTGAAGTGACTCTATGCGGTTTTTCAATGACATTAGCATACGTGGAAATCCTTACGGGAACCGGATAGGCCTTCACGCCGAACCTCTTCGCGTCGACGACAGCCAGCTACCTTGTGTATGTATGAATGCATGCACAGCTGCTTTGCGGATTGTGTGAAGCTGTCTTATCTGACCAGCACTTAGATTATAGACGTAAATTTCTCATGTAATGCCGAAGAGGAGGACCAGCCGAAGTAGTTCCGTTATGGAATATATAACAACGCCAAAGGTAACTATCAATTCGCTAAATGATATCAATAACTTCAAGTTCTATTTTTTTTGGAACAAACTTGATGTTGAAACTTCTTCTTCTTCTTCCCGAAAATACTCTAGATCTACCCAGAGGACTGTACTTGCACTGGAAGAAGAAGAAGAAGAAAGTGCAGGCTCTATGAAATGGAAGATTAATGCACTGTAATTACCACCTTTAATTTTATTCTTCATGTTCATGTCAAAAACTGTTAGACTGTTAACCAATTCAACACTTGCCTATTCAAAATTGCTTTAGGGGTCTAATATAATGTTATGATAATTAACTGACTCTGTTCACTATATTTCTTATGTATTGACTGTAATTTGTACTTTTTTGTAGGTTTATTTGCATTTGTTTTTGTTGTGTTTATTATGTAATTGTTTATCATTGTATTTTGTTTGTTATAATTTTATTAATAGTAGTAGTACTAACTAGCGCTTAGACTAGAGACTAGTCACTAGAGTAGAGTCAGTTAGAGACTTTGGTGGTAATTAAGCGCTTTACAAGCACAGTTTTTACTAGGCCTATTTTATTCTACCTTTTCTACCTGTCTTTTCGGGCTCCTTAGGAAGACAATGTCTTGTAATGCCCTCCCATAGTTCATCAGTACACCACTGCAAAGAGTTCGTTCCCAATAGATCCATTGCTGGATCTGTGGGAAGACTCACCAGGATTATCACCTGCTGGGCCTATAACTAAACTTGTCGAGCTGTGTTAAAAGATGGGCATCCACCTCTGATTTAAATCTGTTTATGGTTGGTGCATTCACTGCTGACATCGGTAGTTTGTATACTTGCGGATGTTGAGATGTGCACGCTCCTTGTGTTTTATTATTAGTCTAGTGATGACTGATAATTGATAACATTAATGTGATGATATGTCTGACTATGTCTGACTCTGGCTGAGTCTGAAGACTGATGCTTGATACCATTACAGTCTTCAAAATACTAAAGGGCTTAGTAATAGTAAGGCTGGACCCAAGTCACTTCTTCACCTTATCTCTCAATACTCAAACCCGAGGACAAAGATTTTCAAGGAAAGGTCTCGTCTAAACATATTATGGAAATGCTTTTCAGCAACAGAGTGGTGTCCGACTGGAATAGTCTCCCTCAAGAAATAATTGACTCGAACTCCATCGATATCTTCAAGATGAGACTGGATAAGCACTGGTGGTCTGAGCGATTCAAATTAAGTTAATTTGATATGATCAAAACCGTCCCAAATAGTGCTGTAGTCAAACGTTTAACCGTCCGGTATCCGACCGCCCATGGCGGATTCCGTTTTCGGTTTTGTTTTTCCTGTTTTTTTAAAATTTTTTTTTTTTTAAAGTTTCGATTATGCCCCTCCACCTGGCACTATGCCTGGCAATGTCTCCCAGCTTAGTAATCGGTGTGATGACTTACCACTTGGAAACTAGAACAACACTCCAATTTGTCTGTCATCTTGGTTTGAAAGTAATCTTTGTAATAGATTCTCAATATATATTCATCCAAGTTTAACACATGGTGTACCACAAGGTTCTATCCTAGGTCCTCTACTGTTTTTAATTTACATTAATGATCTTACACATTATTCTAAAACGACATTGTTACTACTATTTGTGACTAGTTCACAAGCACAAATCGGCGCCTTCAGTTAAATTACCTTGCAGTCCTTCCCGCTTTTTCACACGGCCCCCCCCCCCCCAAAAAAAAAAAAAAAAAAGTTTTTTTTTATTATTTTAAAAAAAAAGTTTTTAAAAAAAAAATTTCAAAAATTTATATAAATCGTTTAACCGAAAACCGTCCGGTTTTGACTGGCGGTTAAACGGAATTGGAGATATCCGTGATGTTACAGCACTAGTCCCAAATCTGCGCATGTGCAATAAGTTAACTCTAGAACGTAACCAACCCTGAAGAAGTGACCGAGGATTACAGGATGTACCTCTCCTCGTATCATGATGATGATGATGATGATGATGATGAGTGTTGTCAAAGACAAAGTCGACTAACACGAAGCTATACTAGAGTAGAGAGAAAGACACATTCTTTAGAGTTTATACTTTACTATTTAGTTTAAAACTAGCCTACCGGTAATTAACTACCTGATTTTTGCTGAAAATTGTGCCCTTGCTGGGTCATATCAGGATTGTCAATATTTGAAGTGTCTACTGGGAGAAGGGTGAATTATATTGCTTCTCTTCCAGTGTTTGTCAAGTCTGGCTTTAAAGCTGTTAAATCAAGGTTGCAGATACTACAGACTCAGGGAGGGAGTTCCAGGCGTTGAGGACTCTATGGCTAAATGAGTCTTGCCTGAGTTTGGCTATTGTGTGTGATGAGATCGGCAATCACATACAAACTGCTTTGCACTTTGCAATTGCATATGTTATGTATGAAGTCTGAAATTAAGACTACCGGTATGCATGTCTTGAGACATGATATTGTATGTACCGGTATACGCATTGCCCAATGTACCGTGCACAGTTTCCATTGATGCCATGAACAAATAAAGGCACACTACGATCATGTAGTTTCACAGAACTTTACGAATAAGTCTTTAATTGTCATCATCTTTTGGCTGAATGTTAACATTGAACATTGAGAAAACATAATTGCGTACAGTTGTTGTTGTTGTTGTTGTTGTTTTAGTTTTAAGGGCGTGTGTCATTCAATTATGAATATTTACGCCGAATTCAAGTTTTTTAATAATTTTGAATAATTTTAAATGGAAGCAAAACAAAAAGGAGGGAAAAAAAAAATTGACGCTGTTCAATTTTTCGCATTTTGCGAACCTTAACAGTAACCTCCCTTCACTAGCCTCTACTTCAGCCTGGGGCCCAGACAGCCTGACCCTGGACAACCGGACCGGTGGGGTGCTTCGGCCGACAGCTCATCCCACTTTTTTCCCTTAAAAAAGAATATGGGTACAGCTTACAATGATCTAATAATGTTAAAACAAAATAAAATAGGGTTAGGGGTAGGGTTACTGGGTTAGGTTCAGGCTGCTGTTGCAAAAGGAAGTCTTTTCAAACATGGGTCGAGCTGTCCGCCGAAGCACCCCACCCTGGACAACTCGACCTGGTCGAGTTGTCCAGGGTATTGGGTTGGGTTGTCGAGGGTCGGGTTGTCTAGGATTCTTAAGTCTCTGTATTAAATGTAAGACTGTATAGAGGCGGTCAGTGGAGCCAGACTCAAGAGTCGAGGAACAAACGTCGATATCAGAGACTGAAGCTTTTGGTCTAGGGGAAAATATGAAATTCGATATTGATATTAATATTACCAAGACTTTATTGGTACTCGTACCCTTGTGTGAAGAGTGATGTAACATATCCCAAAATGCATTCCTAATCACCCATTGGATTACAATTTACCTCAGAGTTTGCTAGTGGCCTCATCTTTCTACTCATACAAAGCACTTTAAAGTTTGAAGTAGGTCAAGAACTAGACCAAAAGCTTCAGTCTCTGACATCGACGGTTGTTCCGCTGAGTCTGAGATTACATCTGGCTCCTCTGACCGCCTCTATACATAGCCTGAAGTACGTTGTATGGGGTAGTGTGTGGAAGGAATGGCTCGGTTTAATCGAGTAACTCTTGTCGGTCATCTTGATTTGAGTTAATGAATATTCATTTTTTTTCTTCAAACGTCCAATAGCTACATGTACGTACAATTCGGTCTGGCTGACCCAGTGATATTTGAATATTCATAAACCCGATATCAAACGAATGATCTGATTGGCCATTGGCTTTGTTTTGGTGAGTTGACCCGGAAATATATCGACCCGGTTATGTCATAGATTACAGTTCAAATACATGAATCATTGGTTCTGAGATAAGTAAGCCCGTAAATTTCGCCATTGGAATTATGTAAACAAAATTTTATGAACTTCATATACATTTGTAAGACAGTTCTTACAGTTCCGGTATGTCTGATTTATTAATCAGACAATTAGATATACAGTGTGTAAATAAAGAAAAACAGGGAGAAAGTTTTTGTACCAGATGTTGTATTCTCAGCCTGGTAAAATGTAACTTCTAATTATACTGATATTCTTTTGAAAAGCCGCTTATCAATTGATTCTGACTGAAAAATGAAAATTTAGCTTGATTTTGGTAAAAAATAAATATAAATGATAATCCTGTTTGCCGAAAAGTGACAGAAATTACCATATTGATGTTGATACATGTAGGGGGTAATTTGACCATTTCTTTTTCATGTAGCATCAGGGCACAGTTTTGCGTAGACTAAGCCCATCAAATCTCCTTTCCTGATAATATCAATTGAAAAAAATCACCCATGGCCAAAAGTGACCATTATAGTAATTTTTAGCAAAAAAGTGACCCAAACAGCATGAGTATAGAGACTGATACTTTTGGAAAGAGTGCACAACTTTACCCTGTATAAGCTATTCAAATCTTCCCCACAAAAACTTCTGATAAACCTCCTTTCCTCCTATGGTACATGTATAACTATTAACTGTGCACAGCCAATATTTTGCTTTCGTTTTGTGAAGGATGTTTGTATTTGATTGAAGCTTGATCTATAGATTGAACAAGTACAATGCAGATTTACATATATGATTGGTCTGTAGATCAGATGTAACAGTCACATGATTGCACACAAAATGCAACTAAACAGGCCATGTTTCTCTCTGGCCATGTACATACATTGATCAGATGAAGGAAGATACTCAGGAGCGTAAGCCTACTTGTACATGATGTACATTATGATACAAAACATCAGGCTAGGCAGTAATATTAAAACAGGAAGTCCACCTGATGTTATCTTGGTTTTAATAGTTCTAAGCAGAAAAATGTGAGGAACAGTTCAGTGAAAGTTTGATCAAAAATCGATTGAAAATAAGAAAGTTATGAATTTTTTAAAGATATGATCAGTCTAACACAAATTGGCAACTCTGTGATATGTCTGTCAAGCTCACCTCACATACTGTTCATGTATGCTTTGTAGAAAAAAAAATTGGGGGGGGGGGGGATTTTCCCTCAATCATACATGCACCTAACAATAATTA
Source organism: Strongylocentrotus purpuratus (assembly GCF_000002235.5). Classification (NCBI taxonomy): domain Eukaryota; kingdom Metazoa; phylum Echinodermata; class Echinoidea; order Camarodonta; family Strongylocentrotidae; genus Strongylocentrotus; species Strongylocentrotus purpuratus. The sequence continues at coordinate 25,086,970 of NW_022145596.1, forward strand.
TTGTATGTTTCTATACAATCCCTGTATGGAAAAATCTATCCCATCATCAATAACAAAGAAAAAGGAAAGTTTATGAAATTTGTCTTCGTTAATTATGGTGTATTTAAATTGTATTATATGAAAACAATTGTGAAAGAAATATGATATGTTTTTAATAATAAATTATCATGCAATTCAGCCGAGGCTGCGAAATGATGATATTAATAAATTGAACACCTCTAAATATTCATAACTTTCCTATATTTGATTGTATTTTTTTGCTCAAACTTTCACTGACCTGTTTTTCTCAATTACTGCTCCTATCAAAACCAACTTTTTACATGTTACATTAGGGTGGACTTCCCTTTTACTGGCCACAAAGTGAACTTCAAACAAAGTACCAGTATTCTGCATCAGAAACCAATTTATTCAACATTAAATATGTACTGCTGTAGGCTTATTGGATCATTAATTCTTAGGGTAGTATAATGGATTCTTTCAAAAATACATTCAGCAAATGTATTCAACATAAAATGGGTTGGCTTACTGGTAAACTGGTTTATTCTGGGAGGGGGGGGGGGGGGTGGGAGCTATTATTAATGGGAGCTTTTAGAAAATGTATGACGAGATACAGTTTGCACATAAGAATACCCCAAATGTAGTGTACAGTTCATTCAATGTGATTACTGTATTGTGTGTATATTTTGTCTGCAGACCAGCCTGTTCATGATGCTGAGTCTCCCATGCGATGACTCACTAGCCGCATGCACCCAGGCTAATTTGTTTTTGTGTCATGGGGTAAAACAGTGTGACAATGAGAGAGAGCTAAAGAAGAGAGGCTGTATGAGTGATATGCTGCTAACGTACTGCTAATGGGCACATTTGTAGCTGTTTGAAATGTACAGTTGAACACTAGAGTGCTTTTGAGATAAAATGGGTCGGTAAATGTTCATGATTCAGCTTTCGATCAGAAAATATTGGAAAATTGGCACATAGAGGCCTTTACACAGTGTATTGGAGTGTTCATGTTTTTCAGAGTATGGCTATGAATTCATAATATTTTCAGGGTATTTTTGGATATCCTCCAGAAAATATAAAATGACAAGATCCAGAGCTATTTTTAAAGAAGCTATTTATGGACTTTATTGTGAGAGAAAGAGAGAAAAAGCATTTTTACGCATAAAATGTTGTTATGACTTTCACCTTCACACAATCTTCAAGTAACATACGGTACATGTACATACTTGTAAATGTTGCATGTTTTTTAGTTGATCGAGCTTGATAAATAGTTGAAAATGAGTGCCTAATTGTCCAGTTTGTTATCTTTATTAAACAAAAAGTGCACCAATAGTCAATACGTAATGAATTGATACATTAAGCTGTTTGTGAGATTTTATGTACAATTACTTGGGGGGGGGGGGGGGGGAAGGGAGTTGAAATATTATTAATTCTTTCGTGCATTTTTACTACATGTATTTCAGTGCCTAATTATTGGATTTACAATAAATGTACCGGTAGTCTGTTTAGAGCCAAAAGAGCATTGACTCTGCAAAAGTGTAGGGCCTACACATGTAATACTTTTTTTTTGGGGGGGGGGGGGGGGCTATTACATTGCAGTCTGTGTACAATACAATGTACACTGTACACACGCCGCATCCTGCCCAGTATAGTGAAACTACACTTGAAAATAATATTCATTTGATGAACATGTATTCAAAAATGTGACGTAATAATATACATAAATACCCCAATTTCATTTTCATTTGGAAATATCCAAACAGTTTCCCATTCTTTATATCTTTTCTCTCGCAATTATTATTGTTATTAGACAATTGTTGTTATTATTTGAAACATTTTAAAAATTTGGTTTCCAGTTTTTCATGTACATACTGTACATACAGAAGTTCCTCCAAACATGACAATAACAATAACAAAAAAGAAGAAGAAAAACAAAATTCAACTATAAACAACTCTAGATGCATTTAATAATATCCCTTGTCCTGTAGTATTTGGTTTTGATACAATTTTCTTCTATTCAAAACGGTTTCATTAGATCTTTATAATATCTTTCATCTTGCATCATTATTAAATATTTTTTGTGTGTGGTTTCCAGTTGTTCATGTACACCCGTACATGTACACATGAATGTACAGAAGTTTCTCCAAGCATGACAGAAAAATAGAAGAAGAAGAAGAAAAAACAGATCTTTCAAGTACATGTATTTGACTAACAACTCTAGTTTCATGTAATAAAATCCATTGTTCTTTAGTACTTGGTTTTGATATGATTTTCTTCTATTTAAAACCGTTTCGCTCTCTTAATATTATCTTTCCTCTTGCACTTCCTTTTTTCAGATCATGTACTATGGTTTTGAAAGGTCTGTCTCAAATTGAGAAAATGATTGCCTCATTGAAATTCACTTTCAGGTGGCAAACTCCAGAATTTATTTTTTTCCTATTTTACTGCATCTCAAAAGTATACTGTATACATTTGTAGGAGCATGAAAATCCAGACAGAACATAATGTGCATATGTTGTGTTACATTCACCTCAGAGTGATCTTTGTCTTCAACAAGGTTTATTTCAGGGGTTGTACGATACTTGCTCCTTCAACAGTTGCTCTGTGATAATTTCCTGACACTATTAAATCAAATTCCGAACTTGAAACCTGGACCCAACACTAAACATAACCTCAAACTTAACCTAATCCTCGGGCAACCCTAACCCTAACATTATTCTTTTGATAAAATGAGCCCAGAGCGGAAGCAGAAGCAGAAGCAGATGTCAGAGCCCCGTATTAGGGATTTGCGTGAATTTTCATTCTTTGATTTTGCTGGTAAACAATTATGGGATCAAAATTAGCAGAAAATGTGATTATTACATTACAAATGTGTATAGTAAGCATACCATTACATGACTAAATTATAACAAAAATTAAATTTTGTAATGAAAGTGTATAATCCAAAGTCTTTAATTGGACTGATTTTTCTAGATTTATGTTATTGAAGGCATATATTGTGAAACATGTTATTTTTCATGTTTAAATACCGGTAGTCAAATGTGTATTTCATGTACCTGTGTATACAACATGAAGTCTCTAAAGCAGATTGCTTAAATCCTTCTCATAAATTCAATGCCAATTATTAATTAGTTTTCGTTTCATACTACCCGGTATGTGCCTTTAATACACCGAACACTACATTGTATAACTAATGAGTCTACTGTACTCACTATGTAGAAAGCAGATGGCAGAGATTGCATGAGTATCCCACATGTGCATGTACAGTATGACTTTGTATAAAAAAGTACTGAGTGGAAATCATTATCAATAACAATCCTGACGATAAACAGAATTACAGTTTACAACTATATTATTCATACTCTAATACCGGTATGTGAAAAATTGATTTGTCCCGATTTATGTATCTTAAAAATGTGACATACATGTACCAAAGCTTTAATGTTCAAGTATTCAACAAAGGCCCTACATGTACAGTACATAAACCAGTCCACCTTTCATTTTTGACTCTCATCTTGAGTCACGAAAAACACAAAAAACATCAAATTTACAAGGGGTATGAATTTAGTTGTTAACTTTACACTGTACATGGAGCTCCACAAAATGCTCAAAATACCTGAACAAAGTACATGTACATGTATATCGGTATGCAGTATAATGTCTTGATTTACTCTCGACTTTTTCAACATTTAAATATATTTGACAATTAAAACAAGCATAAGTTAGCATATCCTTGAAAGATTATACCAGGTTTAGGAAATTGTATACCGGTACTTTCAGTCATGATCAAGCTCTTGCCAGGAGATAACAGAATGTGCACACTGAATGCAGGTACATGAACCTGTACATTTATAAATGTCTATTATTAGCCATGTTTCTGTAATGGGCCGCTCTGCTGCATGCCTGAAGCTATGAACAAATATGATGGGGGTTAAGATGATTTGCCTCTCAAGTCTTTAAAAAACATCTTGAGTGAAAAAAGGGGCCTCCAATGAATAAAGAATTCTATCAATGGGATGTATTCAGAGAGAAAATTACTTACATTGTATCACTTACATGTATGTTTGCCACCCTTGAAATATGCGGCCAGGAACCAGGGACAATTCATTTTCAAAAATTGCCCCTGGTTCATGGGGATTTAACCGTTTATTTCAAGGGTTACATGTTTGTAATACATGTGTAAGCCTCAAAAGAAAATTTGTTAAAGATAAAGACCAGTTATGGTCATGCGATTGCATTGTGAAGGAAACGTTGTGGAATCGATCAGAAAAGGTTTGATCATCTAGCATATAAGTATTGGTGTGTACTGCAAGGTTCTGGAATCATCAAAATGATAAGAAATTTGGCCCAATCTTCGTAAAGTTACAAGCACTGTACACAGAAAGATGTATATGGGACTAGGCACACATGCGTTTATCTCTCACAGTCCAATAGATAAACTAATTTACCAAAAAATATCAATTAGTAGGCGGTTTCCCGGCAAAATTTGTATCATCATGTATTAGTCAAAACATATTCTTTCACATGATTGGTAATATAGAGCTTCCATTTCATTTTTTGAAATTGGGGCGTTTCCAATACTGGTCTTTACCTTTAATAGTTCCGTAAGTAGCCTTTGGAGATGAAATTTTAATTTTCGCCTTGAGCTCCAAGTCTCCAACCTGTAAAGAAGATAGTCAACAACTCCTTGCACTTGACTTATTTATCACCAATTTTCCTCTCCGTTTTTTCATCTCAGATTGAGAACGTTCGCCTGTTGGATCGTTTCAACTCCCGCAAGCCGTCCTCGGGCACGCTCTATCTGACTGCTACCCATCTGATATTTGTGGATCCTGCCGGCAAGAAGGAAACATGGGTAAGTTTACACAGGACGGACAAGGCAGGTTGGATCATTTTTTTTTTTGCCCCTGTGTGGAGCCGGCCGGAGAAGGATTCATTGTGTTAAATCTTTCACCTTTGCAGCTGTCTTTGAGCAGATTTTTAATCTTTCTTTTTTACATGACATTTCCTTAATTTATAATATTAATAATAGTTGGTTCTTGTATAGCACTCATGTCTGTCAGACTTGACACTCCCTGGGTGCCCCTGATTATTACCCAGGCTTTTTGTTGTTGTATATATTAACATTTATTTCCTTCTCAACAGTACAATATGAAACACAATGTATATACATATGTATATAAATATGTAACATGGTTTCAACTTTCAACATAGAGTATACAGTAAATAATTCTGATACGGAAGGAGGCGAAAACCTGGAAAGCATAGCTTGAGTTGGGAACGCCCGTAATATTAAGTTAACACAGCTACCGAGAGAACATGATAGATATTATTATGAAAATTACATAACAGAACGTTGCTTTATAAAAGCAAGGGTACCATTTATGTGTTTTTTCTTTCATACACCCACATTGAAAGTGGATGCACCCAATGTAGAGCTCAAATATATAAAAACCAATTGGTACCCCCCCCCCCCTAGAAATAAAAACACCGTAATAATATTGATAATTAATAAAAGAAAGAAAGAAAGAATAGCAAATAAAGATGAAACAACAAGTCTTCTGTGTTGGCTTGAGTTAGTAGTCTAAAAGCACTTGGAGAGTATACTTCAAGTCAACATACAATGTATATGTACAGTCATGCTAAGGCCATGATTGATTTCTTCTCAACTCAAGTACATGTACACCCCACCCCCCCCCCCCCCCCACTAAAGGTATACCTGAAATGTGAAGGAGTGTGAAGTAGACTTGCAGCGAGCAGTAACCGTAAAATGGCACACAATTAACATTGTAATCAAATTTCAGACAATTACTGGGGAGAAGTTCTGCTTGTGGTTATATTTTTAGCTCAATGCTCTTGGAAACGATGATTAGCAGACGTGGCTAGTGTGGGGTAGAGAAGTAAGAGAATTGATTGACAGTATCCTGCAATATATTGATAGAGCTTTGCATTCATTAGTTATTAAAGTATTGTATCCCCCTGCATGTACAGTATGTAGGAAAGAGCCTACATTGTGCCTAATATGTACTGTGCATTGAAAAACAATCTGGCAATTTACAACACAAGGACATTTTATGGATGGAAGTTCTAAATATAATCTTAATAATATTTATATTAATAACAACAAGAATAACAAAGATTATGATGATGATGATGATGATGATGACAACAAAGAAGATGATTATGATGATGAAAATAATAATAATGATAATAATGATAATCTTAAAATCCTAAAATAAATGAGATAAACACATTTTCCATCTTTTGAAACGTGTCATCTTCTGTGATTGGCTGCTTTGAAGAGGCTAACCTCTGTTTTAGGAAACTGCCACATTTGGAGTAAAATGGTGTTTTTCCTGCAAAATATCCTTCCTTCATCACATTTTCACTTTGAAAGATGAATACCATGGAGACACCGACCTTTTATGAGGACTGTGTATCTCATTTGAATTTGAAATTACTTTGAAATTCCTTGTGCGATTCCTCTGCCTGCACACCTAAGTTGCTAACCTCTTCGGCTTGCACTTCGTATTATTAAATAGAATTCTTATTATGCTTCATTTTATTTATTTAACGTACATGGACATGTATGAATCATGCAGTTTGTATTTGTATTCTACTTCTTCCTTTATTCATCCTTCAATCAGCTGTGAATGCATGCATTTATATATCCTACAGTCGGGACAACTTAAAAACGACCATGAGGCATGTCACTTGCATTCAGGCTTTAAAACCACCAAAGTATCATGTTTCCTGTGTGATAATATGTGTAGTGCATCATTGATTATTAATGGGAAGGATAACAGGAATAGAAACATACTGTAGCCCTACAGTAGTATATGTACTGTACGTTCATACATCAGCAGTCAACAGGGATTTTGTATTTATAGTTGTGGCCTTCATGTAATGTATTTGAACAATGATACGTTGCATGTATACATGTACATACTTTACAACATTTATACAGTACAGTATGTGTATATGTGCATGTATTAAAATAAAATGTGAGATCTTCTGGCCTACATATTGGAGAAGAATACTGGCCTGTCTTAAATCTTGAAAACCATATAAGGAAGGGGGGGGGGGGGTAGCGGAATAAAGAATGCTCTTGTAGAAATGTCAAGTGTTCTACATATTACCGTGGTGTTTATAGAGACCGTGTTGGTTTTATGCATTTACTAAGCACCAGACACGTTTTATAACTGATATAAATATGATTATCATTATTATTATGATGATTATTATTAGTATTAGTAGTAGTTGTTATAATTATGATTTTCACTCTGTATAGCAATAACATGTTGTACATGTTTTATGATGTGAAAATACATTGTAGAAGAAGATGAACATTGTACTTCAGCTTGAAATTGAGTTGACGTCTAGCTGTGCGGCTGATTTTGTTTGTCAAAGCAAGACCAAGCCCGTAATGTAAGATGATACCATTTATCGATTGCACAGGGATGCAGTCAGACTCAGAGGATAGGAAAGAATGACCACATCAGAGTCAGCAGCACTAGCTGTGAATGATTCACCCCAGTACACTGATATGTACATGTGTATATTTCCAAAAGATTGCCTCGTTCTCTCTTTCCCTCATATCTCATCTCTCCCCTCTGCAGTTATTCGCACTTTCACAGCGCCTGCTTATTCACGTCTATTTTTTCATTTTTCCTGTTCATTCTCCCTCCTATTCTCTCCCTTTTTTTCCTCTCTCCTTTTTTATCCTTCTCTTTTTCTCCTCTGTTTATCTGTTACATGTACCATACATGTAAATACTTTCCCCTTCTATATCTCTCCATACGCCCCTCTCTATTAATAGCTCATTTTGTATCGTTCACTTGCAGTTAATAATTAGGCCAGATTCAAAGTACAGAGTCAAATAATTTATTGAAATCAAATCCTGACATAATAGGATTAAGATAGTAAAAAGTAGGAGTTGTATGCCATGAAATGAATGCAACAAAGCACAACACTGAATGTTTTTTATGAGAATTGCTTTCCACAAAAAGCAACTGTCATATTACTTTATAAAAGAGTCTGGTTAAAAAGGCTATATTTTGTATGAAAGACTTTCCTTCTGAACATAGTCGTTAAAGTGTCGCTCCAATATCCAAATACAATCTATTATTGCCAAGAGCTCCTTTCATTTTATTACCTTTAGAGGTTCATTGTTTCAGGCATTGAGACAAGCGATGGGCAATAAGCAAGAATCTTGAATCATGTTATGGGCAATAAGCAAGAAAGCACAAATTTGTATACAATGCCACATTGAAACTAGCTGCACTAGCGGTGAAAGTTACTGAGTATCAAGATCACCATCACTACTATTGAAACCTGTTATATTTGGAATCACCAATCCACTTCAATTTTAAGTGCAAATGAGGATATAAAAATAAATACAAAAAGAGGAATGACATTTAAAATGTACATTTTCTTTCCTAGGTAAGGGAGGGTTTTGGTGAAGAATGCCAACAATCTCGTTATTTTATTTTGTTAATGGTAGTGTAAAGGTAATACAAAGTTTTGGGAGATTTTGAAAATTGGGTGGATAGTGAGTCTTTACAATTTTGATATATTTGGATGCCCCTGTGGATGTATTATAAGCACTAACAAAAAATAGCCCCTAAAACACTTCTGTTTTCGTGAAAAATTGAATATAAAAATTTACCGGTGCTCCCGGTAAATTTTGATAAATTTCAAATAGCGCCTATGGCCGTACAATGGTAGCTGCGACCATGAAAATCTCAGAATATGTAGTTGGGATATATAATTTCCAAACGGGAATAGCTAATCGGTCGATTTTAGTCAAGAAACATTGTTTCATAGTTAAATTAATATCTTGACCTTGAGAGGGAGCTATACAACATAAAGAGTTTATTATTTATAATTTCATAACTTTAGACTCGATTTCAACCGCGACAACGATCAATGTATATTGTAGGAACGTATATGCTTCCAATATGTTAATTTGAACCAAATTCATGAACCCATACCAAAACTTTGTAATACCTTTAACTGCAAATATCTATCCATTATCTACAGTATCTATCTATGGATCTATCTACAATACATGTACATGTATATTTCTATCTATTTATATGAAGCTAAATATTGGAAATTTTTCCAGTTGATTGTTGGGGACTGTGAAGCTAAAATTATATTTGAATATTCTCTGTACCGTATAATAACACAAAATGTATGCATACTGTTTTCTTGGGAATATGTGGACTTTTGCGAGTACAAATCTAACCTGTCACATTTAGTAATGGTGTTGCACATTAAAAACTTTACCTTGCAGAAGGGCGCATACAATTTCTTGTCAAACTTTTTGAACTGTGTAATATTGATTACTGATGTTATGCTTTGGACAATTTATTGACTGTAAAGTATAGTGTTGATGGTGTCACAGAATGGTAAAAAAATGTACATGTATTATGTTTTAAAAATGTATGTCTTTTAGCTGGCTTGTTGCCATTCATTGACTCTCTTCAACTGGCTACACAACAATAAGTGTAAAATTTAGTTTAATTTACATTAGGTTATCATGGATTTGCTTTTAAAAGTACAAGCAGGATTTTATTGCAGTGATTTTATCACATCCATTTAATGTTCATAATACCGTACATATATATTTTATATTTTCCCAGAGTTTTTTTTTAGCCTTTTTGCCCTCTATGGATGGTAAAATCCTAGTTTATGTTGAGACATCAGATGGTTCAACGTCAAAAAAATAAATTTGTTGTAAAGATGAGCTTGATAATTTATAAAATATATGATAAAAAATACAATTTCATTGTAAGAATGATCTTGGTAATAAATTATATGATCAAAAATACAATTTTGTTGTACGAATGAGCTTGATAATTCAAAAATAATATTATCAAGCATGAACATTTCTAGCTTTCGAACGCTAAATTGCCAGTCGCTTGTCTCTATTTTTGTCACTGACAATATATTCCCTACATGAGATACGTACATGTACATGTACGTATCTCAATTAAATTCCATCCCTTTCTTTTGTGTTCTCTCCCCGCTATTGTAAACACACAGATCCTTCACATGCACATTGGCTTCGTGGAGAAGCTTCCCCTGACAACGGGGGGAGCCCCCCTCCAGATCCGATGCAAGACCTTCCAGGCGGCGACCTTTGTCATACCCAGAGAGAAAGATTGTCAGGAGATGTACAAGTCACTGCAGAAGCTCTCAAATCCAGGTGTGTATAAATAAAGAGTAATAATAATAAATTGGACATTTTAAAGAAGGCAGGCGTAATATACAAAGGGTTGCAGTTTAGTTTATTTCATATTTCACATTCATTTCATAAATCATTAAGCAATAGATAATAAGAATGAACAAAAATGATTCTTTCAAATGAGTGTAAAAATACATACATGTACAATAATATCAAGCCATGAAAGTAATAATATAGTCTAAATAATATACAGAGATATAAATGTAAGTACAATTGCGTGGTATTTAAACTGAAATTAGACAAAATATGTTTGACGTGAAATATGGGGGAATCTAGTAAAAAGCTAAGCTTGTAAATAATAAGAGCAGTCGATCTTCTTATCATTACAGTACGTTCAATAGAATTTTTTTTTTTTTTTAATTTAAAATAAAAATAATAAAAAATTGTCATGTGGTGTCCATATGTTAGGAAATATTGTAGGGTTATGAACATGACTTGACATCAGAGCCCTGCCTTATCTTAAAAGAGTTGTGATTGATCCCAATCAATCGCCTAATCAATCGCAAGTTTGCAGTCCTCTATCTCTAATAATTATGAACATAGTTGCCATTGATATCAATCGCAAATAAGTTCTGATTAATATCAACTCTTTATATAAGAAGGGTGGCCAAGGGCACTGTTTCATAAAATTTGTTATCAACAACAAATTTATGCTACATGTATATTCCTATGACAAATTTGCTCTTAGCCAATCAAATGCCACAATTTCATTAGCTTTTAACAGTATTTTGTAACTTGTTATTGATAACAAGTTTCATGTTTGGCCTCATCCGATTTGGAACAGGGCTATTACAATCATCAGATATATACAACATGTACATGTATGTACATTCATATGTGGTTGGCAATGCACGGGACAAAAGAGCTTGGACTCTGCCAGAAATAATAATTGAATGAGCATTGTATGAAGCACCTTTCAATAGGTCACGTGCACCATACATCACTTTTATTTGTAGAAGGATACAGGTTTGTTGAGATATTTTAAAGTAGTCAATTAAAATATACCAGTATTTTTTTTTAAATGCCAAGAAATAGCGAACATTATAGTTGCATCCGATTGAAAGGATTTAAAACTTACATGTACATGTACATGTCTGTATGATAACAAGAGGATGCTGATGTAGATTTTAGACAAGTGTACAGGTGTTATGTTTCTGGCTGCTAAAATGAAAGTGAAATATACTGAGAAAAAAATGTGGATAACATTGGTACATGTATTCCAGCAACTGTGAGTTGATGTATTATAGTATTTTTTACTGCAATGGGTCCATTTCGATTTCAACCCCAACGCAAATCCATCTTTGAAAAAAAATGAAAGTGAAATATACTGAGAAAAAAATGTGGATAACATTGGTACATGTATTCCAGCAACTGTGAGTTGATGTATTATAGTATTTTTACTGCAATGGGTCCATTTCGATTTCAACCCCAACGCAAATCCATCTTTGAAAAAAAATGAAAGTGAAATATACTGAGAAAAAAATGTGGATAACATTGGTACATGTATTCCAGCAACTGTGAGTTGATGTATTATAGTATTTTTACTGCAATGGGTCCATTTCGATTTCAACCCCAATGCAAATCCATCTTTGAAAATGGGATGGTTTTGTGTTCTGCAAATGATGCTCTTTGTGCAAGTCATAGTAGGAGCTGTTCAATGCAGGCCTGTAATACAATCCCAATTCCGGTTCAACTCTGAAAAAGCGATGGCGTGGTGTTTGGTCAATGCAAATTACAGCCACAGTCCTGGATGTACATGTATACTTTGCTCATGATACATTGTTTTTGTCTAAGAATACGGAGGTGGTTGATTACCTGTTGATCTTTTAGAGTGCTTTGTGCGAGCTATTGCTGAGGCATTATTTTCCTTCTAGTTGTGCTTGTTGGTGAGAATGGCTGAATGACTAAACCCTAGTCTTAACATATAATTACTGTTAGTGATTTTATCTTGTCAGAGTGTTTTTCAGTGAAGAAAATGTGCTGGAAATTTAAAAGAATACAGCTCTTGTTTGATATGAAGAAAGCTCTCAACAAAAAGATAATATTGAACTTTTGAACCAGGGATTGCATGGGATGATAACATTTCTCACGGTTGGATGATAACATTTCACAGACATTTTAAAAAGTTTCTCTTTGAAGAAAAAGTATAAAATTAAAATAAAATTCAAGTGATAACCATTAATGTTATGAATCCTAGATGCCTCTCTTTCTGTTAACGATGTAGACTGTATTGCTTTTTTCGTCTTTGTAATAATAATGATGATAATTGAACGCGCATAACACATAGGCATACTAGCACGTCTCTTTGCGCTTTACAAAACAGAATACAGAAAGAGTGGAAATGATGGAATTGTTTCATAATTGTGAGATTTTACAAAGTGCTTATTACTTATGTTTTAAAATACTTCTGAATTATAACTCTAAGGTTTTTCCGGCACGTTATTCCATAAAAAATAGTGGCTGCATGTGAAAATCACCTTTCCCTGTAAGATTTTGTCATAGTTTGTGGGGACATGAAAAAAGACTTTTGACTAGAGCCCAGCATTCTTTCTGGTTGGTTGCCGTGAAAGGTTGACAGGAATGTAGGATCTGTGTTTATTCCTAACAATCTACATGTATAAGAACAGGGCCCCGTATTATAAAGACTTACGATCAAGCGTAAGTTTAATAAATCAAGCGTAACTTTGACAAATCAAGCGTATATTTGATAACCCATGTTATAGAAAAGTTACGCTTGACATCAAGCGTAAAATCAAGCGTATCTTTTTAAATCGATCGTTATTTTACGCTTGATTTTTTAGCAAGCGTAAAGTTATAATAAAAAATGGCAATTGATTGTAAGTAAATGAATCAATCTTAAGATTGATCTTATGCTTGATCTTTATAATATGGGGCTCTGATTATCTGTGTTCTTTCCATCCATCCATACAGCTGAGCTGGAGGACCTGTATGCATTCCACTACAAGTCTGCTACCGTTGTACCCACCATGGTAACGGGTTGGGATCAGTTTGATCTGCAGGCAGAGTATGCACGCATGGGTATACCTAATGCACACTGGTGTAGCACAGCCATCAACAAGAACTATGAGGTGAGGCCAGCTGCCAACCATTCCTATTTAGTAATGAGGAATATAATGCTTTGTATTTTATTAGCATCAAACAAATGTCATTAAACCAAGATTCTTCTCTTCTATGGAAACTAAATACTCTGTATTCTTACTTTGTCTTGCTTCATACTGTGCTTAATACGTAGTAGGCTGTAGCTGAGCCGACATAAAAAGGCGCTAGAGCATTCAAGGAATTTCTTCCTACCGGGTACCCATTTACTTCAACTGGGAGATTAATGACTTGCCAAAGGATGTTAGTGCTGCAGCGGGACTTGAACCCCAAACCATGTGATCCACAGTCCGGTGAAATATCCACTAGACCACAAAACCTCTATATTTAGTAACTGCTCTTTATAACTGACATATTATTGTTTGTGATTATTATTATATTGGCAATTAAGAAGTGTTGAATGTCTTTTTTTGCATTGAAAGTCTATTCTTGCATAGAATCAGTGAACAATTATTGAAACTTAAATGTAGTTATCCTTTTGTGTTTCTTATCTTTTCCCCCCTGTAATGTAGATTTGCGACACGTATTCAAGAACTCTCTACGTCCCTACGCATGCCAGTCCACCAGTCTTAGTTGGTAGCTCTAGGTTCAGGAGTAGAGGCAGGTTACCAGTCTTATCATATCTACATCAAGAAAACAATGTGAGTTATCATCTTTTACCGTTAGCTCTAGAGAGAGAAACTAAAAGATTGAGGGGGGGGGGGGGGGGGTGTTTGCCAGCACACCAGTCTTAGTTGGTAGCTCTAGGTTGACTAATTTTGGGAGAATGAAGGGATACATACTTAGGGCTGTGCACAACAGTGTAATGAGGTACCCGAGTACACTCCCAGGCTCACAGGCGAATACTCGAATATTCGGACGCCATGTTTTTTTATAATTTTTTTTGAATTTTTTTGAATTTTTTTGATTTTTTTGAATTTTTTTTGAATTTTTGGATTTTTGGATTTTTTTTTTTGTTTTTTTTGTTGCCACTACCATACCACTCAGCAGTTTCTCAGGTCCCTCGCTGAAAACGCATGCAACTTTACTTTGAGTTGCAGTTGAAGGCGCCGATTTAATAAGAATAATAACAGTAAACAATGCCGTTTTAAAAACCAAAGATGGCAGAATAATCCATTTTCCTCCAAGTCCAAACAGAAATCTGGACTTTTGGTCCCATTTTCTGAAAGGTGAGTTTGACAGTGCTTGAGTTTGGAAACATTTTTACCGACGGTACCATGCCAGCGGACGCCGCTCTTCCTGGCACGGGTAAGCGTGGGCCTGGACATTTTTTTTTTTTTTTTTTTTTTTTTTTGTGGCCGAATATTCGGGTACAAGAAATCGTACCCGAGTAGTTGTCAACCGTGCGGGTACTCGAGCATTCGACTACCCGTCGCAGCCATACATGTATAAGAATGATGGAAGATGGTGGGTGGGGGTGGTTGAGAGAAATGATTAATTAAAATCAAGAAACAGATGGACAGGTGGATGTATAGATGTAAACAGATAATCAAATAGAGAGATTGACATTACAGTGTAAATACAGGGAACAAAGAAAGTTATACAGCCAAGTTAACCAAGTCTGTAAATCTTTATATTTATCATAATCTTTGTACATAACATGAAATTAGAAGGAAAAAAAATATAATCAGTTGCATTATATTGGGATTTTTGTGAGTTAAACATATACTTCCTCATATTTATTAGCAGCATCAATATTGCATCCTCACAATCGTTATTTGATGATCACGAACAAAAAATTGATGTGTCATTTTCTTTCCCCTCACCAGGCTGCCATGTGTCGATGTAGTCAGCCATTGGCAGGGTTCAGTGCTCGTTGTGTGGAAGATGAAGAGATGTTACAGGCTATCCTCAAGGCTAATCCAAAGTCAGATGTCATGTACATCGTTGATACAAGGCCAAAGGTAGGAAGGACAATGTCTGATTATAGACATCGTTTAACAATGTTAAATCTGAGATGCATGGCCCTACATCTTATCAGTCAGTGTCTGTGATATGGTGTAATATTGAAGCCCTAACAAAATTGCGCTTCAAAATGATCATGAAGTTCCCCCAAAAAGTGAAAATCTTTGAGTGATCAGTTTTACCATACTTCCTGATGATCGTTTCTTCATTTACTTGTTTACTGTTTGGAATGTGCAAATGATTTTCGTTTAGTTTTGTGCTTTGTATGTATTTTGTATTCGCTGTTTTCATTACTATGATTGCAAGGGGAATCGCTGTACTTTATTGCAAGCCCTAGCCTCTGGCCTTTTAATGCGTTTGAATAAATTGAATTTCTACTTAGATTAATGCTATGGTGAACAAAGCCTCAGGGAAAGGATACGAGTCTACAGAAGTCTACAACAACATCAAATTCAAATTTCTAGGAATAGAAAATATACACGTGATGAGGAACAGTTTGCAGAAGCTTATTGATGGTAAGTTATTCTTGCAATATGTTAACACTTTTAAAGGTTAATTTCCAGTTTGGGTAATTTGAATTCAGAATTAAAACAATATGTCTAGAAAAGCTGTTGTACCATTCCATTTAATCATTTTAATTCTAGTTTTTCTTATATAAGGTTATTTGGGGCTTGCTTTGACCAGATAGGCAGTACATGTATTAAAAAAATAGGAGTAGAAGAAAAAAAAACTGACAGAAAACCTCCTAGAGTAAAAAGCACGGACAGGGATAAAATGTAGGAAAAGGTACAGTTAAACCTGCTTTAGTGACCACCTGTCTAAAAAGAAAACCTGTCTACAAAAACCACATTATTTGTTTCCCTTGAAAATGGTTTCTCATTGAAAAATGAACTGAAGGAACCTGTCCACAAAGACTACTTTTTGGTAGAGTAGTGGTAGAGCAGTGGTCTCTTAACTGAGAGGTCCCAGGTTCGAAACCAAGTAACTGCGCTTCTGCCCTTCAGCAAGGCTTTAATCCTCATTACCAAGTCCCTTGGAGAGGACTTAAAACCACCCATCCCTTGGTTGCTTACTTGCAATCATATACATGCTTTCTACAGTCTGGTAAAGCAATCGCCAAACAAACATCATTACAAAAATATCATGAATACTATACATGCACCAAGAGTATCTGACAATGAGTGCTTCACACACTATGAACATGACTGACAATGAAAGCGGACAAAATATACAGTTCCCCAGGTACACAAAGGAACATCCCTTCACTGCTATTATATAAAAATGTGTAGAACAGGTGTCACATGCATATTCACCTTTTTACAAAATAGCAGTGAAGGGATGTTCCTTTGTCTACCTGAGGAACTGTATATTTTGTCCGCTTTCTTTGTTCGTCATATTCATAGTGACATGTACATTGTAGAATGACTAATATTACTCCTACTATAGTTTTGTCCTGCCAATACTTGATGACTATAACTACAAGTATTTAATGTATTTCTTTGTCCTTCTCCAGTGTGTGAGTTGAAGAATCCCTCCATGGAAGCATTCTTGAGTGGTCTAGAATCAAGTCAATGGATGAAACATATCAAGGCTGTACTAGACACATCATTATTCATTGCCAAGGTAAGTTATATAGTCAATGGATAGAACATACCAAGGCTATACATGTACCATACTATGGTATGGAATGAATCTTTGTATGCTAAAATGTCAGCTGATGAATCGTTAAGAGTGGTTTTCCTTTCAATTTCAGTATCAACGACACCAAATTTTCAACTACAATATTGTCACTGTCCCATTGGATAGAATTATACCACTCTGTTATTATTCTTTTATTCCCCCATCAGGAAAGAAAACTACCTGCCTCTATACCCCTTGTGAGAAGTACTTGACACATTGTTTGCAAATTCTGAGAGATTGTGAGAGAATGGTTTACATGTAGATATTTGGCATATTACTTCCTTTTTATACTTATTTGAGGGAGCTGCTCAGACTCTCGTTCGTCTTAAATTGGAAGTCGTCCCTGATACTAAGTTGCTTTTTATAGAAGCAAAAAAATTAGAGGAATGGGTCATGTAGTGATTGCTTGAGCAAATTCCGATCAAAGATAAGAAAGTCATGAATTTTGAAGGTGCGATCAGTCAAACACAAATAAGCAGCTCTGTGACGTATCTTGCAAGTTTGTCATTAAGTCACTACCGGTAGTCTGTTGTCTATGTATTATTTTTCTGGTTATTCTCCTGATGTATGTAGGCTATTGCTGATGAAGGACTGTCGGTGCTGGTACACTGTTCAGACGGCTAGGATAGCTATAGATGATGTATGTTTATCTGATTTACATGTTGCATCTTTTAATTTGTAGGCCATTGCTGATGAAGGACTGTCAGTGCTGGTACACTGTTCAGACGGCTGAGATAGCTACAGATGATGTATGTTTATCTGGTTTACATGTTGCATCTTTTGATTTGTAGGTCATTGCTGATGAAGGACTGTCAGTGCTGGTACACTATTCAGACAGCTGGGATAGCTACATAGGGTTATGTTTATCTGGTTTATATGTTGCTTCTTTTAATTTGTAGGCCATTGCTGATGAGGAACTGTCAGTGCTGGTACACTGTTCAGACGGCTGGGATGGCTACAGATGATGTATGTTTATCTGGTTTATTTGTTGCATCATTTAATTTGTAGGCCATTGCTGATGAAGAACTGTCAGTGCTGGTACACTGTTCAGACAGCTGGGACAGGACAGATTATGTATGTTTGTCTGATTTACATGTTGCATCTTTTAATTTGTAGGCCATTGCTGATGAAGGACTGTCAGTGCTGGTACAGTGTTCAGACGGCTGGGATGGCTACAGATGATGTATGTTTATCTGATTTACATGTTGCATCTTTTAACATGTAGGTCATTGCTGATGAAGGACTGTCAGTGCTGGTACACTGTTCAGACAGCTGGGATAGCTACAGATTATGTATGTTATCTGGTTTACATGTTGCATCTTTTGACTTGTAGGCCATTGCTGATGAAGGACTGTCAGTGCTGGTACACTGTTCAGACGGCTGGGATGGCTACAGAGGATGTATTTTTATCTGATTTTAATACATGTTGCATCTTTTAATTTGTAGGCTACTGCTGATGAAGAACTGTCAGTGCTGGTACACTGTTCAGACAGCTGGGGTAGCTACAGATGATGTATGTTTATCTGGTTTATATGTTGCATCTTTCAATTTGTAGGCCATTGCTGATGAAGGACTGTCAGTGCTGGTATACTGTTCAGAGGGCTGGGATAGCTACAGAGGATGTATGTTTATCTGATTTTAATACATGTTGCATCTTTTAATTTGTAGGCTACTGCTGATGAAGAACTGTCAGTGCTGGTACACTGTTCAGACAGCTGGGACAGGACAGATTATGTATGTTTGTCTGATTTACATGTTGTATCTTTTAATTTGTAGGCCATTGCTGATGAAGGACTGTCAGTGCTGGTACACTGTTCAGACGGCTGGGATAGCTACAGATGATATATGTTTATCTGATTTACATGTTGCATCTTTTAACTTGTAGGCCATTGCTGATGAAGGACTGTCAGTGCTGGTACACTGTTCAGACGGCTGGGATAGGACAGCTCAGACGTGCTCTCTGGCGAGTATCATACTGGATCCCTACTACAGAACTATACAAGGCTTCCAGGTAAGAAACAAATATTTCAGTTTGTGGGACTGTAGTTAGCAGGGTGACATTGAGATACATGTTATATTCAGACAGTTGCAGGTAGGTGCATCAGTTCAAACTCTGATATTAAAGAATTTCTAAACTAGTTTCAAGAATATTTAATGATTTTATTATCTCCTGGAGAACTGAACAGGGCAGCCTTTTGTGTACATTTACAAGGAGAGATAGTTTAAAAAAGAGGTAGGCAATGTTTCACCACTAAGTCCCAAAAGGCTCTGTATAAAGAATTGTTCAGGGAAGCATTGAAATACTTTTTTTGAGAGAGATATTGTAAGATTCCCCAATTTGTTTAAGTGTGTAGATGATACTACAGTCAAACCTGTCTAGAGCGACCACCCACAAAAACACAAAAAGTGGTCTTGTAGACAGGTTGGCATTGTTGGTCAATATCATGGGTTATCCTGGTCAACCACAATTGACAAAGAGTGGTATAGTGTTTAGTCAAAATAAAAATTAAAAATGATTCTAACATATTTCTATTTCTTTGGCCTCTGGTCGCATTAGGAAGGTGGTGGTTGTGGACAGGTGGCCACTATTAAAGACAGGTTTGACTGTACTTTCTAAAGTGTACTGAGCATCCCGGAGATGGATATATAGCGCAACAAAATATATATGTAGCTATTCTTTTTTTTAATCATAGGTGTTGATTGAAAAGGAGTGGTTGGCTTTCGGTCACAAGTTCCTGCACCGGTGTGGTCTGCTTGCGTACGACCCTCGGGAGGTGTCGCCAGTCTTCACCCAGTTCATTGAGTGTACCTGGCAGCTGTGCCAGCAGTTCCCCTGCGCGTTCCAGTTCAACGAGAGGTTCCTCCTGGAGCTCCACGACCATGTCTTCTCCAGCCAGTTTGGCAACTTCCTGGGCAATTGTGAGAGGGAGAGGCAGGATAAAAAGTGAGTCCAAGTGCAGTGCAGAGCTGCCAACCATTACTGTTTTCCTGGCATTATTCTGTTTTTTTCCTCCAAATTACGGTAGTACGTTTTTTTAATCATTATTTTTTTTTGACATTCTGTTTATCACACGACTGCCCTAAAATGTTGATTTGATCTCAAATTCAATAGAAAACTAAGGTTAAAACATACTTGAAAACATGGCAAAAACAGCATGAGGAATGGACATTTCTGCATTGAAAGTCTGTCGCGCGTTTTTGTAAGTTTTGTTTGATGAATCCCTTTTTTTTGCCATCACATTTCCTTTTTCAAGTCACAATGTCAACAGACTGAATACGTTTGAACTTGAAATTAATTATCCAATAATAAACACATAATAATAGGTATAAACAGTTTTGAACAATAACACTAAAAGACAAAGCCTGTTACCTTTGGACATATGAGAAACACCTTGTGGGTACATGGAATAAAGGAACAAACTTGAAATGTTAAATTTAGTAGAGTTAATTACAAACAAAACTTTAATACAATTATATGAATGGATCGAAGTATAAAGGTAAGTATCAGATACTTACCAGTTTATTACATTTTACTCATTTAAAAACATTACATTATTCCAAATGACCAATAACCAATTGATCAGGAGTTTGCAAGAAGTTGGTTTGGCAGTGAGACCGAGGTTTAAGCGTTCGTCAAAATCACAGAATCCACATGATCGATGTGTCTTATACCCAGTCATCTGGACTAGACCAGCACCAGACAGGGAACAGACTTAACAAAAATAATACATTAACCTTAATGACCAAGAACCTGTCAGTTGGGAGCTTGCAAGGAGTTGTTTTGGCAGTGAACCCCCCTTTGACCAGATTCAATCATGAATCTTCTTATGTGATTTCTTATTTCATCAGATTATAAAGAGTTGCATGAGTGGCAAATACCTCCAAACTAATCGAGTCAAGGGGGGAATTTAAAATTAAAAAAATTATGCAATTTTTCCTCGTTCAGACAAAAACACTTACACCAAACTTTACCTAGATACTATTTCAATGAAATAATGAAAGCATCAGTTCAATGAACACTCTGCACGTCAAGAGAAATTAGCATTCATTTGAAGCCTAAATTCTTTTGTTAGCAGACAACAGTCCTCTGAGCGGGGAATTTCTCCTTCTCGGTAGGTTTGCATGGAATTCCAGTTGTAAACTTGTATACAATTGGACCTTGTTAAAGAATAAAAATCCCAAGGGATTCCTATTGTTGCTGACCCAGTTTGGCTTTATTGAATAGAGTTGTAACAAAGTTGGCATGGATGCGTCCTATTGTCTGAATTGTGTAATTGAAACATCTGGAGGATATGTACCACATCCCCAGATAATGACCAGGGACCCGTTTCACAAAGCATTTTTTCAATGACAAATGACAAAAAAAAACAGTGGCAAATCTGCTGATAACCAATCAGAAGCAAGGATGTCAGTAGCTTATAACAAAAACTGTCATTTGTCACTGATGACAAGTTTTGTGAAACACCCCCTAGCTGAAACACTACTCATGTTAGATCATGGAAACCTCCAAGGACAGTAGTCCCTGGAAGATAATTACAGCCATCCTAGATCCATGGGTCATTGTCCTAGGGGTGGGGGGTATTTAGTTGGTTGTCGTCCAGGTGGGTTTTTTTTCTAGTGGGCTAGGGAAAGTCATGAGGAAGTAGTGGGTGGGGGGGGGGGTAGGGTCATTGTCCAGCTGATTATTAAGCTGAATTGTCAGTTGTCTATATGGTAACAGTCAGTGCGGTGTATGGAGAAAGACTAATACTGCTTTCAAACTGGCTTCTATCGGAGTCACACCGATGAAAATACCACTTGAATTTTCCTTAGGCAAACAAAGGTGAAACTGCCGTTTTCTCCCTGTCGCTTTCTAACTGCCGGTGAAATTCACTTGCTGTGGCGAGCCCTTGCCGGAAGTGAAGAATTATTGCGTAATTATTAAGCCCGCGCTCCATATAGCTAGCATGCAGCATGTTCAACCATAAGTCAACAAACACAGCTGGTTACGATAAAGCGCGCGTATACTGCGACCTTTGACCATTTTAATCGCTGTTTTAATCGCCTTTTTCTCCCGAACGCTTTCTAATTGGCCGTTTCATCGGTGTCACACCGATAGAATGAGAATTTAATCGCCTTTTTCTCTTCTTTTCATCGGCTATTTAATCGCCTCTTTCTCCTCCGTTGCTTTCTAACTGGCCATTTCATCGGATGCGTCCGGATGCATCCGATGAAAATCAGTGCAGTTAGAAAAGGGTATATAAATGGTGAACATCTGGATTGCTTATTTCTAAGTACATGTACTTACATAAAGTTAGACTTGTTTGATTTGGCCAATGATTGAATCCAAGCTATGCTACATCCACCTTGTCAACAGCAACAAAAGAGAGAAAAACACTTTTTGGATACCATCATCCTGCAATACACCCACAATATTTGAATGCCCAGACACACATTTTAACCCTACGCCCCAGCTCTCTTGAGTGTTTAACCTGTCTAATGAAGGGTACACCAGGGACCCGCTTCACAAAAATCAGTGTCAAAGCTGCTGATAACCAATCAGAAGCAAGGATTTCACTAGCTTATAACAAAAACTGTCATTTGTCACTCATGACAAGTTTTGTGAAATGGGGCCCAGATGCCCGATCTAGTTGCTTCTGTATTTTAAAGAAATTATTAACAGTTCTGACAAAACCTTAAAAGACTTGTTGAAGTTCACCTATGGCTGTTTTTTTGTTGCTTAGGTTGTCCCAGAAGACATTCTCTCTATGGCAGTACATGCAGGCTCGCATGTCAGACTACATCAACCCACTCTACAAAGCTAATCATCCAAGTGCCAATGGTATCCTCAAACCAAACTTCAGCCCTCAGATGCTCAAGTAAGTTTTTTTTTAAATTTTTTTAGCAGATGTTTCTGCAATTATTGATAAATCAAATATAAAACATTCCAATAACAATAATAGTATATAATATTGATTTACATAAAGATTGACAACTTAAATACACATATATAAAAATGCATATATATATATATAATTGAAAACTTAAAAGTATTGAGGTAAGTAAAATAATCAAGATAAATGCAGAGGCCAACTATCATAAGCATGAATATTTGAGTCATACTCTTCACATTATTAATATAAAGGTATTTGATTATGGACCCATTGCCTGCAAGAGCCAAGTGGCTGGCTCCCTGTATAAAAGCCTATAGGAATGAATTTAAAAAAAAACAGTAGTCAGTCTGGGGTTAAGAACAGAGTACATGTAAATATTTTGATGACTCTTTTTGCAGATATGTTAGAGATCTAGAATTTGTAAATGAATTTGAAGAAAGAAACCTGCCAATTTTTTTGAAGATTAATGGTTTTCGCCTTTGATTATTTTCCCTTCACACAATAAAACATTAATCTATATAACCTGCCCCTGGAATTTGTTTCTACATGTACAGTATCTATAAAAACTCCATTCTATTAAAATCATTCCCAGAAAAAGCTGCCTGAGTCTGCTACACTTAACCATGAAATTGGCTATTAAAATATGAATTTCCTTTGTTTAATTGTGAATGTTGTAGATTCTGGCGAGGGATGTACAATCGGTATGAGAATGGAGTCCATCCCAGGGAATCGGTCACAGATGTGTTGAGTGCCATGAAAGATCACAGTACTTCACTAGCAGACCATGTGCAGTTCTTGGAGAATGTAAGTGGACGGTGTTATGTAATGATTAGATAATTATCTAAACAATATGTATTGGTTACATATTGATTATTAAAACAATAATTATTGACTAGGTAATAATCATCCTACACCTGTAGGTTCAGCTCCACTTTCCACGGAATATGGGTTAAATATCATAGGTTGCGGACATTGTTATTTTCAAATTTCATGTATGAATTTATCATCATCATCATCATTTTCATCACCATGATCATCGTTTAAAGTCAGTATTTCCCATGCTGTGGAATTGGATGTCTTTTATATTCTTGATAGTCTTGATGGTTAACTTGTGATTTAAATGTTGCGATTGCATCTGTTTGCATCACTAAAATTTGATAAGTATTATTGTGCAAATACTGTCAATTATTTCAACCATTTCCTTATCTATATATTTGTATTTTCTATTGTTCATACTGAAATTCAACTTTTTTTGGTTGCAATTGATAAATCATTAAGTGATTGAAGTTTGTTAAAGCCCCACTGCACTACTTATAGCAACTTGTGCCCTCTATATAGCAAACAATGCCTAATCGGTGTCCATTGGTCCCCCATTATCCCCTTTTTCTTATCTTAATTGAGAGCTGATTTGATGAGATAACCACCTGTAAGTGACCATGCAGGGAGGTCTAATCCCTCCTGGCCAAACTAGTGCAGCGGGGCTTTAAATGAAGGGTTTTTATCATCATTGCTACAGCAAATCTCATCACTGAAGAGGATGCTGGCCTCTGAGAGTGTGAGCAGAGAAGAGAAACCCGATACCAATCACATCTTTGAGAACGGTAGCACCCAGAATTCCAATTCACTCGACAAAGACACCACAATATCAACCAAAGATGACATCTCTAATGAAGTAAGTCTTTTAAATCATGGTTGGTTGAGCCTAGCCATAGTACATAGATAATAGTATATCTGTAAAGCACTTAGAGACATCATAGATGTATTAAGCCCTATATAAAGTGGAATTATTATTATTATTAGCCATCACAAAACTCTAGGTTGGAATATATTTTTGATAAGTTCAAATAGTTTTCAATGATGATTTTCTTAATTGCAAATAATTATGGATGATAATTGTACTAGGAGCTTGTCTCTAGTTCTGACATTACATTTGGAGAGTAAATGGCTAAAATGGATTCTAACTTGTTTTGCAGATAATAGAAAGGTTGTACATGTATAAACCAACAAAAAAGAAAGAGAGTTATGAAAATGAGCTAGAAATCACATTCGCTGCATACTACAACTCTCATCGACATGTTGAACATGCATGTTATGCATCGGGTCTAATTATTTTTCTTTATTCAGTCTTGGATCGCGATAATTACTACACATTTTACATACAATCAATATGAAACATTGTAATCATTGTAAATGAGCTTATATCAATTTATTTGATAAAAATGTAATAATTTGATTGTAGCACATTGTTATTTATATATTTATGTATCAGACTTCACAGTTTATTTGACTTTATGTCAATCTGTTTGTATTTGTATTTTGTATTTGAAATCCTACCTAAGTTTGGTTGCAATAAACAAATAATACAAAATAAATAAGCTGGTAGAATCACTAAAAGCTGGAAGAATTACACAATCAAGAGAAGTTTGTAGTTATGCACTTGTGTCCTCTTGTACCCCTTTGACTAGAAATGTGACTCAAGTGCAATCAGCAGTGATGACACACCGGACAATGATGTGTCCTCCCTGAAGACCAGTCCATCTCTGAGAAGGGATGATAGCAGCGAGGTACTCTCTGCATCCCTCATGAACAATGCGGTGGAGAGTGTAGCTACGGAGTGGCAGAGCTTCAGGCATATAAGACAGTGCTCCTGCTCCTCTCCGTTTGACTACTTCAGCAGAAAGGTCAGCATTTTAAAGAATAATAATAAAAGTACAGTTCTTATAAAGCGCATAATACATTTGTTAACATCTCTATGCGCTGCAGAGGTGTCGTGGTCGAGTGGATATGTCAGCGAACTGTGGATCACAAGGTCCGCGGTTCAAGTCCCACTGCGGCACTAATGTCCTTTGGCAAGACATTGATCTACATTTGCCACTCTCCACCCAGGTGTTAATTGGGTACCCGGTAGGATGCGAAAGCTAAATGTGGTTTGATTAGCAATGGCGCTTGTAAAATGGCGACTGGCTGGAATGCTCCCCAGGGAGTGGAGAATGTGCATACCTTGTGTGCAGGTAAGCATGAATCCGATGACCGGGGTAATAATATATATCTGTAAAGCGCATTGAGAGGGCCTGCGGTCCTAAAATGCACTATATAAGGACGAACTATTATTATTATTATTATTATTATTAGGGAAAAATGAAAAACAAAAAGTAAATACTAGTAAGAAAAAAGAAAATATACTGCATGGTAATATTCTACACAGCATGGTCAAATTCTACACCGAAGTACCTGTGTGTAAGATTTATTCACCTCTTATTAAAGAGAATAGCTTGGTGTTGTGGTCTGTTCACTTAATTCTCAATTAGGAGGTTTGGGGTTCTTGTCCTTGTCTGGTGTGTATGTCCTAAGACCAGGCATCAAGCATATAAAGTTCTCTCCTATTAGTTGATTGGGTTTTAGGATATGTTTTAAGGTAAGTGTTAGGGTTAGGTAAACTGGGGGATCCAGGGTGGGAGTTAGAAATATGATGGGTGTTAGAATTTACCTTGGAGCAATTGTTGCTGGAGCATGTTTGATGCAATCAATATCGTTTGTCATTGTTGGAGTCTTGCATTCCTTCATATTCCTGATATTTGCATTTTTTTTTCCCTTCACAGTACCACTGTTGGAAGTGCGGTGAAGTCTTCTGCATCCGTTGTATAGACAAACAGACCCAGCTACCTGGTCACGAATCCCAGCGTCCTGTCCCCGTCTGTCGGCCCTGCTACCGGGAACTCAAAGCGGGTTGCTCGGAGCCCAGCACACCCTCACGCTCTCCGTCCGTGGGACTCTCACCCACGCGCATCTTAGCCGGGGGTCCATTATCGCCGTCGTCGCCCATCACAAACGCGTTAGGAGCCATCCAGATTCAGGAATAATGAGAGGCCGAGCTCCAGTCACATCGGAGAGACCGACACCGGACTGACAATAACTAAACAACGCATCACATCACCCCGATGTGCGAGATTCATCGATCATTGGTCTGTTTGGATTCAGGTTTTGAGATGTGCCTGGGGTATGAGTATCATCATGACATAAGGAAATCCTCAGCTGGTTATCTAATATTATCTATAGAATACAGCAGAGAGTAAATCAAATATATTTTTCTTCTTCTTTTTTTTTCTTTAGTGAGGCTTTCACATTAACTTTACAGTCTTTTCCATTCATTTTCGTTTACTTCTGCTTGAATATGAATACATGGTTAGAAGGCTCAGAAAATCTTGTATCTTCTTACTCATTAATAATGACATAGAATTTCGACTTTCTTTCAATGAACATCAGGATCCAATACATTTAGAATTGTTTTTATTTTTAGAAAATGTACAGACAATGCCAAAGTTTTGTTCAGAGGTTGCTATCAGAAGCATTTCTATTCTCTGAAGTTTTGAGGGATGAATTTATATCTGGTGCTCTTTCTTTTTGTAGGTAGTGAACAAAACAACTTTTCATTGATAAAAGATCCACCAACACTTTGAAACGTGTGCCAAAATAACGCAGGCAACCTGAGGGGTGTTTCACAAAGCCTTTTTTCAATGACAAATGACAAAATCAGTGACAAATCTGTTGATAACCAGTCAAAAGCAAGGGTTTTAGTAGCTTATAACAAAAGCTGTCATTTGTCACTGATGACAAGTTTTGTGAAACACCTCCCTGGTCAAGGTTTGCATTGAAATTCTAGAGGTCTTTTGCTTCCCTTCATGCTTGGCTTGCCAGGGGGTTGCCAGCTGGGCTACCTACACAGTTGCTTAGCTTGCCAAATTCAGTGTTTGAGGGCTTGTGCATTGCACAGTGGAGGATAACATTCATTTTGTCTTTATTTTGTTGGTGCAACTTGGAAATTGCCCTGTGATATATGTTAGATGGTTTACGGTGCCTGGGCTGCTGTGTATGTTATGCCTGGCTTTAAAGAGTTGTAACCTCATCAGTGTGTCTGTGTGCAGCACACAATTCTCGCTACCGTAACTAGGGTATTTGGCAATAAAGGGCAGTACCTGCCATGGGTATGTTAAGCAACGCCACTTTAGTTTCCCATACAGATGCAATGGGTCAAGAACTAGAAAGTCTAATACAAATTATAGTTTCAGAACCAATAAACTATAAGTAACAGATTATGATGGTGCCTACTTAGAGTGCATGAAACCTGAACCATAGTTCAGTAAAATAAGGAATTAGTTAACACTGCTGTGAATTCTCTTTGGAAGCTGGAAGAAACCTAGTCTTTAATATCATCTTCCCAAGTATTGTATCTGTGCATGTGATGACCCGCGCAGTGTGGGAGGAAGGTCGCCATCTACTGTCTAACATCATATTTGCGCTAGGGTCAATAGGTCAATAGGTCGATTCTACTTGGTTGATTGATTGGTTGGTTAGTTGATGGATAAACTGTGTACATGTACTTCATCTTATTGCGTATATCATTGGATAAATGTTTCACGCACAATTACTGAAAAAAGGACAGTTTGTTCTTTCACACTGTAGTTAGAAGCAAGGTAGGAAGGAGAATGTCTAATACGCAGTTGTTGTTTAACTTTTGGAGATGAATGGTGTTAAATCAGTCATAAAGGAAATGGGAAGCGCTGTTGTATGAAAGATGATAATGATGATGATGATTCCCATTAAAAATCTGCATGATTTTTTCTCACTAAAAATAAATAAGATTTGTTGAAAATGTTATCAATATTATTTTTACCCCCTTTCATTCAGATTAATAACAGTTCAACTTCCTTCTCAAGACGTCTCAAAAACTCAAGATTATCTTTAATTTCATTCGAGAATTCTTACATAGCAGATTAAAAACTGCTCACTAATTATGTGGCTGAAGATGGGAGATCACATGGCATTCAATATTAAATCTCTAGTGGGATAATTATTGTGATATTTTTGTATGAATCTAATGAAAAAAAACTTGCCAAGTCTTGTATGAATATGATGTAATGTGAATGTATAATAGATATTTGACTATCGATATGAGCTAACATTCCCAGTTTACAAATGAGTGAACCTGTAATAGATAAAAAAATATGTTGAATTTAAAGCAATGTTGCATTATTTTTGCAAACAAATAATTTTTCAAACTTTGGTCAAGTTTTGATTAAATATAATGACCTTGTTATAATGTTTATGAAGCCATGTGTGATATTGATAAAGTTTATGAGAGCGTAAGTAATATTAATGAGTGTGTGTTTGTATCAAAGCATCATTATGTCCTGTAGAAGAGCGCAAACACCAAAAAAGAAAAACAAATATACAGAGAGAAGTTATCACCATTCACTGT
This sequence comes from Strongylocentrotus purpuratus, assembly GCF_000002235.5. NCBI lineage: Eukaryota > Metazoa > Echinodermata > Echinoidea > Camarodonta > Strongylocentrotidae > Strongylocentrotus > Strongylocentrotus purpuratus. The sequence continues at coordinate 25,116,050 of NW_022145596.1, forward strand.
TAGCACTTTTCGGGCAACTTGTATGGAGTGGAATTCGATGTGCAGATGCAATGTAGAGTCATAGAAAGATAATTCTGTTAAAATGTGTATTTCTAGAAATGTCAACTGCTACTCGTCTGTCTGTTTGCACCCGCCAGCAGAGCACATTATTTGAATAGAGCCGTCCTGTATGTGAATAGCAAGTAAACATTCCCTAGCAAAGGATTGGAATTAAGTCTCATTTCCAGCCTGCATGCTAAATTATAGAAACATATTATTAGGTTAGAGCGAGATGGTCATCAGTGTCTATGTGCAGAAGGTCATTATTCACTGACACAAGACTTGGTGGGAATATCATGATGGGTGTACAAGTCTTGCACACAGCAAACACTTGGCCCCATTAAAACAAAACAGTCTCTCAATGAGTCTTTGGGTGTTGAAAATGAAAGATATTGACTTTAATGGGTGGAAAATGCAGAGCATTAAATAAGGCCTGTTGGTCATAAAACTGAAGGCTATTCCTGGCGATTGCCAACACCTTTTATTCGGTAAACTCCCAAATGGTGTCGAATTCCCCATGAGAGCCCACTACTGTACGTCATTAAGATTAAAAGTGGAAGAGCAACAAATTCAACAAATGATACTTTTTATTCAAATGGTACACTCTAAAGATGACAAATTTAATACATCTGTGTATCCACTTCAGTCGGTATAAAGTCTCTATGTTACCTTCAATGTGCATTTTTTATTTAACATGCACCAAATGCGCTCATGAATTATATGGACTGTGATCATGGTATGGATGGAATCCTGATCATAATCAAGAGTGTGCAGTAGGAGACATGATATCATGCTTTCTGTAATAGGTGGATCCACTCTAAATCTTTGCTCTCTCTCTCCAAGTATGTACTTTGAAATGAGTAAAGTCATAAGATTAGAACCATTCCTATCCTATGGGTACAAGTAAACCAGTAAAAAAACAGAAATTGCAACAAAAAGTTATTCTACGGTTTCCACCTTGGATGCCATTTTGAGAAAGAAAACAAAAACCTTCCAGGGGTTTGGTTTTCTTTGATTTTCTTATGTTGTCCCTGAATTTCAAACACTACTGGAAACCGTTGAAAAACCTTTTGTTGCAATTCATTTGGGAGTTGGATAGTTTTTCCATAAATTGACCGGATTCAAGTATATTGCCATAAGACCGTGTGTTACGGGTGAGATGAAATTTCACAAAGGAGTGGAGCATAGTCTCATTCATCTAACACGCATGCGACGGTCTTCTTGAATTGCATGTTCATTACCAGAACTGGAGATGTAAGATTATTTTCAAACACAGCACCCACTTTGGGGAACCACTTATTCTGTGCCAGATGATAATGGTTTTAGGTTAACACCGTACTTTAAAAGGGTGTTAACACCAAGCACCCAATGTGTATAAGTGTTGGTAGCCTTCCTTTTGGAACGCCTATTTTAGTGCAATGTAGCTAGAATTTGTTTTGGTCAATTAAGGATACATTTGTATTGTGCAAACAACCTTATTTTCATTTCAGTGTATTCATTAATGTAGCATTTGATGACACTCAGTCATTCTTATCTCTTTTTCTTCAGGTATTACTGTTCTTTCTCTGCGCAGTTTGAGCTTCAATGTTTTTTCTTTGCAATACTTATCATTGTAAAAATGTTAACATTTTCTCACCCATCAAATGCACAACAGATAATGCTTTGCTGCACATAACCGTGGCAAGCTTTGGAATAATCAATAATGTTTTAAGACACAAGGAAGATGGCCTACTTAATGTTGTCAATTCTTTGAATGAATTTGACTGAGGAAATTGAGATTGGTACATGTATGACATTGCATATCATTATAGAATTGCCAATTGGAGATTCCCATATCGATAGTAATCTTAACTTACCAAAATTCATAGCCTAATTACTTGTCTTATTTCTTTTTCTTCTAACAAAAACATTTATATTAAGTTATTTCACTGATTTGTCTGTTTCCTGTCTTTCTGAAATCATTTGTTGATTGATTGATTTCCATTCAACCCAAGACCTGTGCATATTGAAAGGGCAAGTTCTCTGTACCCTAATCATTCAGCATGCATGAAGGTTCATTGTTAGCCATTTAGAAGTGTGATGCATTTGTGTTCTCATGTCCAATACACACTTTTTCAGGTTTATTTGAGTCCATTGTGGATGTTTTAAACCATGTTTTATCATAAACTCCTTCATGAATTTGAGTTAGTTTAGTTGGAAGATATTCACTGATCAGTAAAGGAAGTGCTCGCATGAAGATAACCTTCTGTTCATTCTTTGGAATATGAATGATGTTACAATTCTTGTGCGCTATGCTATCTTCATTGTCAATTTAATATATTTTCATGTGATAATCTAAAAAAAGACCAAATAAAATAAAACCATAATGTATAAAAAAAAATATTAAAGAATGCATCCTTTGTTGATAAAGTAGGAAGTTTGATTATTTATTCCATGTAAATTGAAGAAAATGGCATTTTTCGGTTTGTCATGATTCTAATCAAAGAAGTGTATTTTAAAATATGTAAGATTGTGCAGTAACTTGTTGATATAATTGAACACTCATGACTCATGAGAGAATAGATATTCTTTGAAGCAGTGTCATTTGGTTTGTTGTAGACGTTTCTAGCATATCTTGCAGAGCAGTATGAATCGTTGTGTATGTATGCTTGTAAATAGAAATTTAAAAAAGATTATAAATATATATGTTCTATGGGATTCCTTAGTTGATGAAATCTGTGAGTTTACAGAAATTAAATGAATATGTCATAATATATATATATGTATAGCATATAAACCCTAACTGTCCTGATTTGTCATCATTAATTTGTCATGTTTGTGTTATAGTGATGTGAATTCATCAAGAGATGGTCGAAGGTCGAATGAAGAGTTGCTGCTTAACAAGAGAAGAGAAGGGGAGGAATAATATTTACAATAGGGTGAAAAGTGAAATTAAGACAGCATAGCAGATAGATAGATCAATGAATGTAGATGCTGATAAACACATGTATATATATATATATATATATATGTACAGTCTTGATTTCTGCTCGGAGTTTGAATGATGCTCCATGAACCAAATAAATTGTTTTACAAATTTTTTTTCCCTCAGGGCTTTGTCAAGTAATGATTTTATTTGACTTGGACAATTGTTATTGTTATGCTTCAATTTCTTCATGTATGGAGCGTAATTATTTCTTGTATTTTTGTATATATATATATATATATATATAGAGAGAGAGAGAGAGAGTGTGTGTGTGTGTGTGTGTGTGTGTGTGTGTGAGAGAGAGAGAGAGAGAGAGAGAGGGGGGGGGGAGACAGAGAGACAGACAGACAGACAAGGGAAGAGAGAGGGAGAGAAATGAGGAATAACTTCAGGAGGATAACCATGCATGGAATGACAAATGAAATGTGAAGAAGGTAGGAGAGTTATAGATTAGGAAAGCAAAACGACTAAGGTAATCACTGTGGGAATGAGAGAAGAAAAAAGAGATATATATATGTTTTTTTAAATACCGGTAAATATTTTAATGAAGATTATTGGGAGAACATTGGGAAAAACAGGCTGAAATAGTTGACGAAAGACCTAGGAGCGAGAAGAGAGATATGAGAATAAAAGTACGGGTAAAATTATAGAAAATTGTAAAAGAGTGAATGCGTAGTTTATGCAAGCAATAAGTGTAAAAGAATAGAAGGTGAATAGTGAAACGGATGAATTTGTGGGTTGCTTAAAATCTTAAATATTTATATTGGACATGAATACAATAATGGAATGAGGTGAGTTTAAAGCTAATTTTGAGCTTTGGTATGGGAATCGTATTTTGAGAGAAAATTGCTATGATTTCTTCTGGATTGTTTATCCTGCAGTAGATAGGTTGTTTGAAATAGTGTAATAAAAACAAACCACAAAATTAAACTAACCACACTGGGCATCATCTTCAATAAAATCCTTAACTCCCATTTGCACATAGTGACCTGGTGTCGTGCCTACTTAGGTACCCGGATTTCCTTTTCTATATTTACCAAAACTCAAGTACTGTATAATCTATAACTACAAGTATAAGGAGAAGTGAAAAGGGGTACAACAAGGGAACAGAAAAAGACATATTCATGGCGTGACAATTGAGCAGAGGATAGGATGAAGGCAAATCTTAATCTCGAATAAAGACACATATTTCCCAAAATCATTAATTTCTTTAAAATAATATTTCAATTTATAAATGTATAACAATTCTCTATTATCTTTGAAACTCTCAATGCACAAAATTAGGATTATTAAGCACGCCAACTGGAGTCGGACTATTGTACAGTGTTTGTTGGCAAGGCGGAGTTTTGCAACTAGGAACGCTTCGGCGTAGTAAAGTTCAAAGAATTACATTAAATATATTCTGGTATTTCACCATTTCATAATTTGGATTGAACAACACTCTTGTGGTTTTTTCCATTGAGAAGGAACGAAAGTTGGAAGTGAACTGAAACATATTGGATATCACACAGATTACCTGTTACTCGATGAAAACAACCGCCGTTTGGACTGCAAGTCCGCTTCAATCGTTGCCTGATCTGTGAGCCAGACTCAGCGGCGCGGAAATCGCCGTGAACTGGTAGCTCCGCCAAGACTCCGACAGACACAGGCCGTGTACTTCATCGACTGAGGTCGCCGGACGTGAGACTTTTAGATTTTGTGTTGGGCCACTTTAATTTATGAATGAAAATTCATACATGAAGCTAATGCGATGCAAGAAGTGTCTACAGATCTAAGTGTATAAAGACAGAGGAATCACATTGACATTTTCAACTTGTTTTGAGGGATATTCTTTCAATTCAAATAGAAACTGTCAAATAAAATTGTTTCTTCAAAATGGACAGTGCCAGAAAATGGCAACAGTTCGCTGACCACCCCGTCACAGATGGATTGATTTACTTTTACAGTGGAATTATCAATATTACAATGCAGAGGCATTTGTGAAACAAGACGTTCAAATAGATCTATCAGTATCAGAGACAGAAAGTGTCCACCAGAAAGATGAACAAGTATGAGGTGTTGGGCATTGTTGGGGAAGGTGAGTAAAGTTTACAGTTTCTTTTTTTTTTCCTTCTTTTTTCTTTCCTTCAGCTAGTATTAGTGACTGTTTAAATAGCAAATGTTCAATTGCTATTAAAACCAATCATTAAAATGGTAGTTCTTGTGCAATTGTGTAGACCTTAACTTGTGAAAATAAGAAATTCAATTGTATGAAGGGGTGACCAAAGTTTGTGAAGATTTTGACATATTATAAAATGAGATATTCAATCTATGATTTCTCATATTCTACACAAATTTATTTATTTAAATTATTACCAAATGGACGGCAAAGTTATTTTACTACAAATTGGTTCAAATAGAACATTTATCATCAAAGGATTACAGAGATTTTGGATTGGCGTGATGCTGCAACTAAAAAAGTCATCAAAACATCAAGACCTTACAGGGGTTTGTACAGGGATTTATACCAAAAAAGTGATCCTTAAAAAATAAGGTAATATCATCATTTGCAAGGCAAGATATATTATCATACAATTAGTTGGTAGAAGTCTACTAGGCCTACTTTTTACTTACCCCGGTACAATTTTGAGGAAATTTGCTCTAAAAATTAAGATTTTCAGACCCTGGCCATATCGGTAAGTTGATAATATTTTGGAGCGGATGCAATTTAGGACTGCAAAATTTGCTGATCTTTTGTCAATATTTTCACGATTTCGCAACAATTCCAAAGAAACTTTTGTCTCTGTTCCTCTTTCCATTGGTGATATCAGATTTTCAAAATCTTACTTCCTTTTGAGATTGCGAACTTAGGTCATGTGCGAATTATGGTCACACGTTCAAACTGAACATACTACATGTAGGCCTAGCACTTTGTAGTAGGCTCTGCTTGGAGGGAGTCAGGCTATAAACTCAGGCCCAGAGAGGCGGGGACAACTCCGCTCGCTGCAAAAACAGTCATTTTTTTGCAGGTATAGGGTTAGAGTTCAGGTAAAATGACCAAAAAATGCCTGCTTTTGCACCGGGCCGAGTTGTCCCCAGGTCCGAGTTAGCTTGGATCCGCTTGTAGCGTACTGTGCCCAGTCAGACTTTGGCAACTCAAATTTTAGTTACAGGTACGTTTAAAAAAAGCCTTAAAGGTCATGTAAAATTAATGGTCATCTTTGATTACACATTAGAGTTCAGAGTTAAAAGGCAAATTTAGATAAAATAATATTTCTTCAGTTATATTCTAGGTTTTATCATTCGTTTTGATATAAAATATCTATCATTTGACCCTAATGATTTTACAGACATTTAAAAATGTTGGTTAGAAATATGTTACAAGTTATTAACATTCACCTTTGAAAATCATGAAGTAATGGGGGTTTTAACACCTCTATGAATCTAACTTTTTTACACAATATTTAGTTCAGAACTTTACAAGCATTCATATAAACTACATACTCCTGAGTCTTAATATGAATTCTGATTTTATACTATTGCAATTTTGGGTTAGATTGTATTTCACAAATATGTGACCTGAATATAGTTTAAACAATAGGAAGCAGATGATATATGTGTTCTTCAGTTCTGTTAACACTGATACTGATTACTGAGGGCTTCTACTCATTCATATTAATTGTACTGAGGTAAACCAGTCTCCTCCCATCTCAAGGCCACGCCACTATCTACATGTATTGATACCTCACATCTAATCCATACCCCAGTCAACTCTTAGCAATCCCCTTTACACTAAATGAATTAGATTAAAAGAGTGGATCGTTTAGAAACCATGGGTGCAATGCCTGCGCCTATTGATTAATGCGGAGAGGCCCTGGATGGGTGCACATCTCAAATGGGGTGAGGGGATTAAGTGATCATTGTGTTATGACACGGGGGAGCGATACAGTACCCCTGTATGATGGAAGGGGATTGATTTAAATTGGAGTAAGAAAGTATTTGGAAGCCTTTATCAACATGTTGAATTGTTGATACTGTAGTGTGGAAGATTTTGAGCTACAGTGTAGGGCCTACTGTAGGGGCTTATCACGGAGACTGACATCCTTATTTTGGGATCAAAACATTCATACATGCCTACAGGAAGATTGATTGAAACATTATTTGTCATAAAACAACTTGTTATGAGCAGTTTCTCTTGGAACTCCCTTGCAAAAGAAATTATACAAAACATAAATTCAGCACTGCAGGTGTTTTTATAAAGTCTGTACCTTTTGAAAGATACAAGATTTTGCATTCGTTATCATTTTTGCAAAACTTCTCAATTCAGAGTAAGGAGGTTTTAAAGTTTTGGCAACAACAATAAAATTGTATCCTACAAAAAGTGATGGAACTTTAACCTACTAGAATTTGTTCTTAAAAGTGAGAAATATGTATACTGTATATACATACACACATATTGAGAGCTAAACCTGCTGTATCAAGTGAATCCTCAAGTATACCTACAAAAATATGTACATGTACACATGTACAAACCGACTCTATGTACCTAATTCGCTCGGTTTGATCCTACAGAGTATGAGATGTTTTGAAATTAACGATTTCGAAAACGTCCTTTCAAAATTTCCAGCCAATTCTTGCTCTTTATAGATCCTATGCCTACATGTACTTGGCTAGTATTATACATCTGCCAGTTCTACTTCCATTTACTGTTTCGCATTCTGAATATATCATTGTCTACTTGTGTGTTTCTAGAGACACTGAAATCTTTTGTTATTACTCTGGTATTGAAGAAATCTTTTCTTGAACAGAAATGATTGAAGTAGTCTTTGAGTATTTGTATTTAAAGAGATGTTGATGATTGGAGCAATTTCTTGAAATATAATTAGTCGGGCAATTGCCATGCATACATTGTGTACGGTACATTTACATGTACATGTACATGGAGATGTGTAATTTATGACCGACTGTACACTACAATTGGAGGGTAACAAAGAAACTGTAAGAGATATTAAATTATTGGTTGATTTTCTTGACCAAAAAGTGTATTCATCCATTCAATTTACTCTTTTATTCTACCCCTTTTTTCAGGAGCTTATGGAGTGGTCATGAAATGCAGACACAAGGTAAGATTGTTTTTTATTTTTATTTTTTAAAACACTTTTAGAGGCTTAATTAACACTTAAACACAATCCTTGGTTTGAGCATCTGACTTGAAATGCAAATGTCTCAGGTTCGATCCCTGACATGGATTTGGCTAGGCATTGATCTGGCATTTGTCACTCTATACCCAGGAGAGAAATGGGGACCTGGGTGGTGTTTCACAAAGATCCTAAGTAGAACTTAACTCTAAGTTGGACTTAAAAATTATGGAAAGCCATTAGCATCTTTGAAAATATTTTGTAAAAGTTATTTTGAAAGGCATAAAATGTTGATTCAAATCATTCATATTTTCTATCATCAAGGAGAGTTCATGTTCTGGATGTGGAATTTATAAAAAGTCTAAAATACTTGAATTTCTGCTTTTGAATATATTTCGTTTTAAGACTCCAATGGCTGTCCATAATTTTTAAGTCCAACTTAGAGATAAGCTCAACTTAGGATCTTTGTGAAACACCGCCCTGGTACTGCTGGTACGTACATTGTAGGATGACGAAATCCTCTGTTAAGCCATTATCGCATAGAGATATGAATTGTTATTTTCAGTCTTTGTCCCAATTAAATGTCATTTGGGGGCACTTATTTTTCCATGTATCATGGTAAAGTATAAGCAAGCTCCTGTAAATATTGCAATACAGTTAACGGTATTCACACTCTTTAGCACAATAGGTAGCCAGGCTTTGCTACTTTCACCAGGGCTTGTAATAAATGGATTCCGCATCTAAGAGGGCCCTTTGAAGCAGTCCGTTGCACCGAGAGTCTTTTTTCCCCCTATCATAATCCCGTTAATCCCCCACCCGGACCGCACAGCTCGTAAATCTCACTCCCGAAACTGAGTGACATAGGGCTCGCGAAATGCATTGTTGGAAATACACATCGGCTGCTATCGACAAAAATGGCGGCGTACAGTAGGGAAGAGTATTTGGTAGGCGACGATTTAGACTTTCTGACTGATTTTGAGGAAGATTTTCTTGAGCCTGGTGTATGGGAAGTTGGAGACCAATACAAGTTATGCACGTGTGAAATTCCATCAACGGAAAATCTTATTCGTTGCAGCGAACCAGAATGTACGGTTAAATGGTTTCATCGTGAATGCGTAGGCCGCTCCATGTAAATAGGCAGCATTTGAATACATGAATAGTCAATACACTCACAACATACAGTACAAATGCACATAATCATCCCGATGCGGTTGATCGGCAAGTTTGACAGTAGACTCACAATTTTAATTTTTAAATTATTCTTTCTAACATCAGAAAGTTGAACAAATTGTATTTTAATGCTCTTTAGGTGTCATCAATCGTCACTATAGTACTGCCTTTGAATGAAATCAGTTGAGTTTTGTACAGTGGTGTTTGAAATGTTGAGAATCAATAGCACAACTTTCAATACACGGCCAGGGTAGAAATGCAGCTATGTGTGTTTCCACCAACAACATCCAGCATGTACAGCCCAGCGAGCACGGCGGCTTTCGCGTCGCCGGCCCGTACTCGGGGTGAAAAGTGGTGATGAATTGACAACTTCTAACCCTCATTAAACCAAATGCGCAATTATACAACACAGTTTCATTTAGTTATTTTAAGAGATAAACTTATGGACTACCTTCCTAGCTATGTAAAAATTTCGGAAACTTTCGGAAAATGTCAATAATTAGAAGAGAACGTGATGATGATGAGAAACTTGCATTCACTCTAACTCACGATTTCCTTGGTCGATTTCGCTGGTTCAGATGGCTACGTCTTCAGAAGAGTTATCCGAGCACAGCGAAAGCATTTGATAACCAATAGCAGGTTGCCTTGTGCCATAAGTTGTCGATTTTGTATTTTTGTCTGTTATAGCTATATACATCTTCAATGAGTATGACGTCATTTTCTCGGTGACTCGCATGGCTTCAAAGCCTTTTTTTTACGACCATGTGTTTGGAGAGCTTAGGGAAGCAGGCCGCGTTGCGTAACACTTCGTAACATTTGGATCGCCAGAGGGCATCTGTGGTCTGATAAGGGCGGCTGTTGATGGATTTGATGGCTGAAGAGGGTTACATTACTTGTTGTTAAGCCAAGTTAATCTTGAATATCTTTCCCTCGGGAAATTCTTTCGAGACGGATTCTCCATTTAAAGTCTCACCTCCCTGCTTTCACCGACAACATCATGCCGTTATGTTTGCTTATCAGATTTATTTTCACCTGTGCTAGTATTTGCTAGTCTAGCTGCTAGGCTCACAGATGTTTCCCTTGCTTAATGAAAATTTTACATTCAGAGTTTGAAGAAAGTAGACTAATATTTAGCATCTCTGAGAGGCTATTGGATACTTGTGATTATTCTTTGAATCCAGACTCTCTTAAAAAGTTTGCATTTTCATTGGGAAGGGTGAGTGGTTGGAGAAATTTCACCTCACCTGAAAGTAAGGCTAGTACAATGTATATTGGCAAACTTTGGGCATACCGATGTGAGAGGGAATTTGCTTAAAGAGCAATCCAATCCTTGTAATAAGTTCATGTGTATTAAAGAAGAAAAATTACGATAAACAGAATGGCGAAAATTTGAATTATATCAGACCGATAATAAGAAATATATGAGAATGTTTGAAAAATCAGATCACTATTAAAGTCTATGGATGCAAATCTCAAATTGGCTGTTTGGTCAATAAATTGTGACAAAGTCACAGATATCTCCCCCGTTTGCCATTTGCAAAAATATCATTCAATTCTGCTTTTAAATACTCCCAAGTTCCTTCTCCCTTGGGGCACTGCTGAAAAGGTATTATGAAGAGTTTATTATTACAGGTCCTCTAAAAAGAAAAGACCCCATACATTTGTGAAATTTTTTAGTCATTTTGTGTCATGTATTGTATTTATTAAACTCCATTGATGTACATCAAAATTCTGTTTGGAAACACGTATATGGAACAAATGGGAAAGTTGTCCACCACACCATCACAGAGAAACGACAGATTCAGTCAATTTGAAGAGCCCATTACTTTCCCCTAGAGTAGTTTGCTATCAAGGTTAGATTTCCCTTTAAAAATAGACTAGTACTAGCCAAATGAACAGTCTGATACAAAGCTGGGAGAGTTTTGTAAATATTGGGTTGAGTAATTAGAGTTTGATTTAGAATCACTCAGCCTGGCCCTTTCGCTGAACGTCGTAGGATTGTCTAAGTACAAATATTAGACTCTTTATTTCTATATGGCCATTTTTCAGTATGGGCATCCTGATTTTTTTTTGGTGGGGGGGGGGGGGGGGGGTAGGGAGCATACAGTTTGTACACATTATTCAACTTTTTTGTTTGCAAATCCATTTTGGTGTTTGTTTTTCATTCTGATTTCCTTTGACCTTTCAAAGCAGCAATGATGAAATATATTTCACTAGTTATTGAGCGTTTAATGATAATATTTTGTTCTTTGTAAAATGGTGAATTCATGTGCAGTACATGAAGTTAGAATTAATTTGCTCGAAATTATTTGTAAATTCTGAATATTGAAAATGAAAAGTGCTACAATGTGGTAAATTTGCATACAGAACAGTACGTTGATGTGAAGGAGCTGTGTACAGTACAAGTTTATTACCTTCAATTTCATTTTGCTATCTTACATGTAAGTCCCTCAAGTAATTGATATTATGTAACTAACTGATAACAAACAACTGACACTGTGTGAAACAATATATGTTCATGTACCAGACACTCCACTTGCAAGACGCTGATTAAACAGTATTAAACATATACAGTATGTACTCTGTAGAAAACACTTTAAAATACATGTATCTCTTGTTTTTATACTTCTGTTATCTTTATTTCAGTGTGTTTGTACCTGAAGAATCATGTGTGCTTTTGATCTCACATGATTGCGATATTTTGCATCTTCGCATGTAATTGGAAGATAAAAGAAGTTGCCTAGCTACAGGCAGATAGCCTGTTGCTATATTTGTAGAATGGTTATCTCGGTAATTAAGTGATTATACAGTCCTTTGTGAAGTTTGTGCCATCCATATTTCTCAGATCAGATTAATTATACCGTTCTTCCATTGCTCAATAATTCACATCAAACAAATCTACTTTTCCACCAATTATAAAGCTTTACGGGTCCATGCACAAAATGAAAAATATATGCGTTCAAAAAGCTGTTCATAATGGGATAATTTATGCATTGATGTACATTTTACATACATGTACATACGTTCATTTCACCCTGCAGTAATTTTAATTTTGCGCAAATGGGTTGAAGACTCAAAAGGGTAGTTTGGAAATTATGCAAAGTGTGTGTTTATTGTTGCTATGGAGTTGATAAACAGTCAGTGTGTTCATATTCACTAGCATACTTTTGGGTTGGATTTAAGGATATGAAATTGCTCTGACCTAGATATTTTTGAAACAGTGTGAATACCTCTCGTTGTTTGGATAGTGGTCCATAATCACCCAATAACGACTATACGCAATTTCTTTTGAAAAATTCTAACATACATGTATGATGTTATTTCCCCCCTTCTTTACTCTATTTTCTTTATCTTCCTTTTTTTATGTAATCTTGATTTTAAGTAAATTATGTATCAAAGTTATTGTAATTTTGTATTTTCAATGGTCGGCAATACATCAACATGTTATGTCATGATAAAGGCCATATCAGCTCCAATACGCTACATCTTTTGGTTTTACACTAATCACTGTTGACTTTAATTGCTATTGTTTAAGGAGCTAGAGTATTTGTTTATGTCATTATGTAATGTACATGTAGGCCTACCTTACATTTATAGTTTGAAACGATAAATTAACTGAAGGTTAATGAATGATTTTAGTTACTGTAAGTAAGCTTGTAAATTTGTAATAAACTTTATTCTCTGACTCCCTTTCCTCTTTTATCATTTATTTCATGGTAATTTTGCATAGAATTTGCATAAAACAGGCATACGTGTAAAACTATGTAAATTTTCATCTTTTATTCCTTTTGTTACAAACCTCTTATAGTTTTCATTGTCTACATTGTATGTGTAAAGTGTTTGAGGAAATTTGACTATAATCCTTGATTTCTCTCAAATTTATTTTTCTGCAGGAATCCAAAGAAGTCATGGCTATCAAGAAATTCAAGGACAGTGAAGGTATTTAAGAAAAATGCTTCAAAAATTTGTTTGTATAGACAGCATTATGCAGTTGAAATATTGCATTTTAATACCACACTGTAGTACATGCTTAGAGTGTGTACCGTAGCTACTGACAATAATTACGCCGTTAATAAAAAATCAGGAAAAAGAACCCCTATTGTTAAAGGTGCTGTTGAATAATCAGAATAACATGTTTACATTCATAAATGACAGTTAAAAGTGTCTTAATGTATGTGTTGAGTAGTTATTAAACAGATCCTTACAAGCTCCCATGAAATAGGCAGCCCCCCCCCCCCTAACATGGAATTAAGTTCAATATGGGTTTCATGTGCTGGTTTTATGTTTTCCTTTATTTTCTTCACACTCCTTTAATAAATGTATACATACATTTTTTAAAGTGATTGGGAAACATTAATTTTATTTATACATCAGGGGCTGTTCAATTTGCATTTGATGAGCATTTTAAATGGGTTTTATTCCAGGTTACAGATACAGCAAGTTAATATCTGAATTATTCATACCCTTACCAAGATTTGTAATTTTTAAAGTATGTGAAAAACAGAATTGTCCTGACTTTATGTTCATTGAGAATGTGACATATTAGAGCTTACATCTAAAAGTATTCAACAAAAGCCCTAGTTCAACCAGTTCCTGTTTCATTCTTGATACGAAAAACACAAAAACATCAAATTTACAAGGGGTATGAGTAATTTAATTGCTGTACAGTGTACTTTGTATCTCTTCTTATACATCTGGTTAGGAAAAACTGCAAGAGAATGAAATGACCATTAGATTGCTAGTCTCCGTGATCTTTTTGGCTATTACCATGCTCTTCTAAGCCATAATTGATGACTTGTTATCATCACTTTTGCCAAGCAATAGCATTGTGGTATCAAAATAATATGCAACAGCTTGAAAAAATTCATTATCTGCATCATCATAATAAGTAATAATAATTTTCAATTTCAATGAAAACAAAAACGTTACTGTTATGTCACTTCTGGGAGATTTTCTATTCTTCTGCATTCTGTTTACTTGAAATCAGGTCTGTCATGTACAGAATTTATCTGAATAATGATTCATTTCAATATGCAAAAAAGTTGACATCACATTTAAAAGTACTCTTTATTAACTTATAACAGGATTTGATACAAAAGGTTGATTTTGTTATTCTATAGTAGCAAAACAAGAAAACAATCTATATGCGCGTCTTCATCATCTCGAGATTGCCAAATAGCCCGCTATTTCTGATTTGGGAAATAATCCTGAAGTAACTAATCGCGTCTTCACTATCTCGAGATTCGACCTCGAAACTTGAAACTCGACCTTGAGAAATTAGCTCAAGATATTTTACTCAGCGTTAGCGCGTATTGCGAATCTTCGGTCTAGTGAAGATGCACAGGACAAATAGCTGGATATTTTGCCAAATAGTGGGATATTATGTAAACTATCCCAAGATATCTTAGGATGACAATCCTGACCAAATATCCTTCTAATTGCTACTTCGGTCTGATGAAGACGCAAATTAGCTGGATAGTTTGCGATCGGGATAGTTCAAATAGCTGGATATTTGGCAATCTCGAGATAGTAAAGACAGGCCTTATGGCATTTTGACAAAAGTTTCCAGCCAGCTGATCATGCATATATAATAAGTGAACATTTTCCTCTCCAGTAATTATTTCTTTGTTACTGTAGATCATTTTGTGTAAACAGGAAAAGAATGCCACAGTGACAGGCAATTTTTTATTTTTTAGTGAAACATTTCATCCTGCGGGGTGTTTTTTAAAATTAAATTGTTAAATTAACCCATGTGCATGTACATGTTACGTACAATGTAAAAGGTCTTCTAATACATGGCAGACATTCCTATGCATATTTATGACCCTAAAATATGTAATACCCTACAGTATCTGTAAATTGATTGCAGAAATTGATATTGTAAGGCATTCCCAACTCTTATTATTATCACTTTTATGATAGTTGCCAAGCAAACTTGGCCTTCAGTATGGGTAGATTGATCTACTCAATAGGGAAAGGTAATTATGAGATGTTTGCTATGCCGAAAATTGTTTGCCGACATCTGCAGTTGTTTACGTTTGGACCATGCCATATTTGCTTTCCATACTGTTTAAAGGCTACCAACCACCCAATATATTTCCACATATACTTGTATTTTGGGGGTTTGGTACAACTACAGTGTACATATTTACATGCATAGTACTGTACATGTCCGAGCTTCTCTCAATGAAAAGCAAAAAAAGAGGATTCGTGATTGCACTAGTCGATACACATGAACATATACATGTATGTAGTCGCTTGCATAGAATATAGGGCCCACAGTGTGTGGGAACTGACATTGTGATAATCTTAGCACTTTTCTTCATAATCTGCAACTGTTAAGCCATAGATAACCAAGTCAAGTTGTTTTGAATTAAATTTTTGTTGAGGTCAATTCTATACTTTCTAGCAAGACACAAATCATTTTTGTAGATAATGGTACCCTTTAAATGAAAGGTACTCTTTAATTAGTACCCTTTAATTTCAGGCTACTTGGGTGAAGCATTATGATGGGACATCCTGTATACGCCAATCAAACAAACACAATGAAATTTGCGGAGCGTAGCAACTGCACATCAATGGAAGCTTCACTAAAGCGGCTACATTGTACATGTACTGTATGTGCAAGGGTGCGTTCATTGGCTATTATGAAGCCAGAATGTGGAAAGTGAAAGCCAATCGGAACTGTGGTTTAAAACTCACTTTATCCCATTTATACTTTTTTTTTAGGAAGGAGTGGAGAATCAGATTCTATAAGTATAATATTTGTAAATAAATCTCTTTCTATGAAACAATCTACTAGCACAGACTCTACTTCAAAGTCTAATGTAAGATATAAATTTTTTGGCTTAAGCCATGGTTTAGAAAGTTTATAGGTTTTTTTGGTGTACACAACAAAATATTCCTCTCTGGTTCTTTGTAGATGTCTAAAGCCAAAGTAATTCAGATGCTACAGTGTCACTGTGTATGATGAGAAATTTTCATGTAGGTTATGTGCCTGCAGAGTCTAGACTACATGTATATGTAGCTGCACCATAAAGTAATTGCTACATTTATTCATGAAATTTCATATTTCAGAAAATCTGATTTTGACCAAAGTATGAACAAAAATACTCAAAACTCAGTTCTATGATCTAAATCAATGATTTCAATATGTTTAAAGCTTAATGTGAGAATGCAGCTGTTTTTCAAACTAAACGTGCATCAGAACAATGAAACCTGGCTGAGAAAAAATTATGAACACAGCCTTATAGTCAACATTTTCTGCAGGATCAACTTAATGGAATCACAAAGCCTGATGAAGAGGAGGATGTCATTGCACTCTCTCTCTATCTTTCTCTCTCTCTCTCTCTCTCTCTCTCTCTCTCTCTCTCTTCCTCTCTCTATTCTCTCTCCTCTCGCTCTCTCTCTCTCTCTCCCTCTCTTTCTCTCTTTTTTCCTTTGAGAATAGAACGTAGACACTGCCTCTTTAAGAGAGATGAAAATATGAGTGATGATAAATAGTGTCAAGGCGACGGGTTATTGTGTTGTGAAATATGTCAATGATTTTAGTCCCGGCCACTGCTCTGGTATATGAATGAGAAGGAGAGAATAGTATACAATGTCCAAACTATAGAAAATGGAACTGGTTACAAAGGAAGATTATTTTACAATTTGTTTGCTTGGTGGGGGGTAGCACCACTAGGGCAGATTTCATGTACAAGTTATGTATACGTACACAAACTTGCCTTAAACATCTTGGGTAGAGCTAGTATCTAACATATGCAGACAAAGTTGCATTCTTGGAAATATTCAAATTCATCTTTTATATGAATATCTTTAACTAACAAACTCATTTTGATAGAGTAATAACATAACAAGCGTTTAATAAAACTGTATGTGTTTACCAGCGCTATATAAATGTTAGATATTGTGATTTTTAATTAACATTCCATTTTTCAAGAAATTATGATGATGAAAGGGTTATGCATGTGCATACCAGCATTTTAAAAGAGCCAAAGTACCAAAGAGAAGAAAGACAGCAGGTTGGTATAACGACTTGAAAAGGAAAAGATATGTTTAAAGATGTCGTCATAGCAACAGGATGCAACAGCAGCTGCTGTTTGTGCCTTACAAGGCAAATGATCTAATTAGCAATGGAAGGGGGCGATGACTGAGTGGCTAAGGATGAGCGGAATGAGTGATGATCGGTTTGCCTACGGAGTACTAGAAACCTGAGCTGATAGAGGGCTGAGAAAGAGCAGGGAGGTGGCAGGGATAGAGGCAAAGGTATACTCCAGATTCTGGAACGTGTTATTTTATTTCATGATCGCAAATCTCACCTGTTCCCTCCGAAAATAAAGAGAGCAAAAACAAAGAAGGAAAGGAAAGAGAGAGTGAAAAAGAGAGAGAGAAAGAACAAGAAAGAATGGAAAATAAGCAAGAAACAAACAAATGAAGAAATGATTCAGGCTATGAAAAAAATTGCTACACCAATAAGTATACTTTAACTTTTATTTTCAAATATTGGATTTTTAACTAAATAAGAAAATATTGGCAGTGATATGTGTTTCCAAAGGGTATAGAGAAGCAATAGGGTCTTTATTTTTATCTTATGAACTAAAGAGTCGGTGATTCAAGGGGAACCGGGCCCCTCATTCTCTTAAAAAGATTCGCCCATCTACCTGATACAAAAAGAGATGAGAAAAACTGTGAGCGTATAAACCTTCTGTTCAAAGTTGCAAGATTTATAACATCACGCACCACATAGTTTATTCTGACCCCATTCATAATTTCCTGGGACTATGTCAGACCCATTGGCCCGAATTCACAAAGGAGGTTTGTCGACAAACCAAGGTTTATGTACGTCATATGACGCGTTTTGACGCGTTTTTTACAAACCTGGTTTGTAAATAACAAAAGGAGGTTTGTCGACAAACCTCCTTTATGAATTCGGGCCATTATGGCTCTGTTAAAGGTAAAGACCAGTTATGTTCATGCCATTGCATTGTGAAAGAAACGTTGTGGAAAAGGTTGATCATCTAGCATCTAGCATCTGCAAGGTTCTGGAATCATCAAAATGATAAGAAATTTGGCCCATTCTTCGTAAAGTTACAAGCACTATACACAGAAAGATGTATATGGGACTACCCTATATCTCTCACAGTCCATGAGAGAAACAAATTTACCAAATATATGAATTAGTAGGCGGTTTCCTGGCAAATTTTTTATCATCATGTATTAATCAAAACATATTCTCTCACATGATTGGTAATGAGAGCTTCCATTTTATTTTTTTGAAATTGGGGCGTTTCCAATACTGGTCTTTACCTTTAATAGAAAATATTGAAATTAGAAACTAAAGAACTGTATTAAGTTCATTTTCTCCTCTGCACAAAGTTGTTTATTTACCATTTTAAGTTTTTAGAAGGTAACTGCCATCCTTCCACTCACTACTTTCATTATTACAAGCAGAAGCAGACTTAGTAAATATATTGCCCTTAAAGATAAAAAAAACATATTTGACATGTTTGTATTTCAAATTTAGCACTGTATAATTTCTTGCAAATTATATTGCTTTGTCTTGTCGGATAAAAATATAATTCAAAATTTCTTTTAAAAGAAAAGTTTAAATATGTGTTGAAACTTTGAAAAGAGCCAATTAGTAATTATTTTATGGTTGATGCTGTAAATGTAAAGGACGGAAAAATAAATCATGGACCGATATCTTAGTGTATACAGTAGGTCCATGAATAAAGGGAGCTGGACAAACAAAGACAGGTTAAATTTGAATAAAGTCTAAGGTGTTGATATCTAATTCCTGCCGAGTACCTAGATATCTATTTCGAGTGGAATTTTGACATGAAACAGCCCTCAACAAGTGACAACATAGCATGCAGTATGTACACATAGAGTAACAAAACATTGATGGATACTATAGTATAGGAACAATAAAGACCAGTTCATCTCACTTCATGATTGCTGGATCCATATGACACATGGTTTCATTGCTTGACATAGTATTAGTAATTCACTTGGCAACCTCTTTTTTTTATGAACTGCTAAATTATAAACCACATACAAGATTAGCAAGTACCTGGTGTAAATCAGCGCTTCTCAACCAATGCATATTTACCACACAATTCGTTCACCACTTTCTTATGTCATGTCAAGTATTATTGTTCCTCATGTTTTGTAAGGTGGGCCCCCAAATATTTATATTAGCCAAAGTGGGCCTCGAGTTTAAAAAGTTTGAGAATCAATGGTGTAAATCATATTTTAATGAAACTGTGTGATTGCATGATCGAGCGCTCACATGCAACATTCCTTACAATACACCAGATACTGGCAACCAACCATGTCATTAATAGATTTAAAAAATATATTCTGACTAGTTTCTGTTTCTAAAATATACCCCTAAAGCTCTATTAAAGGTACTATGTCCCTTTTGCAGCCAACCTCAAATTCTGTAGAACTTTGCAGGAATTATGAATATGTCATGTATGTCCTATCTGTGAAATGTAAACGTTAGCAGTGTCCTCATATTCAAATTATGCAAGGAAACCCGTTTACTTGCTAGACTTCACTGTCAGACACTAAGTGACTGACTGGCCTTTTTTCTTCTTTGGTAATAACATACATGAAAAAAGTTGTAAAGGGTACATGAGCATTTGTCTACATCAATAACCCACTTCTTGTGATGGCCAAGATTAAACTGATTGAATCTTTGCGCAGCATAAAACGTATGACCATTTGGTACAATTGTCTGAAAATCAAGACTATTACTTTTGGGCTCTATAGCCCTAAAGTCGATTTGACAACTAATAGTCATTATTTTCCCACTTGAAGACATTTTCAAGCCCCACCTTTTTTAGGGAATTTCTAAATTAGTATTATCTTTCAAATGCAGTTGGAATTTAACTTTTTCATTTTTTGGGCCTGCAAATGGGACATAGTACCTTTAATCTATTAAAAGATGACTTATGAAATATTGAGTAGTTGGTGAATAAACTACTTTAATTCAATTGGCAACCTCTTTTTATGAATTTCAAAATTATAAACGATAGGCTATATTACAAGCTTAGCAACGTTCATGGTGTAAATCATATTTTAAAGAGACTGCGTGACTGGGCGCACACATGCAGCATTCCTTATTCCTCCAATGCATATTTGCCATGCACTTGACATTATTTTTTATTTCATAAATAAATATTGATCGCTTGGATGATGGGACCAACCTGAAGAGACCCTGATTACACTGGAAGTAATTGCTAGTACAAGCGAGACTTACAAATGTATTTCGCCTCGCTTTATTTCATTGTTCACATCTCGTAAAGCGCATACAGTCTTGCATAATCACAAGGGCAGTTGTCTGAGAGATGGCGCAATGTTAGTAATTGATTTTGACAGAGGCTGTAAAGCGGGTGGCTTGTGGGTCATTTACACTAGATGGATAGTGCAATCTAGATCTTGTTATCTTGATGGTGTGAAGTGGGCTTTGACTTGATTTGATTTGATTTGATTTGTTTTTTGATAAAAATAATAATTTAGAATACAATAAGCATTTTTCTCACAATAAATCATAAATAAGCAAATACATACTGTATATATAAATTGTTATTTTCAAAAAACGAAATGATATACTGTCACAAAATACTTAATTTCCTCATACATTATAAAACATTATAAAATGATTTGCTTGGCTGATGAGCTTCCACCCATTCATGCAATGATTTAAAACTCATGTTGCAAGTAGCTCTTTATATGCCTTATTTTGGGCCCTGTTTCATAAAACTTGTTATCAATAACAAATGCTAAATTTCTATGACAAATTTGCTCTCAGCCTATCAAATGCCATGATTACACTAGCTTATAAAAGTTATTGTAACTTGTTATTAATTTTCATGAAACATGGCCCAGATCACTATTCACCACCAAGATGGTCTGATCTAGTGTGATCTAGATCGTGCTTTCTTAGTGTGAAAGGGGCCCTGAATTGACTTTCGGTCAGGGGATCTCAGATATCAATGTTTGATCTTAGATACTAACGTGCCTGTTTGCCTTGTAGCAAACATCATCATTACGAGGTTCTCAGAAGGATGCATGCCAATTAACAATGTAAAAGCTATAGGCTTAGTGAGGTACAAAATGCAAATACAGATTATTAAGATATGACCATTGTAGCTGTTTGAAGATCAAGTGTTAAAAATTTGATTTTTTTAAATCATCTACATGTATGTGATAATTGTATCCGATTCTTGAGTGAGCAAACATCCATCAATATCTGTGGGTGTTTCCCCCAATTTTATCTTTTTGCTACAGTTTACATAGTTACATTATCTGTGAATTGTAATTATATGAGATTGAATTGACTGTATGAATATGTATATCTCAAAGAGTAGACTTGGATGTATAGTTTAAGCAGATATACAGGTACATGTTTATGCCGCTGTTTACTTATTCAGTAGTTTAATATTCAATAAGTTATTGAATTATTTGTAGTTCTACTTTGATCTATTATATATATCTTTGTTCATATTATACATGTGGACCATTACATTGTAAATCATATTCATATCAATTTTATGCAAATATACATGAAATTAAATCATTTGATAAGACAAGGCTCTCTGTGTTCAATTTCTCAATATGATTAACAATAAATCATACGTGTACAATTAACTTCCATGCTTATTGACATTATCTTTAATCACAACTTTAACAAAAAATAACATTTAGCCCTTTATAGCATTGAGGGTGTGTTATTTTCTCAGCTGATTGGGCCATTTAATGGATAAGGTCAAAATAAAAAAAATAAAAACAATCATAAAGTTACACATTTTTGACTCACTTGGTTACAAGGTGATTCTCTCATTTTTTTCATGCAAATGAAAATTGAAGTGATCGACTGTCATTTAATATCAAAATTTCTATACACACCAGTCTAGATGGATTATATCTTTCATCCTCATGATATTGAACAAGTTTTTCTTCTTCATTACACCAATTACAGGAAACCCTGTTGCTCACCTTTACTGAGAAAATTTGATGCCATATCAATGTTAATAACTAAATATTGCAATTGAGTGCATCATTTCTCTTTTCATCGAAACCAAAATTTCAATTTCTCTTGCAAACTCAATCTGTGAACGTGAATGTTCATATAGCCATTGTGCTGTCTCATTCCAAACCTTTGTACTAAATTCACATTTAGAATAAAGTGCGCAATATCATCTAACTCTCTTTTACAAAACAAAGTTTTTCCATCTTTTGACTTTCGTCTTTAATCACAACTTAACTTTAGTTTGAGACCTTGACCTCTAAAGAGACGATACGATTTTCTGTTGATTGGAGGACGTATGATCGACTAAGGGCGCGTTCATGCTTGATTTTGACGGCCAGAATCAGGCATCTGTTACGCGTTTAGTTTAAAACACGCTTGCGTTCATGCTCACTTTTGTAGAATCACCGAAAAACGGCGATCACGATCGCCGATCGTAAACTCACAAAAAGATGCGTTTACAATTTGTAAACGCGTTTAAATGGGGTCAACGCACTGACCTCTAGTGGGTCTACGTAGCATGCACAGTGAAGGTTTGCGAATCCAGCTGGAAGACCAATTAAGGCCACACACTGAGAATTGCCTGGGGGAGCCAGAGAAGTAGTAAGCATGAACAGTGCATCGTGGAACTGCGATCACGATGAGCGTTTACGATGAGCGTTTCAGATCGCTCATTCTGCCTTCAAAATTTAAGCATGAACGCAGCCTAAGATCTGTCACACATCTTGATTTACATGTACCTGTAGGTAGCCCAGCCTACTGTGATTCTTTAAAGTTTGAATATCATATCATATCATTGTTTCACTTGCAGACAATGAAGATGTGAGAAGAACAATTCTGAGAGAACTCAAACTCCTACGACAACTGAAGCAAGAAAACATTGTAGAACTCAAGTAAGTACCGGCATGGTGATCTGACATTTGCTCTGCATATATATATATTATAAAGCTGTCATAAAAGTTATTGAGTTAGGATTAGGGTTGCAATTGGGATTTAGTTACGCTAGTGTTGAGGTTGAGTTTTCAGATTAGGGTTAGGATTAGGATTTGGATAATTAGGCTCCATGTTGTAGGAATATGGCCAATGTTAGAAATTGAAGGCGAAGCAACTATCAACAGAGTGTGTCATACAATCCAACCAACCTTTCTCTTGTGTGGGAGAATTTCTATTGGTCTAATTTCTCTTTGTGTCAGTATTGTATAAATCCTTGTTTTGGCTCTCTAAGGCCTTGTGATAATTATACCAACAAATAATTGCCTTCAAGAATGCCTCTACCTGCACGTACTACATGTATTTATATATTTTTTTTCTTTCATGCATAGAAATTTATGTAATAGCGTAATGAAAGTAGAGGGCAAATGATGGCCTATATACATGTATACAGTTATACAGCTATGATGCTCTGTTGAACACAGTTAAGTAATTTGATCAAACCATCATGAAACCATCATCACAGATATTAGAAAACACCTCAAAAGAAAAGAAAAAAAGTTTAAAAAACAACATTGTATACAAGTTCATCAATTTATCACATCATATATAAGAGATGATACCATGCCTTTTGAAAGAGTGTTTGAAAATTATTTATGTGGAGGTTGACAATTAGCTTGTTCCCAAGGCAACAATACTCTCATTCGGTTTCATCGCGGAAAAGGCATGTAGGAGCAGCAAATTTTTCACTTTTATGGTTTCTGTTTCTTGTGAATAAAACATGCATGAAGTGTTTGATAGTCATTGTAACTGCAATTCATGCTTTTCAAAATGGATATATTATCGAAGGTTTCCACACTTATTGTGGTCTTGAAAGATGAAAGAATACCAGTACAAAATTCATGTTTTCTGTGTACAACAGAAAACCCAAATTATGTTTTCAATATTTGTCTTCCAACACATTTTTGGGGGGAAATCTTTGCAGAAATGTGTCCTAAATGACACCCTCTTTCACATTATGATACAATTTAAGTTAAATTGTGGGGCTCCCAACACTTTAGAGGAGCTTTAAAGCAATTAGAATAAAAAGTGAATTTCATAAGTCTGTTGTAATAAGTTATGGATACAATTGATGATGAACTGAAAAGCATGAGAATGAATTCTTTCTAGAAAAAGGTCATATGATTCTCATTAACATTAGTTCATTCATAAAATGCAAAATAATTATTTGAATACAAGTACGTACATGTACTGTGTATTTTGATGTTAAGTATACCAGTATGGTAAATATCTGAATACAGGCTATTGATGACTGTGGAGATATAAAATGACAGTGCATCAAAAACAGTTCTATCATTTCAGTACTGGTACTATGGATACAGCAGCTCATTGATATCTGCGAGATATATAGCCCAAGTTGATTACCAATAAAAGCCAAATGCCAACCCCAACTGCCTGTGGCCTAATGCCTCATAGCCTTCCTGACATTTATTACATTATCCTTATGACTGGGCCATAAAAAGAAATCATTATTGGTTCCGGACATTTAATTGAAACAGGATTAATAATGTATATGGGACATTGTGAAGGCGCTGATTAAATTGTTCAGACCAGTGACGTAAAAATAATCAATTTAAGTGAGCAGCAGGATCAATAACCATGAGAAAATAATAGCAAACAAATTGTTTTGCCCTAAAAGAAGTCGTGGAAATTGATTACATTTTTTTTGGAATAAAGTATATATATTTCGACCAATGAATATAAAAAAACAAACAGATGAACAAACAAGCAAAGGTTTGTTTATGTATTCACACTGCATTTTTTGTATTTATTTATATATTGGTCGTTCCTTCACATATTTTATTCATGTAAAAATATTGTAGGGAGTGTCATTCTAATTGTTTTATTTATTCCATTAAAAAATATTATGTGTATCCAATCTTTCAAAACAAAGTCTTTCATTGTTGCTTAACCCATATTCAAATCTCATAGATCTGATTTAGCTTGTTTTAGCTTGTTTTATTAACATTTTTCTCTATTGAGCTATTTCCTCTGGTTTTGCTATCAAATTGATTCTGTCCATTATTCATTTCCATCCTTGCCTATAGGGCAGCAACTAATCAACGTTCTTTGTACACAAAAACCCTCAACTTGTAAGATTTCAATAGTGACTTGATAATTACTAATTAGTCGGATATGCATTCATTCCCACACAGACTGAGCTTCAAAATTGTTAATTAGGATTTGAAAAATCAGATTTCGAATCTCAGTAATGCTCTTTATGATGGCTTTGATATATATGCCTACAATTTCCTATTGTTTGCAGGGAAGCCTTCAGGCGGCGTGGGAAGCTCTATCTCGTCTTTGAATATGTAGAGAAGGTAAGTGGATCTCCCGGCGCCAGAGCTGATGAAGCAGATGCCAGGTGAAGCCAGCATGAATGATTAAAGCTCTGTTACCAAAAGAGCGGCCACGGGATAATTTGCACAACCAGCCTCAAACGTGCACTTTATGAATGATTGAAGAAGAATCAATTCCTTGTGAACGAATTCCCCCATATTCATAAGCCAAGTACAGAAACATGTATTGTACATGTACATATAGAGTTGTATTCCTTGGTTTGAGAATCATTGGATTTCGGTTTATAAAGTAAAAGCTTTATGAATTATTAAATGACTAAATGCTAAGATCCCTTTTCAGCAATATGAATGTAGTCATACCCCAAGTAATTAACTATGATAGATTTCCTATAAGCTTGTTTTGTGTCTATTTAGTAATTAATGTAGGAAATAGAAATGATTGTAAATAAATGTGCAGATCTGAATTACTTCTTCATATAATAATGCTAATTAATTCAACTTGATTTTAATACCCCCATATTCATAAGCCAAGTACAGAAACATGTATTGTACATGTACATATAGAGTTGTATTCCTTGGTTTGAGAATCATTGGATTTCGGTTTATAAAGTAAAAGCTTTATGAATTATTAAATGACTAAATGCTAAGATCCCTTTTCAGCAATATGAATGTAGTCATACCCCAAGTAATTAACTATGATAGATTTCCTATAAGCTTGTTTTGTGTCTATTTAGTAATTAATGTAGGAAATAGAAATGATTGTACATAAATGTGCAGATCTGAATTACTTCTTCATATAATAATGCTAATTAATTCAACTTGATTTTAATACCCATTGCATTCACATAGATATTTAAAGTGTGTATCTTTGAATGTAGGACTTACAGGAGTAAAGCAAGGCTGTTGATAAACAATATTAAATCAATCATTAGGTTCATATGAGAAACTTCAAACATGAAATTAAATGTTGTTGTATTTTTTGTATTTTTTCCTCTTTCCCTCAATCAGAATATGCTTGAACTATTAGAAGAGAATCCCAAAGGAGTACCGCCAGAAAAAGTCAGGTGAGTGGACGGAATACAGAATATATTTGTGTCACTAACTTCCATATGCCCTCACAGTGACCACATAGTAGAAATGCTCCCCAGGGAGTGGAGATGGTGTACCATTGTGCGTGAATGAATCTGATGACCGGGGTAATATATCTGTAAAGCGCAGCACTTACGACAGTATCTCTTATTCCAGTTTATTGTGTGTACATGTACCTATAAGAACAACTCAGGTAAACCTTGTCCAATCTAAAGGGTACCTCTTAATGCCTACATGTTTAATAGAAAAAACAACCACATGTTCATGCGATTATGACCCCATCTATGAAATGCGATGCCTTTTTCAATGAATTAAAGCAATTTGTATTTTAAATATTAGAATGAGTTTTGATAGGTATTTATTATGAAATGAAACATGCAGGGTGTTATAGATCACCAGATTGACTACAGGGGTAAGTTTTAAGTGTTTTTCTTTTTTTGGGGGGGTGGGGGGGGGGCTGTATTTATGTTTAGATGTGTGAAATAACATGTATATCGGGTCAGGAATTGAATGCCCTATTTAAACAATTTCTCTTTTTTCTTTCTTGTTCCATATCCAGGAGTTACATCTACCAGTTGATCAAGGCTATCCACTGGTGCCATAGGAATGATGTCATCCACAGAGGTAAGGGGGTGATGTGTCTCTACCATTTTAAATAGGATTTACGAGATCCAGTTGAATTTTAAATTTACTGTTAACAACTAAATTATTTGTACCCCTTGTTAATTTGATGTTGTTTTTTTTGTTGCTTTTTTCATGACTTAAAGCTTGTCTAAAGTGTTGGGAGCCCCAAAAATATGATGGCAAATTTTCACTTAAATTGTATCATAATGTGAAGAAGAATATCAGTTAAGACACATTTCTGCAAGGATTTTCAAAACAAATGTGTTTGAAGTCGAATATTGATGAAAAAATACGAAATTGAGGTTTTCTTCATCCAACAGAAAACTTTGTGATATTTCATTCGTAGAGTTGTTGTGATTAAGGTAGTTTATTTACTTGACTTTCGTTGGAATGGTTGAGGGCGATATTTGCCTGCTCTGCACTACTGTCGTCTAGCAAGATATTTTTTTCAAATCTTCTCTATTACAAATGGCATCCTGTGAAAGCATTACAATCAGAGCAGCATTGGTTGAAAGTTTCAAAGATATTGGGGTGATAAGAAAGTAAATAATCTTTGAAAGCTGAGATCACTAATCTATGTGAATCTTCAACTGGCCAATTCCACTGTCACACGATTAGGGACAAAACTGGAAAAGGACCATAAAGAAAAATCTTTAACTCAAATCAAATTAAAAATAAAGAATTATAATCATTAAAATAAAACTCACATTGACGCTAGTCCAGTTATTGTGTCTTTTACTCAGTTCAACTCAATTCAATTCAATCAAGGTTTGTTAAGACATGAACGGCAGTCAAGTATAAAATAACAATATGAGACCAGAAAAAAAGGAATAAATGTAATATGTACAACCATAATTTAAAATTTGATTGGGGAAATTATAGTAAAATATAAACAGAATTCAAAATGATTGATTGATATTGCCTCACTGTTAAAAATAACATAGTATTGCACAGTTTAAAATGAAACTTTGAATCACTTCATTGCAGATATCAAGCCTGAAAATCTACTCATCAGTGCGAAAGACACATTGAAACTCTGTGACTTTGGTAAGTATATGTACCTCTCACATAGAAATGTAAATGTACATGTATACGTATTACAATCAGTTTTGTTGTTAAGATCTACATCTACCTGGCAGGACGTAATTCCTTGAAATGCTAGAGCGCCATTATGGCAGCCATACAAAAGCCGGGTTAATAATTGCGGAGCGCCAGGAGTGTCAAGTCTGACCGATATGAGCGCTATACAAGAACCCACTTTTATTATTGTTACATAAAACAGTATAACAGTATTTCATTTCTGTATGAGTCTTATGAGCTGGAACCCGATATTACTCATTACAAAACTCTTCTTATCACCTTCAAATGCATCCATGCGAGAGCTCCTCCCTACCTATCTGAACTCATAACTATCAGGTGACCATCCTGGTACTCCCTTCACTCCTCTCAGCATCATGCTAAACCATCCGTCTCCCAAGATGCTACAGTCATACCTGTCTATAGCGACCGCCCAAGGGAAAAACAAAAAGTGGTCTTTTTAGACAGGTGGTTTTTGTAGACAGGTTCCTTTAGTACATTTTACAATGAGAAACCATTTTCAAGGGGGGAAAAAATATGGTCTTTGTAGACAGGTGGTCACTAAAGCAGGTTTGACTGTACTTACACTTGGTGAAAGAGCATTCACAACTGCTGCTTCCGAACTGTAGAAAAAACTACCCAAATTTCTTTGCAACCAGCAATCTCTCGATACCTTTTTTAAAAAAAATCAAAAAACTCATCTCTTCTGTTAAAGGTAATACAAAGTTTTGGTATGGGGTCTTGAATTTGGTTCAAATGAACATATTGGAAGCATATATGATCCTACAATATTCAGTGATCGTTGTCGTGGTCGAAATCGACGCTAAAGTTATGAAATTGTAAATAATAAACACTTTATTTTGAATAGCTCCCTCTCAAGGTCAAGATATTAATTAAGCTATAAAACAATTTTTATTGACTAAAATCGACCGATTAGCTATTTTCGTTCGGAAATTATATACCACAACGTCATACTCTGAGATTTTCATGGTCGCAGCTTCCATTGTACGGCCGTAGGAGCTATTTGAAATTTATCAAAATTTACCGGGAGCACCGGTAAATCTTTATATTGAATTTTTCTCGAAAGCAGAAGTGTTTTAGGGGCTAAAATTTCTGGTGATTTTAATACATCCACAGGGGCATCCAAATATATCAAAATTGTAAAGAATCACTATCCACCCATTTTTCAAAATTTCCCAAAACTTTGTAATACCTTTAATAACACAATTGTAAAGCGCATTTGAGCATGTATAAGGAAAAATGCTCTATATGAATTCATTATTATTAGTATTATCATTATTAAGTATGTTACTCATTGATCCTTCCATTAAAGCCCCTCTGTACTAGTTTGGCATGGAGGGATTAGACCTCCCTGCGAGGTCACTGACAGTTGGTTATCTCATCAACTCAGCTTTCAATTAAGATAAGAAAAAGGGCATCATGGAGATCAATGGGCACCACTTAGGCATTGTTGGCTGTATAGAGGGCGCAAGTAGCTATAAGTAGTGCAGTGGGGCTTTAAAGCTGTATTAGGTACAAGCTGATGAGCATAGGTCAATACTTCTTATTTTAGCATGGTGTATTAATTACTGTTCTCCTCATGTTTAACATTCAGGTTTTGCAAGAAATCTTGATGGGAATAGCTCGGCCAACTACACAGACTATGTAGCTACAAGATGGTATCGGTCTCCAGAACTTTTACTGGGGTGAGTATAAGCAAAGACTGTACACGAAAAGTCTCTCTATTAGTTCTACTTTGAAAAGAAAGTAAAAAACACCAACAACAATATAACAATCACCCTACACATGGAGATTGTGGGAGTAAGTAATTAGCAAGCAATGTAGTACACATGGACAAGCCAGGGGAGAAAACATTAAGTTTGCTCAGAAGCTAGTATTAAACAGTTCCAATATTAATTTTGAGGAATATTTATCAAATTTAAAAATGTGCATTGGATCTTTGTGGTGTCTTTCGCAAAATTGGAAATGCAAATTTTAAACTAAATGATAAAGGCCAACCAATTACAGTTGTGTTTTTTTTTATAGTGAAGCAGTAGCTTTTAATGCCAGTTATCTTATCTTATGCCAGTTCATATATTGCAACTGAGAAAAGTAGCCTCTTTAGAGGTATCAACAGAATATTGTTTACAGTTTGTCAAGCTGTATGAAAATTAGTTGGCCCCAAAATACCAATTAAAGTTATTTGTGATGCTAAGATAATGTTAATTTTTTTTATTCCATTAAAAATCAAAGAAAAAATGTTATTTATGTCGATAAACCAAGAGAATTTTGTAGAGTTTGCAAGTGTTTTAATTTACAAATTTGTCTAGCTGATTTGTCTATAGGTGTGTGTATGGGAAGGCAGTGGATGAATTTATCAAACTTTGCATTGAATGTATGTTATATATGTCTTCTGCAAGATTGGAAATGCAAATTATTCTTCATAAGAAATCATTTTTTTTTTAAACAAATTTTCTTATAGATCTGCATATGGTAAGGCAGTGGATGTATGGGCCATCGGCTGTATCTTAGGAGAACTCAGTGACGGCAATGCCATCTTCCCCGGGGAGAGTGAGATAGACCAACTCTACATGATCCAGAAGATCCTAGGTCCGCTACCCCACTACCAGATGGCCATCTTTGACAACAGTCCTCGGTTCTCTGGTCTGAAGGTAACAATCCTGTCGATTCAATTCAAAAGAAGTATTTTTAGAATTTTTTCTTGTTTGTTAGCTGTGCTGAAAAACAACCATATTCACATGTAAATGAAGGAGTAACATTGAATTTAAATAAAGTGTGCTTCCTTTGTAAAGTAGTGGGAATCAAACCCCTCTTTTCTAACTTCAGCCCTCTGCGTTGTTTATAGGAAAGGAGAGAGAAAGAGAGAAAGAGAGACAGAGAGAGAGAGAGGGAGAGGGGGGAGACAGCGAGAGGGGGAGAGACAGATAGAGAGACAAAGACAGAGAGATAAAGGGAGAGAGAGAGAGAGAGAGGGTGGGGGAGGGGGGAGGGGGGGGGGAAGAAAGAGAAAGAAAGTTAGAGAGAGAGAGAGAGAGAGAGAGAGAATGAATGAATGAGAGGAAGGAATTAAGGTAGAGATAAAGAGAGAGAGAAAGGGAGAGAGAGAGAATAGAGAGAGAAAGGGAGAGAGAGAACAAAAAAGGTAGGGAGATGAGAGGAGGAGAAAAGATAGAAAAAGAAAGCAATCAAATTGATCAAAGTGGTAGAATCTACTCTATTACATGTATGCCTTTGAATTTTAATAAAATGTAGAACTCAAATGATATAATTGTCTTTTGTTGTTGTTTGTTACAGTTTCCTAGCATGTCAGTCATAGAACCAATCGAGAAAAAGTATGCTGGCATCATTAATGGGGTCATGCTGGATTTCTTATCGGTAAGTAGATTGCTATGTTTGATGACGATGGTGGTTGTAATGATTGTAGAGTTTGAATGATGCTGATGGTGATGCCATTGTGTTTAATGTAATCACTGTAGTTAAATTTACTCTTTGCCCATTTGTTTTATCTTCTGAGAAATAATGAGTTAGAAATCCTATCAAAACTTCTCTATATTAAAGCCATCCATACCTAGTATCTCAGGACAATTAACACCAGTGCTCTGTGCTGAAGTATTGATTGAACCCCCTCTTTCTCCCTTCACAGCACATGCTGAGGTTAGACCCGTCTGAACGCTACACCATAGACCAATGCCTGGACCACAGGGCCTTTCACACTGAGAGGTTACTCCGGAACGAGATCCGGCCTAAGTCTGCATTCACTACCCGGCGGCAAGAAGAGGACAGCGATGGCACCGATGAGCTGTCACCTAGGTACGTAACCGGGGGATACAAGAGAAACAGGTGTTTTCAGGCCTGATGAGCTTACAGAGGTGTCTGAATGCATAGGGGAAGGGTGTAATCAATTTGTTTTCATTCAGTCTTGTATAGCCTGTGATTTTATTGATCTGGCCAGGACAGTTTACTGACAGGAAATCCTGGATTCAGAGTAGCCATTTCCATGATCAATTAACAATCAATGATAAAAAATCAATAATGATGCAGGATTTCTAGTTATAATGAGAAAATGCTTGTTCATGATTTTCTTTCAGATATTTATCCTTGAATCTTAGTGGGATACAGCCAACCAATGTGAACTATTCAGACATTTTAACTCGCTACAGTTGGCTCCATCTGTTTATTCCGAAATTAATTAAAATATTTTCATTTATGATAAAAGAAGGATTAAATTCACAAGAATTAAGTTTGAATGACAATTTGGAGAAACAAGAAAAATCTAATGTGGAGAAACAAGAAAAAATTTCTGAAAAGGAAAAAATTGAATTGAAAGAGATTCTGATTGAATAAAAATTCATTCATTATAGATCTAATTTGCCTTGAATAGAATGAGTTACCACAGGAATTAACTACAGAAATGCCTACATGTATCAGGTCAATTTTAAAACATAAGTTTTAGAATATTCTATGACAACTAAATGAATGGCTGCAACTACCTGCAACAAAGGGCTCACATGTATTCACTGAGCTCTGTGTTATAGATATAGAAATATGAGGCATATAACACTTTAACCCTATTTTAACTGGGGTATTTCAGACCAGCTTTTTACTGGGGGGGGGGGGTCATTTGACCCCCCCCCCCCCCCCAAGATCTTGGCCGTTTCACTGCCGATCGCCGCGAAAATTTGCATGCATGTCAAAGTGAAGTGTATAGAATACTATGGTAATTTCAATTTTTGAAAAATTCACTCATTTGCAGTAAGTAAGTTCATAAAATTCACATTTTTGCCCATAAATCATACATTATTCATATTTAAGCATTCTTTTTCAATACATATATTTGTTAGACCATTTGGAATAATAATACAACACAAAACATTGGAAGAGCCAGGTTATTCCTTATGTTATCTCTTGTTTTGATAATTTCTTATGTATTTCATTGTTTTTTTAACTTATGTATTTTATTGTTTTTGTTGTTTTATTTCATTTATAACTACAATTCACCATTTTTACCCCAAAACAAACACCTAAACTTTAAACAAGACTAAATAACCAATGATTTATCTCTTTTTAAGAAAAATGACATTTCCATATCGTCGGTGGGATGACAAAACCTTGTATCTCAAAAATCATGAATTTTCAGGAGAGCGCAAAAACCTTTCATGTCTCAACAGATTTAGTGCTGTGACACCGTCCTTTGTTTGGAATTTGTGAAAAAACCGAGACAGGAGGCGTTCCATGGATTTATCAGGTGGTGTCGTAGGCCATTAGGTACAAAATTATGCAAAAAAATAAAAATCTCAAAAAATTGAGATACAAGGTTTTGTCACCCCACCGATGATATGTTTTGTACACAAATCACAAAAATTAACGATTTTCGGGCTGACATGCGAAGACAAAAGGTCACGTGACTTTGTAACTATACATCCAATTTTTGAAAAAATTGTTTTAAAATATGCGTAAGACTAAAAAAATCTGCCGCGGTTTCGGAGTAGTCGCGAAATTTCTACGGGGGGGGGGGGGGGTCAAATTGACCCCCCCCCCCCCCAGTTAACGTAGGGAACTGCCACAATGTTTAGCGTCATATTAGAAGGAGCCTTTATAATAGGTAGTATAAACCATGGGGCTATCACTGCATGGATAAGATTTTGTGGAGGGGCAGGGGAGGGGAGTAGAAAGAGGTAGTATTAGGTGTTGAGGTGTCCCGGTCTAGTGGATACGTCCACGGACTGTGGATCGCATGGTTCGCCGTTTAAGAGTCCAGTCTCTGCACTAATGTCCTTTGGTAAGACATTAATCTACATTTTCCACACCTCAACCAGGTGAGGTAAATGGGTACCTGGCATGAATCAATTCCTTGATATTCTATAGCGCTTTAAGGCAGCCATGCTATACCCAGGGTATTAATAATGGAGCGCTATTTACAAGAACCAACTATTATTATTATTGGAAGTAGTAGTAATCCAACCAACTTACTTTGGAAATGAGACAAAATGATGATAGTATTAAGGTTGTATCATAGTATTGTTCAATGTGAAGTGTGATGGTACAGGAGCCATTTGTGCATCTATATCTAAGGTTGACAGTACCCTTTTTACACTATTTTTGTAATTTTGATTTGTGTAATTGCAGGGAGAGTAAGAGGAAGCCAAAGATAGTCTTCATGGAAAACCATGAATCCCAACAGTCCAGGAATGATGCCCCGGGACGATACCAGCAGCAGCTCCAGTCCAGGCTCCACATCTCTGAGACCAGGTCCGAAGCAGACATGGACATGAGTCCCTCAAACAGACCAGACATCATGTCCCAGATCCAAACACCGCAACTCAAGTTTCTCAAGTCCAAGTCCAAGAAGGCGTCCAAGGAGAACCGAGGAGAGGCAGAGCCACGCAACGATCCCTCGGGACATGCTCCGTTGCAGCCGTCGGGGAAGAACGTAGCAGGGTTCTTGAAGAGTTACACCCTTGGGGAGCGCAAGGAACAGATGATTGATATGTCTGGGTCAACCAGACAGTCTAAGTACTCTCAATATCACAAAGGATCCATCCTTGCTCTGTCGGAACGGAATCAAGGAGAGGAAACGAGCCACCACGGAACATCTCAGAAACATGAACAACACAAGAAACAGTACTCAATGGATGAAGAGTCGTTACCATA
Organism: Strongylocentrotus purpuratus; assembly: GCF_000002235.5. Taxonomy (NCBI): domain Eukaryota; kingdom Metazoa; phylum Echinodermata; class Echinoidea; order Camarodonta; family Strongylocentrotidae; genus Strongylocentrotus; species Strongylocentrotus purpuratus. The sequence continues at coordinate 25,151,132 of NW_022145596.1, forward strand.
CCATGAGCCGTCAAACAATAGGGTAGAACATGTTAAAAGCTCAAAGAATACGCTGAACAAGAAAAAGTCGGACACAGAGGATAGTGATAACGATCAGAGTAAGGTCATATCCCACTGGAGCATGGATGGCAGCCATGTTGGGTCACATAACCAGACCCCTGCAGGACAGCAGGACAACGAGGGGGTAAACCCTTTTGGCAAATACCTCAAAAGTGCCTACAAGAAACAAAGTAAGGACGCGGAAAGATCGCAGAGAGAGGCTCACAATCAAGATGTCTTGCAGAGTAAACGGGATTCAAACAAAGCCAATCAAAAAGACACCAGAATTCCTGGGAATGAAAATTCTGGTGATAGGGTCTCCGAATCAAATCAGGGTGTGGACACCAGGACAGTCAATCATGATCACGGTAGACTCCCTTTACCTCATAGGACAGAAAAGAAAGGTAGGGGTAGCGAGATCCAAGAAAGCATAAATCCATACGGCGCTAGAGACACTCCGGATCCGCAGGGTTATGGGAGTAGGGTATCCAACTATGACAGCAGTAAGCATCCACTCTCGATAACGGCTGAAACCCCTCGGACTGTGCTTCCTAACCAGACCAAACAGTTCGGTACCTCAGAGGGCCACATGGACGAAGATCGGGGTATGGACTACCAGACAGTAGGTGACACTGGTGATAGATGTGATGAGAGAGGCGGGATGGAAGAAGAGGATAAGGTCAGTGTTTTTTTCTTTCTCAAGATCCATTCGTAGCCATAAACAAATTTTTCAAAAAAGGGCATAAGTTGTAAATGTAATACATGTTTGGATATTTGCTTTTTTGACATTCTTTTCAATATTCTCAATGGCTTTTTTAATGCGTGAAACTTAATTCAAAAGAAAGTGAAATCTGAACAGTTCTTAGAGATTTTTATGCTGATTGTTAAATGAAGACATGGGCTTGTTGTGCACTTCCCAAGTACTCACTTCTACACCTTATCAAATTTACCTATTTGTTCATGGTATAGAAAGTTTGCAGAAATATTTCTGCTAAATAAAATTAGTCATGAAGGTGAAGTTTGAATTTAATCTCAATATTTGGTAATCAGAAATTTCCCCCCCAAAACCCCCATTAAATTTTTTTTTGCAATTTGAGTGATTAGGTACTGAAACATGCATGATATTTTGATGTTGAAAAGAAATTGTTCACAATGATATTGTATGGTAAGAACTAAAAGTGCCTCAATTCCTATTTTTTTTTATCACAAGCCTAACAACCTCCTGACTCTTAAATGACAATATTTGTTGACTTTTTCTTTTAAATTAAAGTATACTGCTAGGACCTGTTCACACTTGGATTTATGTTTATATAAGAGCATTTTACCCTGCAGGGAATGACGTTTGATCCAAAAGCAATTTTGCATTTGACATCTCCTTAAATGATATATTTTGAAAGTTCCTTTCAAAGAAATGTATACTTCTAGGACCTGTTCATGGTTGGATTTATATTAGAAAAGAGCTTTTTTTTTTCCCCGTGAGGAATGATGTTTGATCAATAACAAAAAATTGCATTTGAATTCTCTTTAAATGATATATTTTGAAGAAAAAAATTAAAAGAAATTTATACCGCTAGGACCTGTTCAACCTTGGATTTATGTTAGAAAAGATTTGTTTTTACCCCACAAGGAATGACATTTGATTAAAAAGCAATTTTGTATTTGACATCTCTTTAAATTCTAATGTATTCAATTTCTCATAACAGCACACTCAAGAGGATGCTCCGAGAACCAGTCATAATAGATCTAACCCTCCGCCGTACGGTGATAGAGGGCGACATGTACCTCCTGCTGCTCCTAGGGAACGACGAGGCAAGATAAACCTTCCACAACAGATACAAACAATAGGTAACACTTCAACCACTATTTTTGACAAATAAATATTGACTGTTATATATCCTATACTAAAGAAGTTATTTAAAACAAAATTGATGAAGGATGTAAATTAAATATAATATGTTCTTATTTTGAGGCACAGGTAAAATAACAGATGTCCTGTGACTGGCATAGTGACTATTTTCTGCTCCCCTCAGAAAATAGTGCTATGCCAGTTATTCACCTCAGGGAATCCATAATACCAACGGGAGCCTCTCAGTGCATGGTACATTTGATTACTATGAGAGGGTCTGGAAGATGACGTGACTATGATTGTTCATTTATGTGGTCATCTTCACGTCATCTTTAACTAAAGCCTAGATCTATGGATGATCATCTGAAAGTACCATACACACAAACAACTTTTGAAGAAGTGATAAATTTGTGCAGATATCAAATGCTTAATGGTCATTATATGTCTGTGCCTAAAACAATAGAAACACACACATTTATGACATCACGTTACAGGACTCACTTCTTGTGTGATGTCGTACGCTATGTACTCTATCCGTGGAGAGTACTAATGTACCCTGAGTGTAGTTGTTATCCTAGATGGCAATAAATAGAATATGTTAAGAAATATAAAACGCTCCACTTTTCCCCAAGGTGAAAGAAAGTTTTCAGATGATGGTGTGCATACATGGATTTCCTTCTTTGTTTTCAGACCATGTATTTTAGTTGCAAGCTTTTTCCTCTATTACATGTACCTTTATCTATATCCTCTCGTACTCTTACTAGAATTTGATGCTGTGATGGAAGCACCGGTTCCTGGTCCTGAAGTGGTTCCAGGTTCTACCGGCAAGCCGTCTCAATTCAGGAAGGAGGGTCCATTTGATCAGAAACCTGTCAGTCTTGTGGAGACACACACATGGTGAGAATTACTAACTGCAGTAGGTTTCCTTTCCTTCAGTCTTCTCTATAATGTTAAAGGTAATACAAAGTTTTGGTATGGGGTCATGAATTCGGTTCAAATGAACATATTGGAAGCATATGCGCTCCTACAATATTCATTGATCGTTGTCCTGGTTGAAATCGAGTTTAAAGTTATGAAATTGTAAATAATAAACTCTTTATGTTGTATAGCTCCCTCTCAAGGTCAAGATATTAATTAAGCTATAAACAAGGTTTCTTGACTAAAATCGACCTATTGCTATTTGCGTTTGGAAAATATATATCACAACTACATATTCTGAGAATTTCATGGTCGCAGCTACCATTGTACAGCCGTAGGCGCTATTTGAAATTTATCAAAATTTTCCGGGAGCACCGGTAAATTTTTATATTCAATTTTTCTCGAAAGCAGAAGTGTTTTAGGGGCTAAATTTTCTAGTGCTTATAATACATCCACATGGGTATCCAATTACACCAAAATTGTAAAGAATCATTATCCACCCAATTTCAAAATTTCCCAAAACTTTGTATTACCTTTAAAGGTAAAATGCAAAGTTTTGGGAAATTTTGAAAATTGGATTTTAGTAATTCTTTAAAATTTTGATATATTTGGATGCCCCTGTGGATGTATTATAAGCACTAGAAAATTTAGCCCCTAAAACACTTCTGCTTTCGAGAAATTGAATAATAACAAATTTGCCGGTGCACCCGGTAAATTTCAAATATTTCAAATAGCGCCTAAGGCCATTCCTTGGTAGCTGCGACCGTGAAAATCTCGGAATATGCAATTCTGATAATTTCCAAACGGGAATAGCAAATTTGTCGATCGTAGTCAAGAAACATTGTTTTAGAGCTAAAGTAATATCTGTCTTGAGAGGGCGCTATACAACATAAAGAGTTTATTATCTACAATTTCATCACTTTAGATTCGATTTCAACCGCGACAAAAAAATGGAATATTGTAAAATCGCATATACTTCCAATATGTTCATTTGAACCAAATTCATGACCCCATACCAAAACTTTGTAATACCTTTAAAGGCTGATAGAAGTGGGTTTTTATGGGGAATTTGACACCATTTGGGTGTTTACCCAATAGCAGGTGTTGTCAGTCACCAAGAGTGGACCTCGCTTTATGACAGACAGGTCCTGTGTAATGCACTGGGCCCTAGCCTACCACCATATGGAATTCTTATCATAATACCAAATTTCCCTCAGATATAGGAGCTAGTAGTTTGGAGCATTTTCTGGTGGGACAACAGGTTTGCTGCTTCAGAGACCTTTGCACACTCATACAAATTAATTGGTAACTCAACCAAATCTGGTGGTGTCAGCAAATTATAATGCAATACACATGGAAATTGACTCATATGTGGCTTTAACCCCTGCTCCATAAGTACTGAACACATTGGGTATCACAGTATGCTTAAGAAGGCTTAATACTTTCATTTATTGATATCTTGTGTATTTGATTAAAGGGAAATCCTACCCAAATAGACATCTACTCTAAAAGAAAGCAGAAAAGTCAGAGAAGCAAACTTATGAAAGTTTCAATTAGAAACTAACTAAATATGAGAAAGTTGTGAATTTTGAAATTTGTAGTCACCTCAAATTGGCTGAAGCGGTAATGGCAATATGGTGTAGTACCGTACTACTTTCCCCATCTGTTCAGACAGACTACAAATTTAAATTTTTCAAAAAATAATGGCTCAGAGGGGTCTAATCTGTTTAGAGGACCTATAATAATATGCTATCTATAATATATTTTGAGTAGTGCCCCAAGAGAGAAGGAACTTTTGAGAAAAACAGAAATTAGAGGTATTTTTTAACACAGCAAATGGGAGAGTAATCCATGTCCTACGTCACAATTCACTGACCAAACTACCAATTTGAAATCCACATAGACTTAGTGATCTAATATTTTAAGCATGCATAACTTCCTTACTATTGGTCTGATTCCTTTTAAACTTTTGCTATTCTGTCACTGTTATTTTTCTGTTTTCATACAAATCAACTTATTACAAGGGTTGGATTGCCTTTTGACCGACTGATTGATGGATGGATTGATTGACAATTTTGTATTTCTTTCTTGTGATTTATTGCAGGAAAACAATGGACAATACCTTCCCAACAGACCAGCAATGGAAAGAAGTGCAGAAGAGAAAGAAGAAGAAAAAGTCTTCGGTGAGTTTCATCTTTGTAGGTTTAAACTTTGAATGAAATTTCAGGTCATGTTTGTTATCTTAGCAAAGCTGCATAATTTATTCAATAGTCTTTTCAAAACTAAAGAAAATCCATAATGTCAATCATACATTAAATGTAGTGCAGGGGAAAAAACATTATTCATAATTGATTTTGCTTTCCTATTCTAACCTGACTTTATTTGATTATGAACAAATAATGAGTGTGATTTGAGTGGTGCAGTGATTTCAATACATTAAAGAAAACCATATATAAAATGATGAAAGGAGAACTGAAGGACAATTATGACCAAATTGTTCATTAAGTACTTTTGTTAGATGGCATCAGATTTCTAATGTGCGAAAAGTGAATGCATAATTATACCACCATTTTTTTAGTTGTGGCTTATTTGTACCATTTATGCTTGGATCAAAAATTTTGATGCCCTGGGACGGCTTCTTGTTGAGTTATCCCTCAATTTTAATACCTGTCTAGGTACCTTAGCCCTGTTAAATAGATCTGCCAATGCTGCAGCTGTGTCACCAGATAGTCGTTTGCTTCTTCAAAAGTCTGATCATATTTCTCCGTTTTCTCCATACTCCATTGCCTGAAGGCATTGTGCAGTGCATGTCACATCTGTTAATCAAAATTTTCCAATATTTAACCTATAAATCTAGATAATATGAAATTGTTGGCATATGAGAGGTGGCTGTACATACCTGATTTATGATGTAGGTGGTGTAAATGCTTCAGGGGGATAATGATTGCTCCAGATACTCTTTGTTGGTCATAAGGAGATGAAAAAAATCTGATATTTGTTAATGTTCAGACTTCTACTGTTTTTCTAGAAAGAAAGGAGAACAAAAAATGCATTTACTGAAGTATTGGCAAAAGAGATAAAGTGTGAATTTATTGCAAAGTCTGTCACCATAGGCCTGTTTTCATCAGCTTGGGTTTGCCAAATAACCCGCTATTTTTACTATCCCGATCGCAAAGTATCCAGCTAATTAGCGGGATATTTGGTCTTGAAAATATCTCGAGAATTCTTGGTCTTGTTTCCAAAATATCCCGCTATTTTGGATATAGCGGGCTAATTTGCGCCTGTCAGAGCTAGTTTGTGATGAGTTTGGTTTGGTGAAGACGCAATTTGGAGCTTCGGGATAATACCCGAGCCTGAAAATAGCGGATTATTTGGCAAACTTGAGCTGATGAAGATAGGTCTCCTGTCAAGTGTACTACATGTACAAGGAAAACAATTACGGGTTTTTCATTTTGGAGAGAATTTTCCGTACCGGCGCAGCCTAATGAGAATGTTTATCTTTTGATTGTGACCACGTCAGGCAGTGAGGCCCAGTTCTTGACGATCGGACTATTCTTATAGTATGCCTTGTATATATTTTGTTTGAGCACCCGTCTTCTGGAACATAGTCATCTAGTCAAGAGTTTGAACTCTCCACATGTTTATACAGCTATGTACACAATGTTGTCAGTTCATTCATTATTGCTTCGATCATATCCATCTCATGTTCAATTAATGTAGTGTCTTTAATTGATTGTCCTTCAATCAGATTGGATGAGACTCATCATTCAAGTACTTCATTAGATTATCAGTCAGAATTGGTATTGATTAATGTCTTTATCAATCCTAATAGTGAACTCGTGTAACCCACACCCAATTATACTGCATTCAGTGTTTTGTGCATACAAATAGTACCTGTACATCTCAGTCAGGATACAGGGAAGAGGGATCAGGGGATGAGAATGAAGAAGGTTGATCTTCACCTACCAGGCAGACAATGCTTATTTGATGATAATAATGATAATATTAATAGTAAAAGTTATAGTAATAGTAATAATAATGATAATAATAATAACATACCTGCCAACCCTTCCAAATCCGGAATATTCTGATTTTCTTGATTTTTAGGACCAAACATTCAGAAAATTCTGATTTTAGTGTTTGTTTTTTTTGTTTTTGTTTGTTGCTGAAGCCAAATTAAGCTTGTTTTATCCTGGGCCGCAATCTGAGAGTTAAAGTATTGCGTGCGTGGAATGGCTGCATGATCGAGCAGCGAATTTGTATACTGATTTACCTCGTATTGGCAGTTACACCGTCGCTGCATGTGCGACCCCCTGTTGAGGGTACAGATTTCTTATTTTCAAAGGCATACCATGCTAGAAATTCCCAATTCTTATTTAAAAATGTTGGCAGGTATGTAATAATGATAATTACGATAATATAAATAAATAGTATTAACTGTAGTAATAATAGCATTAGAAAAAATAATGATAATAGTACCAATAATAATAATAATAGTGACCTTTGCATTCCCAGCCAAATGATTAAATTCCTTTTCTTTGACATCTTTACCTCATTATGTCATAAAGAGAAAATATGCAAGAATGCAAAATGACACATGACTGACTGATGGTGGCTGTAACAATCATTTCAATTTCCCTTTGTGTGTTAGCAGTCCTTTCTGAGTACCGACACCCAGGATCGGATAGGGGTGCAGCGAGCCATCTACGGTGCCAGAGAGTGGGACAGAGACCGCGCCCCTCCAGATTACGTCAAGGCCCAGAAGTCACTCAGGAAAATTTCACAGACACCAAGTTCTGATAAGGTGAGAGACTTGAGATTTTCAACTCACATAATAAAGATCACTGTAGTTTTATTATAATTACCAGTGATAATGACATTTTTACTGTAAGTTATTATTACTCTGTTAATCGGATTGAATTATTCTGCTTTTTTAAAGCAGATGATGTCCAAGTCTCTAATTCCTATGATCCCTGTGTATCCTGTGTAAATGTACATCCTACTCATTTATGTAAATTTAAATATCAAATATAAAATAGAAAGAAAAGCTGTGTCACACATCAGTCTTTAATCTAATGCCATCTCCCTAAAAATAGTTCAGTTTTATTCAAAAAATTAGTGAGAGCTACAATATTCTTGATCATAATCATAATCATCTTCCTTTTTTTGTTTTTTGTTTGGTATTACAGATGTCTCGCCTCCAGCCTCTTACCAAACAACTGCCTCTACTCTCCCAGCAGAGATTATCTCCTCCTACTCTGCCCTCACCATCTCGTCTCCATGGAGATGAGACGGACAGTCACAGGCATCATCCCCACGCCCACCACCATCACTCCAAATCAGAGCCGGACCCCAGGACAGACCTCTTCACCTCCCACGCTCCCCTCAGGCCCATCACCCCTGGGAATGCCCTGGACACGCCCCGCCCTGCTGCGTCGCCGGAGCTACCCACCTACAGTCAGGCAATCAGTAGGGGCACCAGACCGAGCACAAGGGGGTCAGAGGTTCGTGTCGTTAAGGAGACGTCAATATGAAATATCCAATGTTGTGTGTTACCATGTTGCCTTCATAGACCCATTTACACTCACACTTAAAGAGCGGTATAAGCCATTGAGTGCCCTTAAGTGAGTATGAATCCTTAAGGCGTGCTCTACCTGACCACCATCCAAAAGTAGCCAGTGGGACTTTGTGCCTCTAAGATGGAATTGTTACAATGTCCTGACTATGAAATGTGACACTGAACAGGGTTCATTGCCAATGTGAAACACCCCCTCACCTCCCCCATCCGTGGTGTGAGAGGGGCATGAGCTGAACCAGTTTGTGAAAACCATGCTTGTATACTTCCACACAGCGGTAAGCCTACCAAAGAGTCTGTTCTAGAGCTGAATTAACCTCACTATTTTGTCAGTTGCCTTCTGCTAGAAAGTGTTGAATCTATCTAGAGCTAAATAACCCTGTCATTTAGAGTCTAGGATGATTCAGTAGGCAATCCAGCCATATATTTCAAATTGTTCTGTGAAAAGTTATATATTTTAGATTTGAACTGCTATAATTCCTGAAGAAAAATTCTTGTTCATGTGTTATCACGAATTGACAACTTCATTGTGTCATATGCATTTCTTATTTCATTATTTTTTATGAACAATTTTAGTACATGATTTAATTCACCATATTAATTTAACCAATTATAGGGATAATCTTTACGAAATCTTGGCGCAGAAACTAGTGTGATATGATTCATATAAAAAATGATACAACATTCATGATTGCCTTTGAAATGAAACAACAACAACAACAATGAAATAGAAATAAAACAATTTTGTATAGATATTGTGTCTTATAATTGGTATGTGGCTGACAGGAATTTAGTTCTTTCTATAGTTTTCTGGTTTAAACTAGAACAAAGAAACTGAGTGCCAAGAAGATCCAATCAAAATGTTCAAATAATCTCTGAACAACAATTTTCATGATGGTAAGGAGACAAACACTTGTGGAACAACATGACACTTTGAGAAACAAGTTCAAGCATTTTTTACGTAATTGCCGGTACTCTTTTTTTACACGTGGTATTCTTCAACTTTTGTGAATGTATATATGTAAATTTGTTATTATTCTACTTGTGTGGTCCAGTGCCTTGCCTGAATCTATCTTGTTTAACTTACACAAGAAATTATTTATATCAAGGCATACTGTGTGTACTTTTTACATTGATATATTATATTTTACCTACTGTGCGTATTTTCAGGTTTCGTAAAAAATATTGTGTGAAATATTGCCCTACTGTGCCTTGTAAAGTTCAACGTGGTGACAGTTCAGTTTGAATGAATGAAAGTCACTGAATTTGTGATTGTTTAATGAATATTTTGTGTTTTAGAACTCTTTAATCAGATTATATCTTAACCCTCTTTCTTGCAAGGTCTGGAGAACCTCTGCATGAGAAAGCAATATGAACTTTAAGCTGACCATTTTTATTAGCGTATATATGAAAGCATGAATCTATTATCAACCTGTGAAATAGCAAGCCTGTGATAACCCTGGTCAGAACCCATTAGGATTGTATTTTGAATGAAAATAAATGAAATCCAATGGGTTAAGACTGATGGAATGTGATGTTAGTTTGCTTAAAGGTAAAGACCAGTTATGGTCATGCGATTGCATTGTGAAAGAAACGTTGTGGAATCGATCAGAAAAGGTTGATCATCTAGCATCTAGCATCTGCAAGGTTCTGGAATCATCAAAATGATAAGAAATTTGGCCCATTCTTCGTAAAGTTACAAGCACTATACACAGAAAGATGTATATGGGACTACCCTACATGTATATCTCTCACAGACCATGAGAGAAACAAATTTACTAAATATATGAATTAGGAGGCGGTTTCCCGGCAAATTTGTTATCGTCATGTATTAGTCAAAACATATTCTTTCACATGATTGGTAATGAGAGCTTCCATTTCATTTTTTGAAATTGGGGCATTTCCAATACTGGTCTTTACCTTTAATCCTTGTTTATTCATATCAGAATCCCCAGAGGGTTAATATTATGAGGTAAAAAAACAAAAATAATAGCAGTAAAAGTGTTAACTTTAATAGTATAGATATATTGACTGCTGTGAGAGGCATCCCTGTTTTTATAGGCTCAAGGGGACATTACATCCTGATATAACCCTGAGTGTGCACCGGGCATCTTGAAAAAAAGTTTTGACCGGTAGGCGGGCATGGCTAAAATCACGACTCGATTAATCAGATGACTAGATTTCTTCAAGATACTAAAGAGAGATATATATAATGCTTTTAGAGTAGTAGAGCCTCTTAAGTTTTCGACAATAACCAATATCTGTCTCTGTCACATGACCAAATTTGTGTAATGGAAGTTGGACACTGACCAGAAGAAATGTGAAAGTAGATGCATTAATATTCCTTCATTATTTATAGACAATATAGACTATTCATTTAGTAGATAATAATTTCTTTTACTTTCATTTTAGTGGATATAAGTTGAAGACCCTGTCGAAAGTGAAAATTGAAACAGATGAATTATATAACAACAAAGAGCTTATAAGCCATATATTACATTATTTTAGTGTCTGTCAGAGGAGTAACACCTCTGAAAATTCAAAATCTAAAGCTTTGAAAACCAGAAGTTTTCGACCTAAAAACTAGCTGTCGACTTGAGGACAACATCTTATGTGGGGATTTTCCTAACAAGGAAAAGGTAATGATCTGATTGGTGTACAAGGCTAGAAAAGTACAACTTTGTGAACAAGTTTGTTAGCGATGGTATTAAAAGGGAAGGGAGTATGACAACCCCGAATCCACATCCAACAACACTCAAAATATAAAGCTTTGTAAATCAGAAGTTTTCAACCTAAAAACTAGCTGTCGACTTGATGACAACATCTTATGTGGGGATTTTCCTAAGAAGGAAAAGGTAATGATCTGATTGGTGTACAGGGATAGAAAAGTACAACTTTGTGAACAAGTTAGGATTTGTTAGCAATGGTATTAAAAGGGGAAGGGAGTATGACGACCCCGAATCCCCATTCAACGTCACCCTCGATCCACATCAAGCTTGAAATGTAATGGTTTTGAGGCATGCTACGCCCCCATGGGAGGTGAATGTCTTCCATTCCTACTCTTTAGGCCTGTCTTCATCAGTTCTAGATTGCCAAATATCCCGCTATTTGAACTATCCTGATCGCAAAATATCCAGTTCATTTGTGTTTTCATCAGCCCAAAGTTGCAATTAGCGGGATATTTGGTCGAGATAATCATCCTGAGATAAATTGGGCTAGTTTGCAAAATATCCTGCAATTTGTCCGGTCCGTCTTCACCAGCCCGAAGACTATGCGCGAATTCTGAGCAAAATATCTCAAGCTAATTTCTCGAGCTTGAGTTTTAAGTTTCGAGGTCAAGTCTCGAGCTGATGAAGTCGCAATTTGTAACTTCAGGATTATTTCCCAAATCACAAACAGCGGGCTTTTTGGCAATCTGGAGCTGATGAAGACGGGCCTTCTTATCTGTCTCATCCTGCAGGAGCAATACACTCCTCGTTTGATCATTCAAGCAGATCTTCTCTTCCTCCAAGGCATCGTATAGGTATTGCAAAGAATGGAAAGCGAGCCAGCGTCCTTAGGCACCCTCTATGTTGAATCACTTCGGCAAATGTCAAATTAGTTCACGGCTTTCCATGTCTCTCTTGATCCTTTGCAAAGAGGTCACGCTAGCTGGTGTTCGACAACAATGATCACGCCCGCAGCCATGGGATAAGAGCTAATTTAAATTCATGTGCTCTTAAGACCCTTGCTAGAGCTTTCTTATGTTCGTTTCTTGAAGCCTGATGTAAGATCCTGCTTGCTTTCAACTGTAAGAACATAAATAAATATATACCTCCATAGTCGGTGTGGGGGAAAATTGGGGACGGGTTGATGACCTGTTTTGATAAGTGATGGTAATGCAGGTAGACAAATGTACATAGATGGAATAAGATGATGGGAAGTATCTTTTAGCAGGGAGTAATGAACAAAGGAAAATGATGATTGTAAGGGTTACAGTCTCCGACGATTACGACAATTAACGTTTCTGGACACTGTAATCCTGTGAGGTATAAGATATTGAATAAGACATTCTCTTGAATGTCTCAAGATAAGCCTGCTTTCGTAAAGATGTGTGTTATGGAAAATGGTGAATATCAGTCGGAGCCATGCCCCTGTAGACGACAACTCCTAGTATTGAAATTTGACCTTGATGAAATGATCTGATAAAGGTTTTTTCCCTGAAGTGAACAGTAGTTTATTTCAGATGTTATGCTCATCGTGCTCTCGGTGTGCTAAGCTGTCGCTTCTCAACCCCCTGAAATCAGAAATTCTGGTTTTCCATGAAATACATAGAAATTGATGTAAGCACTGTCTTTAACAACCCAAATATGCAATCTATATAGCCAATCTGAGTTCTAGTTTGAAATGCCTTCATGAAAGATGCAAGGTTGAGATGTACCCGTGAGAGGTAACACAAGTTTGCTTTTTTAATGGCATTATTACCTGAGGTGTCAACCTTTTTATAATTCCAGCTTTTCCACTCAGAAGGTGATTCTACCCGCAATTATTATGTGGTATATTTCATGATCATGATAATTATTAGTAAAACTAACAATGATGATGATGATAATGATAATTATAATGTAATGATAATATTGAAAAATAATAATACAAATATTAATAATTATCATTTTCATTATGATCATAGTAACAATGCTGGTTTTATTATTATGATACCAATATATGTAATGACAATGATTATTGATAGTAATTACATATTGATGCAACCCTTTTTGGAGAAGCATACCCACCACATTGAATACCCCACAGCATTATTTAGAGGAGGAAGAGAAGTTTTGTAGGTTATTGATCAAATTGTTGAAAGGAAGAAGATGTTATGAAAGAGAGGGAACTTCAGGGAAGACATGGGTTTGTTGCTAGATGAATGGATGCGATAAATCACATTCAATAGATCTGGGTCAGAGTCAGGGTCACATTATGACAAAACAAACGATCATGTCACAAAAGGAGCAGCACCGGTGACACGTTCCTCATTAAGTTTGCATGTTCTGGGTACGTCATGTATAAGAGAATCTATCTGTCACAAGGTTGTTTCTGTGGACATCATTCATCTCTTGTTCTCCTGTACAAATTGATCTCTTCATTCCTTCTACCCTCCTTTTCTCTCTTTCTATCAATGCCACTGTCTCTCTCTCTCTCTTTCTCTCCGTCCCTTCTTATTCTCTTTATCTGCCCTTATGTTCTTATATTTTCCTCGAGGTCTTCCCTCATTTTCCCCTTCTTCTGATTCGTCATGATTGTTTCCTCTGTTTCCTCTTTATGTCTATAATGTCCCCCATTTATTTTTATTTCCCACTTTTATCTAGCTATCATTTTTTCCCTCTGTCTTACTAAAGTGCTTTCTTTCACTCTTTTCTGCCCCCTCTCTCTCCCTCTCTCTCTCTCTCTCTTTCTCTCACACTCTCTTTCCCCTCTCTCTCTCTCTGTCTCTCTCTCCCTGTCTCTCCTGTCTATTTATCTACCATATATTAAACATCAATATCCCCCACTGTACGATGTGCCCGTTATATTTCCCCTTGTCACTGTCACTATTAACCTTCTCTCTAAGTGATGTTGCTCTGAATTTGTTTGCACAAATCAAAAAGCTTCTGGATTTGTGTCAGTTAGATGTCACAGTATGAGAACGATTCGACGATTCGTTTCAATCCGCGCTTTCATTCTTTATATGCAAGAAATGTTCACAAGGCAAGATCCCCATTTAAGTATTGTCAAGAAAACATAATGATACTTCAATTTGTGAGGTATATTTATAGTAATGAATATGCTCAGATGAAATTCCATCCTCTATTTCCTTTACCAGTATGTCTTGAAATTTGTAAATGCATTTCCCGTGGATCTTATGTAAATTGAAATAGGCAACACCTCCTTTAAGGGACTTTTCAGTAAACAGTTATCACTTTCCAAATGAGATTTTGAAAGTGCAAAATTGATATTGTGGGTTTAATAGTAATGAAAAAGTATGATATGTTGCAGGTCGATTCCATGTTAGAACGTGAGAAATTCTAAAAATTATAATTTGCTTTAAGCATTAACATTTTAGATTAATGTCTCAACCAACTAAATTGAGTGAGTTTTCATTCTATGGGGACTTCAAATACTCCTTTTTAACAAGGAAATACCGGAAGTTTGATATTTTTTCACATATTTTCCCACTTTCCCCAAAAATATAATTTTTGGCATTTAAATTTACGAAACCATGTCGTCCAAGTACTATGAATCAATGGTCTGGGTCGTCATCTAGTGCACCACCCATTTTGAAAAAATAAAACATTCAAATGCAGACTTCAGGACCAATATTGGCCAAACTATTTCAACCATAATTATTGTCTTGTACACGATATATCGAGGTGAAAAAGTTTTTGCCAGGCTGCTGTTTTAGGATCTCTAACTTTGTAGCCCTGAATTATTTTACTTCATTCAAATTTCCACTGCTGATTCCTTTTCTTTAAAGGCTAGGAAATGTTGTCCAAATGTCACTTATAACATAATATGGAATTTCCCTCTAACATGGTGACAGGAATTTTTGTCCATCTTTTTTTTTGTTGACCTTTTCCCCCACTTCTCATTCTCCTGATGAGATTTTTTCTTGAACCCAAGCTAAGAGCATTCATCTATGTCGGTGCTAAAAAGCAGAATTTCTTCTGCTCTTAAATATTTTAAAATGTGTGCACATGGAAGTGCTTTTAATGTTCCCTTTGCCTTGGTATTTGCATGGCAAACAAGACCCTGTTGCCATCAAATTCAATTAACGGACCTTCGTTCAGTCGGAAAGGGTACTTTGCCTCTGCTTTCCAGCTGAAGAGCAAACTTCTAAAATGGTTCCTACTTGCGATGTCTTGATAACTGATGTGGGTGGGGTGGAGAACAGTAAAGGGATAGAGGATGAGGGGGGGGGGGGAGGAGGTTAAAAATAATTGTAAGAGGAGTGCAGTGGGAGAGGTATCGTGTTTGTTATTTTCATACCCATCCAGGACTGATGTCGACTAAAGGATTCATTACTGATTGGCATGGTTTAAGATTTCATTCATACATTTTTTAAAAACAAGCATTCTTTTGCCCTGTCACTATCTCCTTTCACTACATGAGTGTGTATCATCTGTAAAAACTGTTATGGTTCTCAGATAAAAACGCATCTCTAATTAGTAATAGCATAGCTCAATGGTTATAATAAGAACTTGGTTCCTGTGTACTATTTCTGAACATTTATTCATCCTAAATGTCATTCGGGTGTTGCATTGATGTTTGAGGCTGGAATAATATGTGCAAATTATAAGGACGGAAATAAACATGTTTACAAACGACATCCTCGAAAAATGACCTGCCGCATGAAAGAATAAATTGATCTTTCCATTTCTTGTACAAGTGTCCTTCGCTCTGTTGACTATTGAGAGGTCGTTCAGATTCATGTCAGCTGTAATAGACAAAACAGTAGATAAGAGGCCTCAAGTTTCCAACATTGACCAGGTAAAAAATAGAAGATGGAATAAACAAGCTTTGTTCTAATCAAAGTCGATAGGGTTTCGAAGATGTTATGATAAATCACATTCTGTGGACAAATTGATGGGCAGTGCTCAACATGGCAAGTTGTGTCTCATATTGCTGAGCTTTTCAAGATCTGACAGGTTTTGATGATGCTTTCTTTCGGAGGTAAAGACATTTGAAATTGGAGATGTTGTTTGTTTGGAAGGTCGTCATGCTTGTTTATCCGGAGGACATGAAGGATTCGGGAAGTTGACAAGAATTGCTTAAAGGAAAGGGGTCACAAATATTAGCATCTTTGCCTGTGCCAGGATGTTATCTGCGTTGGTCAAAATTGAAATGTCGCGCTTCTTGCTCCCTTCATGGCTATGCTACTTCAAGACTTGCTTCATCGCTTTAACTAGTTGACGATATTAAAAAATTGTTTTGTTATCATTGATTGAGGGGGTATCAAAATTTAGAGCATTAACATTTTAATGATCACTTTAGTAATGACTTTAAAAAAAAAGGATTTCAATTGAAAAATAGTCTTTGATCTTTTCTTTTATGAACGATATAAATAATTGTAAAACATGCGCAGGCAAAATATGATGCCATGGTTGCAAATTCACAAAATTAATATCTGT
The DNA here is from genome assembly GCF_000002235.5 of Strongylocentrotus purpuratus. Taxonomy (NCBI): domain Eukaryota; kingdom Metazoa; phylum Echinodermata; class Echinoidea; order Camarodonta; family Strongylocentrotidae; genus Strongylocentrotus; species Strongylocentrotus purpuratus. Next base: position 25,167,657 of record NW_022145596.1, read on the forward strand.
GTAGTTTATAATGGTGTTTCTTCTTTCTTTCTTTCTTTTTGAAAGGACAGAAAGTAAGAAGAAAGAAAGAAAGAAAGGAAAAAGAAGAAAGAAAGTAAGAAAGGAGAAATAAGGAAAGAAAGAAGAAAGAAAAGAAGGAAGGAAGGAAGGGAGGGAGGGAGGGAGGGAGGGAGGGAGGGAGGGAGGGAGGGAGGGAGGGAGGGAGGGAGGGAGGGAGGGAGGGAGGGAGGGAGGGAGGGAGGGAGGGGGGGAGGAAGGAAGGAAGGAAGGAAGGAAGGAAGGAAGGAAGGAAGGAAGGAAGGAAGGAAGGAAGGAGGGAGGGAGGGAGGGAGGGAGGGAGGGAGGGAGGGAGGGAGGGAGGGAGGGAGAGGAGGGAGGGAGGGAGGGAGAAAGGAAAAAAAGAAAGAAAGAAAAAAGAAAGAAAGAATAAAGAAAAAGAAATAAAGGAAAAAAGTAAGAAAGGAAGAAAGAAAAAGTAGCTTCTTGTACACGATGAACTTGACCTTGGCATGAACACGAAACAACAGTAGGTGTTTTTCGCCACTTGCAATTGAGAAAATTAAAAGCCTCTTGGCCCCCGGCTCGTTTACTCAGCTTGCCGATATTGCTTAAGTTTGCGAATGGAAGAAACGAAAGTGACGTCAAACCATTAGTCCCCTATTTCAGAAACCAAATATATTCGGCTATTGGACCCCTCGATCAAGTGCCAATGTCAACGCCGACTGGTTGTATCGACTACCTTCCTTCCTGACTCTGCTGGTAAACACTCTCTTTTGAAGATTAAAATGTTGATTATGGTTAGGGGATTGCATTGGCTTGCAAGCTAAGGGAGCGATCTTGTCTTGTTTAAGGTTCTGGTGTACTTGCTGTAAAGAGGAAGCATCACTCACCTCTGGAAATTGGTAAAACGGACACAATCTACAGAACTTGCTCAGTTCGATCTGCTTGTACTGACAAAATAATGAAGTCATTATGATGCTTCATAACATGATGTAATCATTCAATGGAGTAACTATTTGTGTATTATAATTAGATTTTATATATTTTGGAAAAAAAAGTCACATCACATCCATTTTTTGTAAGAAATTCCTTCAAATATTATCTCAAAAGAAAAACAATTTTTTATTAGATTTATCAGAAATGGTTAGGATTTGTTAATATTTTGTACCCATAGGTTAGTTTTTCTTCGATAGTGGATATTTCTCAATGAATAATGCAATTTTTCCATATGTTGCTTCTATTTCGTGACATCTCAGCCACTCTTGATAAATTCCCTTTATAAATCACAGTCACTTCAGTTAATCATATCTTCTCGTTATGAAAACGTTTTTTCTTTCAGGAATGCATATATGGGAAAGTTTTATTTATGACTTATAACCGCTGACGCATATTCCACTTAAGATTTGTATCTGGTGTAAAAACAAGATGGTAATCGTCCACGTCACTATTATTTTGGTGTTAATAGGATATGTAAGTTGGTGACAGTTCAATTAATCAGGCAAAGCTTGAACGAGAGTACAGCTTTCATGCAATGTCAATCTTCCTGAGAGATGATGAAGGGCATAATACATGTATATTACCTGCCCGGCAATTTTCAAAAGGAATCAAGTTAGTCGAAATGCGGTTGCCATTTAAAATTGAGAGAGACGGAAGCTAGGAGGGGGAACAGGTTAAATGGCAGATGACTGTGCGTGTGGGGGGGGGGGGGGGACAAATCATGGTCTAGGCCGGCCGCATCTCGCATCTGTAAATTTTACATCAGGATATAGGGGGATCATGACTGTATGAAATGTGCCTTTCTGTTCTCCTAAGACTTACCTCACAAGACAAGTGTCTCATTAATTTATGGAGTAAATATGAAAAATGTTTGTATTTTTTTTGTTGTTGCGACGTTTGCCTTTCAAACTGCCTGTATTATTAAAAGAAAAGGTACTCACAATAACAGGAAATTTATTTGACAGTCAAAAGGAAAAATCTCTCCAAACATCGGTGTCTCTCTCTCTCTCAAGGGGTATCTTTCCCATGGATGTACTTTTCGTTATCATTTGAATATCATTATTTCTCTCTCTGTCTCTCTCTGTCTGGCTGTGTGGGGCATTTTCGTCTCGGGATATTATGAATTCCGTGTAAGAGCGTGCTATGTTTCCATTTAGATGTCCTGATTTATGTAATCCGTCATCATTTCTTAACTCAAAATTCTCCAACCAAGCATTATACGCAATTGGTGGGTGATGCAAATATACGTCATCACTAAGTTTGTGTATTGCAAAGCTGGGGATCATGATATGCTTCATTTGTATACATGGAATGACTATTTTTGGACAACCTGCCTAGTTTTAGCTCGTCAAAAATAAGGTCATGATTCATGTTTCCAAAAAGAGAACGGAAGTTCATTACAGAACGCAGAATAATCTCTTTATATAGTTCTCTTTCATTAATGTTTAAAAAAAAGAGGCACATTGTTATAGTATAAAGATGGCAACATTTCTGTGTTTTTTTGTAGTAGACCTTTGGTATAATTTGTTCACTTGTGTTGAGTGAGAAGCCTTCATAAGTTCTCTCGTTTTTGGTTCATACAACATTCATTTCAGAAATACATCGCATGATTACAAAATTATAGAAATAAATGATTATAATAATAATTATAATATTAATAGTAATAATAATGATAATGATAACAATAATAATGTGTCTTGTTTACCCAGGGTAGCCTCATCAGTATTAATTCTGTTCTCCCTAAGGGCCCTGAAATCACAATTTAACCCCATTTAGTCAAATGTGAAATTTCACACCAAAAGATTGAACACCTTGAAGTTATGAGATTGGATATGAAGTTGGATGCTATTTCATGCATACATTAATGTCGCACATTCTTCCGGACACCCATACGATTTCGAGATATTACTGATGAGGAAAGGAATACATCATGCTCTTGATAGTGTGGCCTTCTACTGTTGGAAATGTTCATATTTCATATGTATATTTTGCAAACTCATGCAGGGTGTTTTGTGTCTGTTTTTTTTAAATATAAATTTCATTTCAATGTTCTCATAGAAGTATAATGTTATCTATCCTCATTACAATGTAAAGCCAAATTTGAATATACATGTAGGAATATTAACCACCTTTGGACAAATGTATCTTATGTGATATCATGTAATATTTTCCTGTATTAAAAATGGTATGGACCTTGTATATATTGGATATTTTATACCTCACCACGTATCCCACTGACAGCATTTTATAACTCTGACAATATCCGTCCATTTTTGTATTCACGAAATGTCTGAATATATATGTGTATTGATTGTCTACTTGAACAATGCATGGCCTTGATGTTGTACTTATTCAAGCAGTTCTGTTTTATTCAACGTTTGTTTTGTACATACCTCTGTAAATTGATATTATCTATATATATTAAACATTTAAGATATTGAGTGAAAACAATATATAAAATCAGTTGTCAATGTGTTTTCATGTTTGTTGCATACTTGATGTTTGATTTGTTGTAAAGGTACAGACAAATGTTAAAGACTTTGTTTAACAATGCGAAATCTGAGATGCATGGCCCTACGTGTTATCAGCGTCTGTGATGTGGTGTAATATTGAAACCTTAAACAAAATTGCGCTTCAAAATTATCATGAATTGCCTCGAAAAAGTAAAACATCTTTGAGTGACCGGTTTTCCCAAATAGACTGTAGTGTTATAAAAAATACGTTGGGAAAACGTTTTTTTTTTATTTCGAATTCTAATCATAAATATCTTGATAATCAGACGGGTGATCGGCTTGTAAACGTCATGGGACTACTGGCTGATCTAAAGGTTTATAATCATGATTGCAGCATGAGCTAAATCCAGGATCTTGTTTAGAATCTGAGACAAAGTTACTCAATCCCTTTGAATGAATTATGGCGGTCTAATCCAACATACATAAAGGGCAGTTGACTTTTGACAATACAATTTTTATTGTAAAGAAGGGAGAACAATAGAAGTCCGTCCAAAAATTAAGCAAAATATCTTTGGAAAGAAAAATTGTGACAGGGGTAAGATCATGTTTTTTTTGCGGTGACTGTTTGGAGTTGGTATATTTGTTCGAAACAGAATTGTTGGGGATTATTTGGACCAACTGGGTCTTCTCGTCGGGTCGGGCGATCGTTATACACGACCTTTTATGGAAACACGCCCCTTTATTCACAAAATGTGGGGTGCAGTGAATGTTTGGAGTTGGTATATTTGTTCGAAACAGAATTGTTGGGGCTTATTTGGATCAACTGGGTCTTCTCGTCGGGTAGGGCGATCGTTACACACGACCTTTTATGGAAACACGCCCCTTTATTCACAAAATGTTGGGTAAATCTAGTGGAAAATTCTCTTTTTTGGTGGAAAAGGTGTTGTTGGACATAAGGCTGATCTTTTTACGCGAATATTTGTGAATGAAGACCCTTCAAGTGTCGGGTGAAGTCTGAATGATATGTGTGTGTGTGTGTGTGTGTGTGTGTGTGTAGTGTCTTTCATCAACATCAATGAGAACAAAAGGTTTTTAATTTTGCATTGGATTAACAAGTGAAAAGACTTGTTAAAATTAATGTAATCAAATTATCAAGGAGATTAATATCAACAAAATGTGAACAAAAAGTTGTATATTAACCTGCCGAGCAATGTCTTTTTTTAAACACTTTATTGTATCTAATTATATATGAACAAATTCTAATTTACTGTGGCATAACACTTAAGTATTACAAATCAAAATTGCAGTCATATTTAAAAAGAAAAAGTACAATTCCAACAACCAGAAACAACAACAACAAACACCAATAATTATGCGGTTGCATGTCTCTAGTTGTACCTAAACCTGGCAAGATTTAAAGAATAAAATAAAGTATTTCAGCTAAAATTGAAGGACTAACATTTCTAACATACTGAACTTGGTGAACAAGTTAACAAAACATAAAAGTAGAGAGTTAGCGAAGTGAGAACAGAACTAGACAAGCTTATACGTTCCAATTGTATCTGTCGCATAAGCTCTCAGACCCTTGAGCATCGGATGAGCCAGTGGCGTACCTGGGGTACTCCGTCAGGGGGGGGGGGGGGGGGGGCAAGCGACCGAAACAAACAAAAAAGGCGATGCTAATTTTCACTTCTGGCGAGCGAGCGAGCAAAAAAAAATCTTTTAGTAACGTTTGGTATATAAACTGGTATTGTTGCAAGTTGGGGGTGGGAACATTCACTTGTTAGCGACGTTAATTTCATTTTTTTTGCAAACGAGTGTAGCGAGCAAGAAAAAAATCACTTCTTTTTTAATAATTGCCACTTAAACTTGGTTCAATTGTCCCATGCAGGGCGCAGGAACAATATTGTGTTTAGGGTGATTTTATACCCATTTTAGCTAGCGAGCGAAAATACATCTTTCTCTCAATGAATTGCTATATAAAATTTGTTTCATTGTTGCAGGTAGGGGCGGGCACAATCGTGTTTAAGGCAATGTCAATCCCATTTTGGCGGGCAGGCAACCCCCTACATTTCTCTTTTTAATGATATTGTAGCAGGTTTGTGGTGGGCACATAATTCCACGAGCTAGCGAGCGTAGCGAGCGAAAAAAAAAATCACTTTTCTTTTATAGGGAAAATATGGTACATAAAACTTGGGTTCATTGTTCCATGTCAGGGACGTGATTATTAAAAGCGGTGTTATTTCTATTTTGGCGAGCGAGCAAAAAAAATCACTTCTCTTTTATAGGGAAAATATGGTATATAAACTTGGGTTCATTGTTCCATGTCAGGGACGTGATTATTAAAAGCGGTGTTATTTCTATTTTGGCGAGCGAGCGTAGCGAGCGAGCAAAATTTTTGTAATGATAATTGGTTCATAAATTTCAGATTTTTTTGTTGCAGGGCAGGGCTTACACAATCATGTCTAAGGTGATGTTAATTCCGTTTTGGCGAGCACGAGCACACCAAAACTTCTTTGAATAACGTTTGGTACATAATTATTAACTGGTTGTTGCAGATTGGGGCGGGCACGTTAGCGGTGTCAATTCCATTTTGGCGAGCGAGCATAGCGAGCAAGCAAAAAAAATAAATTCTCTTTTAATAGAAATTAATAAATAAACTTGTTTTTATTGGTGCAGGTCAGGATGGACGCAATCGCGTTTAACGCGATTCAATTCCTTTTTGGCGAGAGGGCGAAAAAACTCTTCCATTTTTAATGATATTGTTGCAGGTCAAGGGTGGGCACAATTGTTTCCAAAGCAATGTCTATTCATTTATTCGCGAGCGAGTGTAGCGAGCGAGAAAAATGACTTAGTCTCTTTTAGGAATATTTGGTACATACATTGTGTGTTATTGTTGCCATGGTCGCAGGTCGGGGCCCGTCGGGGCAGGCACAATTGTATTCTAGGCAATACTAATCCTTTTCTTTTCTCAGGGGGACGAGCAAGTGAAAACATTTAATACAAAATAGGCTAGCAAGCAGTTTGCGCCAGCGAAGAGTTTCAAATTTGTTATATCACTTATATTTTCCTATTTTCATTTGTTTTAATTTTTCAGGGCCGTATGCGGAATATTTTTCTGGTGGGGGAGGGGGAAAGATGCGTTAAAAGTTTTCGAAGAATCTCAAAAGCAAAAGGAGTGAAGGGAGTTCGAGCGACCGAACTGGTAATGAGGGAACTTTTGCATTTTCAAAAGTAGAATTGAAGGATTTGGTATAGGCCTACACTACATTTTCAGGAAAAAAACTGTACGTTTTCAAAATATATCTGGGGTCAACTGCCCCCCCCCCCCCCTGGTGCGTACGGCCTTGGTCTTTTTTTAAAAAAAATTCCCCATTTTTATTCCTTTCCTTTTCTTTTCCCTTTTTCTTCCTTTTCTCTTCTTCCTTTTTTCTTTCCTTTTTTTCCTTTTTTCTCTTTCTTTCCTTTTTTCTTCCCTTTTCCTTTTTTCTTTTTCTTTCCTTTTCCTTTCTATTCTTTTCTTTCCCCTTTTTCTTTTTTTCCCCTGGAGCCCGTCAGGGGGCACTCTGCCCCCCCCCCCTGCCCCCCATAAGTACGCCAGTGAAGTGGGATGAGCTAACAAAGATTTCAAGAAAGAGCCATCTTTCTGATCAAAATATAAATGACATTTTGTTACCCAGTCTTTTAGACAAGAACTCTGATTCTTCACAATTATATTTGTTTTCTTAAAGAATCATAATTACCTTGAGAACATTTTAACAACAAATACTAACATGACATAACATTGTTACTGATTTAGAACATGAAGTACTAACCAATATAGTACAAAAAATGCTGAACAGTACAATTTTACTGTTAAAGGTCGGGTGCCTTCGAAATAATATTATAAGCTGATTCATGTTGATGTGCAGGGCTGCATACAACTCATATTTTGTTATTCAAACTTCGAAATATATTTTCTGTTTTTTTATATATTTTGTAAAATAATTTTCCTAGACCTGCTAAGCTCCACCCTAAAAAAATGCTTCAGATCTCATTCATCTTGTGACATCAACTATTTTGGATGTCACCAGAGATTTATTCAGGTATATACGTCTACAAACAGTCTACGGCTTGCATTCAAACTCGCATCGAAATGCCAGTTGTGGAATATGCCCTTTACAACTGTGTGTGAATATACATATAATTCAAATACTTTGGTTCTGTTGAATCAATGCCTTCTTTGGTCGGATGAGGAGGCTTAATCTGTTTACAGTTCCCATGAGCTGTCAGTCTTAATGCTGTTTTCTGTCCCTTCCATTCGTAACGTATTAAACGATTGGACAATTTTTTTTTACCTCCATATTTGTAAAACAAAATATTTATGTACCATAATTATGAATACATTTTTTAAATAATTACAAATGCAAATACACATGATTTGGGGTTTGAGTCACGCTTGCGGCACCAATGTTCTTTTCCAAAACATTGATCTACTTTTTGCCACTCTTCACCCAGGTGAAGTAAGTAATTATGTACCCGGTAAACTCTTTGAATGCTTATATATATATGGCGCATAATAAATAAATCTATTATAGATCCGTGCCATATACTTAAACGGTAGCTTCGATTATGGCAACACTATAATTTAATACTGCAAAGAAAAACATATCTTGGAACAACCATTTACTCACTATTTGCTAAATACTGATGAAGTATGCAAATGATTTCTTTGCTAAAACATCTATAAGTGAAATCACGCAAGGCACTGTATGAAAACTGATTGGCTAATTGCTTTAGCAAGGCTTCTTCATTTAATCATACTCCCTGTATAATAACCTTACAGTCTATTAAAGTGTGGGAGGATTTCAAGCTTAGGTCAGGTAATAAAAAAGCAATAATTCCGGCTGGACACTTACATTTGAAGCTATCACCAGATTGAAGTTTATAGAATGATTTCGGTGCTTTTTTTCCTATGAAACGGACTTCCGGAAATGAATAAACAACATAGTAAATAGGATTCGTCAATAACAAATCAAAATATTTTACAAACAATAACTGAAACCCGTTAAGATACCCCAATAAACATAACAAAAAATAACCTGCTTCTTAGAAAATCTAGATCCCTTAATCCGCGTGACGTCTTCATGCATCGAAGAGTAATAACAAATGGCAGAGAATTTTTTTAAGAAGCAAAGACAGTGCCGTCACAATAAATCAGAGAGAATGATTACGGTACGGATATTTCATGGAACGTAATAACCCCCTCGAGACTGTCAGCATGCGGATGAATTATTAGCCAGGTTCACACGACTGTTAAATTCAGTTAGTGGTTTTAAAGACGTATAGTATTGGGCTCTCATGGGGAATTCGACACCATTCGGGTGTTTATCCAATAACAGGCGCTGTCAATCAACATAATTAGCCTTCAGTTTTATGACTTGCATGTTTGTCCTACCTAACCAGTTGATCATCTAGGGTAATTAAACATAGCTGGGGTACTACCTGACCCGGGGGTTGCTAGCTTTGGAGTACCTCAAGGGTCAATTCTCGGACCGATCCGTTTCAGTATATATATCACCCCATATCTGACATCATTAATGAACATGGTTTACAGTATATTTTGCTATGCTGATGATATTCAGTTGTATACTTTCTTTGATCAACGCTCTCTGGAAAACATTAACGAAACACTTGACCAAATCTCACTGTGTATAATTGTAGAGATAAGCACTTGGATGTCGTCTAACTGTCTCCGATTAAATAATACCAAAACTGAGTTCTTGGCCTTTTGTCCTTCTGCTCGCCATCTGCAATACATATCAGATGTACGGCTTTATATTCCTCATTCTATTGTCCTCTCATGTAAACCACGTAGTGCGTAATTGTAATTACCATCTCTGCAAATCATGGAGGATTCGTAGTGAGCATTAATTGTTTTCCCTCGAAATTTAAAAATCGCACCCCCTCACCTTGAGTACCAGGGAAGGGGGCCCGTCTCCAAATTAACGTGTTTTTACCTATTTTTTTCCCAGGGGAGGGGCCCCCCTGGATCCGCCACTACATGCGGACGCATCCGTCGTTCCTGAAATGTAAGTTACTCAAAGTTGTAAGTCATCTGCAATCTTATTTTGGTAAAGGCGAAAACTACGATCCGGAGCTCGGGTAGAGGGTGTCCTCACTTGAAGCAACGTTCTGCGCAGATGCAATTAATTTCGAGTTTCGGACAGTTTGTAGTTAAAAACATCGAGCACTCGTTTTTTGGTACCGTGTGAAGCTGTTTAAAACTTCATGGTTTTGCACACTCAAAGTTGAACACTACAATTGTGCCGTGTGAACATATCTTTTGACAATGTGGAGAGTCTTAAACGTGACTAAATATTGGTGACCGAAAGCATATTTTTTCTATTCGACTGAATTTATTATTATTCGTTTGGGCCTATCTTCTTGCTCGTGTTGATTTATTGGGGGAGGGGGGGGGGGGGCATTCGGTGGGGAAAAGAGGTAGATTGAAGAGACTGATGTATCCAATATCACTGCTATTTTTAAGAATTTATAATTGAGGTCATCTGGGAATTGCAACTAATGGAAGAGATTCAAGTTTTTGATATCTTGGCTATTTTAAGGAATTCATAATTGATGTCAAGTGGGAATCGTGGGAGAAATTAAAGTATCTAATATCATCACTATTTTAAAGATGAAGTTTAATCATCAAATGCGGCATATGCCACGTTTCCGTTTTATATTAGCATTTGTCAGGGGTGTCACCAGACCACTTTCTCGAAGGGGTTCGATAACTAAGATTTGGAGATCTTTAAATAGATTTTTAATCTGATCCCCACTTAATTTATGTTACTTGTGCTGTCAACTACTGATTTTACTATGTCCATCTTTTTATATTTGTTATACATGTATGCGTTTATTCGCAATTCTATGTATATTTTTTTATAATTGAGTGAATAAATGATTTGATTTGATTCCTTCAGTGTGATGGTTATTCATTATCATTGATTACCATGACTTATTATCATTGAAGGCATATAATGTGTTTCTGGTTGAGTATGCGTGGGTGTGATTAGTTGTAGATGGTGGTAATCGCACGAGGGAGACTGAGGGTTTGGGTTATGTGTTTTTTCTCTCCTTTTCTAGTAACGGCCTTAGACCTGTTGTGTGCTTGACGCATTTTCTCCTTCGCGTGTATTTAAGGATTTAAAGATGATACAAATGTTTATCCTTGGGGCGTTCTCTGGGGGTTGTTACTATATTTATCATTATCCTTTTAATGACCATGGATTGTGAGAAGTTTGTGTTTCTTGATATCGTATTTCATAATGCGTGTTTACCACAAGTTTCTCTAGTAATCTCCGAAAGCCGTTTGTTTTAGAATATCGATCGTAAACAAAACAATATCTCATTATATTTGTTCCTCTAAACTTCTGTCAAAAAGCAAAACCATTTCATAGTTACATGTTCACTTCCTGTTATGAACCCCCATAGGATCAAGAAATTTCATCTTTATGAACCATAATATGAACCACAATATGAAGATCTGGGCCCTGTCTTTATAAATGTGCGATTACTTTTTTCCGACTGATATCAATCACAACGATGTAAATAATAAATGTGGGACTGCAAATTTTCGATTGATTAGAAGACTTGTGATTGGTTCAGTTCGATTGCGAATTTTTAAAGACGGGGCTCAGTGCTACATGTATTTTGTTTTTTCATCATGGCACATTAATCCTGACATAAAAAAATAAAAAAATCCAGTGGCTTAACGCTAAAAAGGCACGGTTATTTCGGTCTCTCTCACCCGAAGCGGATCCCATGCCCCTAAGAATCTTGGCCATGGAATAAGGGGAAATTCTGTTAAAAACTTGGCATACAAATAAATTACCATGACGTATTACAGCTATATCTCAAATACGTTTATTGAATTATTGCTAATTAACTATTTTAAAGCTATTTTTACACTGCTCAGACCCTTTGGTAACAACAGGAAAGGGGAGGGGTTGCTTTGGTCCTTTTAGGATTAAAAGGGAACATCAGTGGAATTCATTATGTTTGTTTTTATAAGGGGCTCAGCCGAAAGGAATAACCGACCGTTTGAAAAATAAAAGAAAAAAACATCCAGTATTGAGACTTATTCAACTTCCAGTCATGGCTCAAAAACACAAATGAATTTGCGGGGGGGGGGGGGGGGGAGGGGAATTAAATGAAAGGGAAAGGGGATCACATGTCCATTAATTTCTTTCGAAACGCTCTGAAAGGAATAACCGACCGTTTGAAAAATAAAAGAAAAAAACATCCAGTATTGAGACTTATTCAACTTCCAGTCATGGCTCAAAAACACAAATGAATTTGCGGGGGGGGGGGGGGAGGGGAATTAAATGAAAGGGAAAGGGGATCACATGTCCATTAATTTCTTTCGAAACGCTCTAGCCAGAGTTCATCAACCATATTATGAGTACATCTCAACAGATAATCCCTTCTAAGAAAACAGCATATTGAAGTATTGATGCCAGAAGAACCACATAATTGGCTGATTACTTCTGTCTTGGACCTAATTCTGTCTACATTTTTAAATCTTAATTTCTCAATTACGTCTTCATCTGGAAAAACACTTCGAGATATAGCCTATCCATTTTAATTAGGCGAAAGAAAACTTGTGATAACAGTTGACATTTCATGCAGCTCGACATCACCGGTACAGTGAAATAGTCTTTTACAGTTGGCACTTTGCATTCATTTGCAAGCGTGTAGATGGATATGGTTGCAATCCTTTAATAATTTGATGGTTATGTAATTCCTTATTTGTGAAAGGCATCAAGATCGAAATGATGTCAGTAACGAAATGAAAGAAAAGTTTCTTCTGCAACTCTTAACAAATTGCCCAACGTTGCTGTAGGACTATTGGCCTATAATTAGTATACAAATAATGAATGGTTATGAGTTCAATAGTGCGAATATTTTCATGAGTTGAAAGATTAACATTCTATTCAACGAGGCGTCAGCCGAGTTGAATAGAATTAATGTTAATCTTTCAACGAATGAAAATATTCGCACCATTGAACGAATGAATAACATTCATTATTTGTTTTATACAACATCGAAGAAGATCTAATAGAACGTCATTCAACAAATTATGCTTTACTCCTTATAAAAGATAAATTAAAGTTGGATTCAAGCCTTCTCGATTACATTCAGATTGCCTTCGCGTCAGATACACGCAGGGATACGCGCGCGCACGGCAGAGAGGTACGCAGTCTGCATATAACCAAAAATGCACGGCGCATATAACCAAAAATGCACGACCGTGCAATATACCATCTATTGAATATCATGTGACCAACAATCCTCCAATCAAATGACAGGGATTCACGTAGGTGTTGTATAATCCTTGTTATAGACATTTGTTGCACCATATACTTATCTGGTAAAGATGTTAACACATTTTCAAAATGGTGATTTTTTTTTTCTTCTCCCAGTAGCCACGATAATGTTGAGTGCTTGGCCAGGCATGTTTTGAAGAAGAATGTTTTGATAAAAAAATGCCTGAACCAAAAGTTGCACTTGTTATAATTTCTTATAATCGTTGGAAATTATTTTTAGCACCAATGTTTCTTATTTTATTACAACTATCTGCTATTTGTTTTTAGCTTTGTAATTTGCAACATACTTTGTTTCAATTTATGCAAATTTGAAACAACAGAAACCCTATTCACTGATGAGTGAAACTGATCTTCCCAAATAGCATCCTATAAGTTCGTACAAGTTATACAATAAAACAAACAAAACTGAACCAACAACAACGGCGAAAAAAATCCGACCTCCCCCTCCCTCCAAGGAAAAAACAAAAACAAACATACCAACAAACTGTCTATTTCCTTGCTTTTATTTGTTTGTCTGTATATCAAAAAGTGGTTCATCAATTGGCAACCAAATACAGAAGTAGATGAATCGAAAGTTGATGAAAAGAATAATAAAATTTGATAATTGAGACTCGGAGATGTTTTGTAATGATGTCTTTCTTTCAATAGAGATCTTGTTGATATTCACATTAAATTCACTGTTCTTTTCAGGACACCCTTTCTGGTAAACAAATGACATGGGTACAACATGTATATCAATACCAGAGAGAAGAGAGAGAGAGAGAGAGAGAGAGAGAGAGAGAGGGGGGGGGGGGGGGGAGAAAGAGAGATGAAGTACCCAATGAGATAAAGGGCCTTAATCAGAATTTTGATGGGGAAGGTTTGAATAGCATATCCGGGGTTAACAATTTTGCGTCTTATTGACGTCATTCTTGACGTCTTGGTTATTTTGGTCAAAAATTACCATTTGCATCATCTGTCGGGGATCCAACGTCAGAAATAAAAAATAACTCAGAACTAATAGATAGATGGGTTGAAACCAAAATGATATGTAGAAAGTTAGAAACGTGCACTGATACGAGAAAAATCCATACCAAGTACACTGTAAAAAAGAATTTGTTCATTGGTAATTTTTACGTATTTTTTCCATGTAGAATTTACTTGAAAACATTAGTTTTTCCACTTACGCACTAAATTTAAGTCTTGCTAACTCAAACTTTCAATTTAGTAGAACATACGTGGAATATTTAAGTAAAATCGAATACATAAGAACTTTAAGTAATTTCAGCTTGTATTAATTTAGTAATTTTAACTCAAAATCAGAAATTATACGTATTACTCAAACAATTTATGTTGATTATTCTTATCTTTTTAAAGTAAGGACCGAAGCAGTGCGTAATATAAATATTTACATAATTTATGAATATTCATTACGACCAAATTAAACTCTTTTTTAAATAAAACGATTCTTTTTTGTGGTTGAATGAAAATTTAAGGACTTTAAAACATTTACTAATTCATTTAACATGGCTAAGCAAAGACAAGACAATTTTTAATTGTTACCCAGTTCAAAACAAATCAAAACTTGATATTTCAGGAAATTGTTAACCAATTTTCCTTTTAAGATGCTACGATCAAGTATATATAAAATTTGGAGCCTTTCAATATAATTGTGTCGAATTGAAGCGTATGTAATAGTTTGTGATGGTGGTAGATATATATATATATATATATATATACGGTTAAATCTTAAATAGAAGTAGTGTTAGTGATTAGTGGATGTGACTTGTTAGATTAGATGGGTACCAAATCGTGCAATATGTAATCCTATCATAGCTTTTTTTTAATTATCTAAAATGATTACAGTACTAAAATTATTTACGTTAATGTAACTCGATTTAACTGAGTAAAAATGTATTCAGCAAAATAAGTAAATTCTACTTAAGATGCCGTAGGTAATATTTACTTAATAAAAATAAGGCAATTCTTTTCCTCAATTTTATTGAGTTATTTCGACTATTATTTTTTTACAGTGTAGTGAATTAACACCGTTTCGACCACTCTCGTCATTTAAGCTATTTTGACGCAAATTGACCATCAGTTTTGATTAATAATAATAATAATAATTGATTCTTATTGAGCGCTACTACAGACAAACTGATCAGAGCGCTATACAACAGAAAAGAGACATACAAATCATAACAATTAAACAAGGAACAGTAATTAAGATATTATGAACGAAAAGAAAATTTAGCTACTCAAAATGTACATTATGGATTCAAGATGGAAAGATGATTTCTGTAACAAACTTGTAATTCTGATGTACAGCAAGGATTCCATTTGGATTTAACTCAGTCATAATATATCATGGAGAAGATTTAGTTTAGCTGGTATTTTGGAATCAGCACATGACTATCCCGAGGATCAGTCTATTAAATCTTCCCCATCATAAACGGTAATACAACGTTTTGGTAATATTTCAACAGGATTGGATTCTGAAATGTTAAATGTGCATTACCATTGTAAAACCTTGTGTTAGAATAAGCAACTCTGAACAAATTGGGCTCTAAAACACTAAGAATTTTGCGAAATTAAAGTACCAAATATATGGGGGCTCGCGATTAAACCCACAGTTTAAACCCACCATCAGTTGATTCTGAATGAAAGTTTGGTCTGGTTTTGGACTAAAATCAATACAAAAGAATGACCTAAATGCCATATTAGTTCTTGATTGGGGTCAATTTAACCACTTTGTCTATAGCATCGTTGCATATTTTTACATATATGCCTATCAAATCTTCTGTTTTAAGAATAACGTTTGGGAAAAATACTACTGCCCAAAAGTTACCACAATGGTCGGTGTTGGCAAAAGAGGTTGCCAAAATTACCACAAAAAAAATCAAGAATAGGGTTAATAATACTGACATGTTCGGATTCAGCGCAAAAATGTTTACACCAGATAAGCTATTCAAATATTCCCCACCAAAAACTCTCTTAGGGTAAAGGTTTCACATTGTATTCTCATTAGATTTCCACCCAGAATACATGCCTTTCGTGAATTAGGTGTTTCTAAGAATGTCTACAACTCGGAAGTGTCATTTTGTTTAAATCCGATTGTTTAAGAATGATCTGTCTTACAGATTCCTTTATCTTTGCTAGTATTATAGTACAATTCATAATCGGATCAAGGAGGGTTCGGCCCAGAGACTAGAAGGCGGACACCGGGGACGATCCACTCGTAGACGAAGAATACTTGACTCAGATTTGTCAAATTTGATCACGTCGGAAAGTGGGCCATTCAAGTAGGAGCTGTTGAATAATCGGAGTATCATTTACTTCACGGTCGTATCAGGCCCATGTATCGAATTGAAAACAAATATCCCCGTCGGTGGCTTTATAAATTGCTTAATACCGTCATAAACATAATGTTATCTTACGCAAGGATAGGTTAACAGTTGTGGGCAGCTACAAAATTTTCCCGCCCCTCGCCCTCATGCACCTCTGTTTCTTCTGTTGTTCGACTTAACATCTCTTTGGTTACTTCCCGCCTTAAAGGTAAAGACCAGTTATAGTCATGCGATTGCATTGTGAAAGAAACGTTGTGGAATCGATCAGAAAAGGTTGATCATCTAGCATCTAGCATCTGCAAGGTTCTGGAATCATCAAAATGATAAGAAATTTGGCCCATTCTTTGTAAAGTTACAAGCACTATACACAGAAATATGTATATGGGACTACCCTATATCTCTCACAGACCATGAGAGAAACAAATTTACTAAATATATGAATTAGTAGGCGGTTTCCCGGCAAATTTTTTTATCATCATGTATTAGTCAAAACATATTCTTTCACATGATTGGTAATGAGAGCTTCCATTTCATTTTTTGAAATTAGGGCGTTTCCAATACTGGTCTTTACCTTTAATTTAATTCTTATTATCTCCTTTTCTGAATCTGCTTTTAACAGATCTTTCCATGACCTCATTTTCCTCGTCTCCCTCTCTCTTTCCGTTTCTATCTTTCCACCTCCTCTTCCACCTTCTCTCGATCCCTCTCATACTCCTCATCTTTACCCTTACCCCACATCTCGTTCTAGCCAATCTATTAGCCTTTTTTCCACATTGTCTTTTAGCGTTGTCTTTTAGCCTTTTTTCTACCTCATTCTTCTTTTTATATTGGTAACTGCGCTTTCACACATTTCATCCTATTTCAATATTCTTCTGCTTTTTTTTTCTTCATTTGTTACACTTTCCTTGTCTTCTTCTTCTTCTCTTTCAACAAAGTACAACAATTTTATCTCTTTTTCATCCCACTCTTTACAGAACATACGCCATAGTATTTTGTCCGTTGACAATTGACATCGAAATGTTTTCGTGAAAATGTACAATTTGTTATAGTTCTGGTGAGCGATTGCACTTTACTCTCCTCTGAATGCATGGCCCTATAAACCCATACAAATAAGCCTTCAACTCACATCATGGGGCTACCCATGACACAGTGAAAGATCAGGTGCCTATGAAGTCAAGTTCATTTCGCGACGCCCAAATCCCCTAGCATATCCAATTTGTTTTAGCGGAAAATCTGTGGCTTTGCTTGGTGTTTTGAGCAGAGTCTTCGGCGTAGCCAGGATGGGGGCGGAGCTGGCGCACACCCCCATTCGAGGGCTCGCAAAAGATCCATATAGCGTGCACTGTGTCTACGGCATGCGGAGCTGCCCAGAGACAAATACAACCCCCACACCCGTAAGGGGAGAAGGAAGCTATCTGAATTGTATATCATTTTGTTCTTATACACCACTGAAAGGAGAACTAAATAAAAACATCTGCATTATTTTCTTTTTCAAGATAGACACGGTGGGTTTCTTTTAAATATGTTGTCAGTAAAAGGAGCATGATCGACAGGGAACCCCCTTCTAATGAAGAGAGATAGAGAGAGAGAGAGAGAGAGAGAGAGAGAGAGAGAGAGAGGGCGGGGGAGGAGTGAGCGAGAGAAAGAAAGAAAGACAAAAAAAAGGAATAACTTTATTTAAACAGTGCCATTACCTTTTTGGGGTCCTTTTCCTGAACACAAGGGGTGGGGGCGTAGTACCCTTTCACGCCTTTGCTTTTCCGTAGCTTCGCTTATGCAAGAAATATTCTAGAGGTCGTCTATAATGACAATGCATGACACATTGATGCACTTATCGCGTTTGACAGAGAGGAATCGTCGCGGCAGACTCTCATATCACATTCATATCATTGGAATCCGAAAGTGGCAAAATTGCTTGTTATTAAGTTATGCGCACGGAATGTAGTGAATTCTAAAGTTCCTCCTAAATTGTATTTTTCTCAAGGCCGTTGCTCGGGTAGGATCATGTCTAATATGATTCATGAAAAGACTAGTGTGCTGTTATGAAAAGACGAATGTGCAAAAAGTAAAAAAAAATACTTAGAAATTGTATGTGCCGACGGATAACAAGTCCTCAATCATTACGATCGTAATTTTGTCAACCGAATTTACAAATTTACATCGATAACTCGTTCGAAGAAAATGTCTTTTCCAAGACCGAGTTTTCCCTCTGCCGCTTTTGAACTCACATTTCTGCCGCTTCGAAGGACATTTCTATTTTTAGGTGTCATCAAATAATCTAATTAAAGTATAACCAGTACATTTTTTTTGAGGGGGTAAGCACTGACAAATAGAAGGAAAAATAGTGTAATATTACGCAATCAATACGTTGTTGTCCAACATCTTGTGGCAAATACAATGCCATTTCTGATGAAAGAAATGATTAATAAATACCGAACAATAATGTTTTCTTTCAAATATCCACGTTTGATTTTAAAACACAGTAAGGTGGTGTGTATCTACATTTCAACCAAGACTTATCATTTTGTTCACAGTAAAGTTACGCTCGATTTCACGCCTATAGCCTCTAGCATAAAAGTATCGCAGCATGCGGTTATGGCGGTATCAGACAAATATAAAAGAGACAAGATAATGGTGCAATCTCCATATCGTTTATTGGTCGAAACATTTCAATAATTAGTGAAAATAATATCTTCATTTATCGGTGGTTATGTGTATCGATTTCAATATTTCAATTTCAATTATGTTATCGTCCGATGGAAACTCGCTTTCCTCACAGTTTACAATATAACTTTACATAAGATAATGTACACAGATGCATGGCACAGATAGATTTTATAACATGATAAAACAGAAACAGTATTCAGTATTTTACTTGACCTGCAGTGGGGGGGGGGGGGGGGGGGGGGAACTGGATATGTGACATGATCGGGAAAATACCAAAAACACTAGATATTACTTAGCAGACTGATTGTATGTATGGATAGAGAGAGGAAAAAAGAATTTTAGGACACGTTGCGTACGGTTTGATTAGAAACTGTGAATCCATACAATCAAATCAGATCTGGCATTCATTTGTTTCAACTTATCGACCAACACGTGATTTTGGATTGTATTAAACGCGGATGAAAAGTCTACGAAGGGGATGAGTGCATAATAACTCGCTTTATCAACATGTTGTTAGACCATGGTGTAAGTATGTCATCCTTTACACATTTCTTTGGTTGGTACGCATTGCATAATATCGAGATTACTTGTTTTTACACAATGGGAAACGCAGTACAATCCTCTCAAAATCTCAAAAATCACCAGGGATAGAAGTGAGTGCTATATTGGGCTGAAATCGTTGGCTGAGAAAATTGTGGTGTTGTTCCTCCTGGGATAACAACAGATGACTTCCAGCATTTGGTCACATAGTTCTGATCGAGAGATTACTAAAAAAGAGTGCATATGTTGTGAATAATGGAATACAAAATGCTAAACGCACCCTGTTATTAAATTTGTGTTGATAGAAGCAGGAGAACTTCTTCTTCTTCTTCAAGATAATCTGCCTCAATACTGAAGATTCTTGCAGATGCCGTATACTCGGCCTGGTTGGGGTATGCAGGTGGACCATTACAACGGGGTTTCCTCCTACTATTATAAGAATAGTGCAATGGGTTCTTAACGTGCAAGGGTTGTGACTCTCCTGTACACGGGTCCTCCATTTAACGTCCTATCCGAGGGACGGAGTGTTTTCCACTTGACATAACCTGCATCTATGAACAAGTGAAAGTTTGAGCAAAACTTCGATAACAATTAGAAATTGGTAACTCGTTAACGTATTATACAATGTCCTCTGCTTAATAGTAAAATATCGTGAATTCTATTTTCTCTAAAAAGGTTATTTAATTGTAGATCCAAATTAGAAATAATGATTTCAAATATGATTTATACACACACCTTATATGGAACAGATCAATTCCGTCATTATCTATTAAGAAAATTAATTGAAACAAATCTGTTCTGTCCAAAGCAAATGGAAGAGGACTCCGAAAGATGCGTCACGGTGTTGCCTATTTGACCTTGATTACAAGTTAAAATTCATAACTTTCGCATTTTTCAATTCACTTCAGTTCAAATAATTTTATTTTCATAACTCAATCAAGACATTATTTAAAAAATGCTTACATAAAATAAATATCGAATGACGTTTGCTATACAACATAGAAAATGAAACTTATACAATTTAGAATTTCGATAAGTAGGATCAAAAACATATAAGCATAAAAAAGGAGATAAAAAAGGGGGGATAAGCCATACGTATTTGATTAATAATTACATTTACAAATAGAAATAAGAAAATACACAACTCATGCACTTCTTGGAAATATGACCATTCACAGGCGTAAGAAAAATACAGTAGCGCAGTACATGTTAAGATAGAGGACTGCTCTATTTCTAACACCAACGAGCCGTCGAAGACTCCATAATTTTATAAATATATAGTTGTTGCATATTTTTATTGACTGATAAGTAGAAAATTGAAACATAATGATGTTAGACCGAACGACGGAAAGTCAAGACAACAACAAGGACATAGACATGGACAAGGAAAAGCATAAGGGTATGTCCAAAAACGAGGACTAAGGCAATGGCAAGGACGAAGCGAAGACTAGGACAATGGCAAGGACGAAGCGAAGACTAGGACAAGGGCAAGGACGAAAACGAGGACTAGAACAGGCGCAAGATAAAAACAAGGACTATGGCAGAGACAATAGGGACTTTTAGATTTGCAAGACGGCATAGTGGACTGCTACGTGTGACGGCCTTTTAAGGCACTGCCAGTGCCTTAAAAGGCCGTCACACGTGACTACCAGCGCCTTAAAAGAACGTCACACGTAGCAGTCCACGTAAAGCTAAACGGGAGAAAGACGTAGGGAGAGAACGACAGGTGGGGAGAGAGAGAACAAAAGATCACGAGAAATAAAAGGTCCACGATGAGTACCTACAGTTTAATTACCATGATGTAAATAAGAATTTATAGCAACTGGGGTGTATTTCATATAAATTAGGGAAATGTGATAAGGCTATATGATGCTAGCAGTAACCGTTTGAGTTTTGATTTTAAGGAAGGGAGGCTTGGTGAGTTTATGATGGTATCATTAAGGGTATTCAAAAATGTTGGGCTAGAATAATTCTCATTAACGGGAAATGAAATTGAAATGAAAAGGGCCGAGTGGGGTAGATATGACCATTTTTATACTATGATATATCTTATCAAATAATATAGGCAGATTTTTGTTATTGTAGCGAAACATAATTTGCCCATCCTGACAAAAGGAACAAATCTTTCACTTAAGCAATTTTTCGGTAAAAGGGCGCGCGGATTGAGGTTAAAAATTATTTCATTTGAAGCAATAATATTTTGTCTAAAAGCGACTGATGAGTGTTACCCCAAACTAGGATAGTTTAAATAAGGTAAAATGAGGCTGGAGTACAGCATATAAAAAGGGTGATAGAGGGAATTTATCGGATTTTCTCAGACTCAGTTTCGCTCATCTGTTACTCTGATCTTTCTGATTTTATAAAAACAACTTAAAAATAGGAGTGGACTTCCCATTTAACTTATGTATTTCAAAGTTGTAAGAAAGAACATTCGACAGCGTTATCAAATCATTATATCTTTTTTATGTAGTAGAATACGCAATAGGAGGATAATATTATTATTGAACAACACTTTAAGGTGCATATGGATGTTGGGAAATACAATAAGCCACTTTCGGCGCAAAACATAATCACAGGGAATAAATTCTACTAGCTGCACCCGGGGTGACAAGAACATCAACTCTTGATTAAAGAACATTTCCATGTATTTCTAAAAAAATACATTTTTCATTTATTCATTTGCTGGCATTTATCAGAAAGGGCACTACGACGAATAAGTTCGACGCGGGTACACATTGATTAAATTCGGGATGATAGAAATATGAGTGTCGAAAATAAAAACAATGCCTCGTCGTAGGACGTAGTGAACAAGGATTCGAACCATCACACTTTCAGTTAATAGTCAATTCAAGTGAATGAACTAATTCTTCCACAATGCTCCCAACTTATCACTACGCCTATTCTGTCCACTCTAGTCGTGGAATGGCGAATCAAAGGTTAGCGAGACCGAAGGCTGACGAGACGAACGGTTTCGCGGACTCTTTTACAACCGCTTAGCAGGCACATGTTACTATAAAGTCCGCGAGATCGGAAATTAGTCAAACGACAATGCCAAAAGCATTTCGGTATATCAACCTTGTTATTGAAATTGTACATTTGTAATATGTTATTGAAATTGCAAATTTGTAATATGTTATCTATAATTTCTATGTTGGCGTTACATATGCTCGTGCCTCGCCTTTCTTTATATTTTTATTGTTTATCCTTGATTTGTTACTGTCTTATTTGTCCTTATGCTATATTTTTACCAGTCTTCTGAGTGCATCAGTTCGTTGGGCGGAGGGACCTTCACGGTTACAGTAATTAAGTTTGCTCTCTTCTTCCCTGGCCGCCATCTTTTGCACTCAAAATATTGCTACAAAAATTTGTATTTGCACATTTTTTGTCATTCCAATTTTGTATTTACCATGTTTATATTGTTAAATTGTTATATTTCTTGAAAGTGCCGAATAAATAATACAATAATACAATACAATACAATCTTCTTATTACTTCAGAATCGCGATGGGCATTCGGTATCGCGTACATTTGGCCAACTGGGATAAAAAGATCCAATGTAGGAGAAGAACAACTGTTAAATCACATTATTCTTTTAACAAAACATATGATTTTTAAATATAGTTCAACTCAAAATAGACCCCCAATTCCTCAAGAAATTAAAAAAAGAATAATAGAAAATAGGCAAGAAGAAAAGGAATTAGCGGGGGAGAGAGGCACTTTAACACTTCACTTCAGAAAATGGGACAACTTCCACAGTTAAGGACGGCGAGGCAAATACTTCTTTTTCAGACTCAAACATTTTTTTTTGTTTAAATATATACTTTGGTCTTAAGGAAAAGGAAGAGACAGGATTTCCAACAAATGTGTAGATGTGAATGCTCGGGCAGGGAGGGGGGAATTTGTTTGACTTACTTTTTGACTTAAGCCGTCCACACCATCACTGGGATGTATGATGGCTTCTGTTTCACTATGGCTTGCCACACCTTCCTGTCTTCTGTTAACCTTGTAGCTTTAGTCAGGGAGTCAACTTGTCTGTTTTTGCAGTCCGCCTTGATGCAGTCTGTCCATCTCTTAGCTGGTCTTCCCCTTGGGCGTTTGCCATGTATATTTCCATTGAGAAGGATGTGGGGGTATCTTTTTGAATTCATTCGGTTGATATGTCCAAAGTATCTCAGTCTTTTTGTGGCAACCCTGTCGATGATAGTTTCTTCCATATTCAGTTGTGTTCGTATGTGTGTGTTCCTTAGCCTGTCAAATCTGGTCACACCCATGATTCTCCTGAGGCATGCCATCTCAAAAGTGTGAAGTCTATTTTCATCTACCTTCTTTAATGTCCATGTTTCTGCACCATATAACAGAATAGACAACACCAGGACTTTGTACAGATCTACCTTTGTTGAGCAGCGTATATCTTGTGATGCCCAGATTTTCTTGAGTGCTTGGAATGCTCCTATTGCCTTTCCAATGCGGTGCTTTACCTCTTCCGAGCAGGATCCTGTCTGACTTATTGTTCCTCCCAGGTACGTGAACTTATCTACTTGTTTTAGCTGTTCTCCTCCAACGTTTATATTCAATAGTTGAGGCTGTTTGCTTATGGCTTGTACTTCTGTTTTGGTAATGTTTATTTTCAGTCCAAAGTTTGAGCTGCTCTGATGTACTAGGTCAACTATTGTTTGGAGGTCTCTGTCATTGTCAGCTATAAGGACTATGTCATCCGCAAATCTTAGGTTGTTGATTAGCTGTCCCTGTACTCTTACGCCGATCTTGGTGTCATGTATAGCGTAAAGCATCACAGCTTCGAGTAAGATGTTAAAAAGTTGTGGGGACAGGGCACATCCTTGGCGTACCCCAACTGTGGTTTTAAACCAGTCGGTCAATTCACCATTCACTCTGACTGCACTGCTTGATTGTTGGTAGAGTGCTTGAAGTAGGTGTATGTATTTTGATGAATATCCAAAGAAGTTCATTGCTTTCCAAGGAAAGGAATTAGCGGGGGAGAGAGGCACTTTAACACTTCACTTCAGAAAATGGGACAACTTCCACAGTTAAGGACGGCGAGGCAAATACTTCTTTTTCAGACTCAAACATTTTTTTTTGTTTAAATATATACTTTGGTCTTAAGGAAAAGGAAGAGACAGGATTTCCAACAAATGTGTAGATGTGAATGCTCGGGCAGGGAGGGGGGAATTTGTTAAGCTTTGGAATGAAGGGGGAAGGGGGATATGTCAGTTTGTATGTGTGTCTGAGTATGTGAGCGTGTGTGGTGTGTCTGTCTGTCTGTAGGTAACTCTTTGATTTATAATATTCGTTCAGTGTAATTAAATGTAAACATTATGTACTGTGTATTATACTATCTTATGTATTTTTGGAGAAATGTACAATTTTCTTAATATTTTGATATATGTAAATCAATGAAGCTGTATATTTGTTTGTTATATATTTTGTACTGAATGAATACAATAAAACAATACTACAAAAAAAACAAAAAAAAACTGGGGTGTCCCACAAGGTTAGATTTGCTATTGGTGTTACTGAATGTGATCAAAAATTTGTGAAGGATAACTGGAACGAATGGCGTACCAGTGGCGGATCCAGGGGGGGGGGTTGGGGGGGTTGCAACCCCCCCTTGGGCGGCCCCCCAAAAAAAAAAAAAAAAAAAAAGGGAAAAAAAAGAAAAAAAGAAAGAAAAAAAGAAAGAAAAAAGAACGCACGCTGGAGAGAAACCCTTTCAAGTGCAAATATTGTGAGAAGATATTCAACTCATCTCGTAACTTAACCAAACACATGATAACTCTGGATATAACTATGTATTAAACTGTTACTTGATTTAAAAAGACGTTATCATGCACTGCTTTTTATGGTCTCCATTGTGTTAATAATAGATGCCAGGAAAACATCACTTACGGGGTTCAAATAAACACCCCCAAAAAAATCGGCTCGCCGCTTCGCGGCTCGTGGACGATGCTCCGCATCGTCATTATTTTGGTCAACCCCCCCCTTAGTAAAAAGCTAGATCCGCCCCTGCGTACGCAAAGAATGTGTCGCTAAATTACATCTGAAATCTCTGGCCGTACACTGTAAAAATCGTCGTTCAATCTTGATGAGGACCGCGGCGACCTAAGACGTCAGTATCAGGTTTTGTGTCGGACAGACAGTAAAGAACTTTCCGAAGTAAAGCAGGCATCCTGAAGAGCCCTTGTATGTTGATGTAGGGTCAAATTCGCTAGTCGGTAAGTTCGATAGGCATAACGCAGTTTCGTTGTAATGTTGATGTACACCTCCCGGCGTATCCGTGGCTCTACCAGCGTTTCATATATTGGATTACGTCACATGCGTGTGGTGTAATATATAGTTACGGCCGGAGGGGAAGGGAATCGTGGCGCCGCGCTGTGAATGGTGTTGGAAGACCGGAAAGGGTGCTCGACAAGAGGCTATCATACCAAACACGTAACCCTTGCTATGGAACATAATATTCAACCAGGTTTATCAGATCTAAGGAAGGGGAAGAAAACTTAAATATAGCTGTATGCCTCTCACCGAATCTGCATATCGCTCACAGCAGGTTACTCATTAAGTATTAATTCCTTTTAGCTCAAACTGGACACTTTAAATAAAGGGTCACGTCTAAACAGAAAAAAAAATCAGGGGGGGGGGGCTGATTTTGGTGTCACGTCCTTTCAGGATAAACTCGTCCTATCCTTAGAAAAGCAATTAGTGTATACAAACATAGAATTATAATTAAAGACTTTCAGTTCATTCACAACCACCACCAAACTTTTATAATAATATGCCACCAATCAAAGGTATAAATAATGAGTCAGTGATTTATCCCCAGTCATACCTTGCTGGCGCATTGATTCAGATGTTCTGATCCATAAAATTCAAACTTAAAAAGATGATGCGAGAAAACGGTTGTCCGTACAGCGTATTAGGAAAAAAGGTTTCAGAAAGCTACTCGCAGAGTTCTTAGCGCATGCATTCGTGAGGAGAATCTGCTCATTCCATCACACACATTCTGTTATAAGAATCACTTTGTAATAAAAGATAAAATAAATATTGGCATGTAGAATATAGCGAAAAAACGAAAGATTCAATGTACATGTACTTACATGTATTCAAATCAAAATCTGCAAGTATTTAGTAAAGCATCTTTTACTTCGGATTTCAGAGCAGTCTTGGATTAACTGTTCAGGAGGACAAGTGGTTTAAGCACTTGACTGGGAACACGACAGTCGGGGGTTCGATCTCCGGCACGACATGAGGTCATTCAGCATTTAAAAAGAGGTCTTTTGCTACTTTTTACCTAGATGTATAGGTAACCTAAACCCCGAACAATATTTCGTTTTCGAACAGCACGGCTTAGGCACGTCCGCTTTGAAGTTGAATTGCTGTAATGCTGGCCTCGGAATGGGAATTAAGTTCCACTTTGTACATACATGATCTAATGTCCGGGGTAATAAGTATTATATAATATTAAGTATGATAAGTATGAAGCGCTAGACAAATCCAAAATACCTTTATTATTACCACCAGATTACCAAAATATTGCAATTATTAAAAAATTCTTCCTGACTTCATTCATGTCACCGGTGTTAACATTTTTAGTTCATGTAGAGGTCCTTATACCAGGGTTGTTCAACTCTCAATAAATCTGCTCTCAGATTGTTCTAGAAATGCATGTCATATATTTTTTCATATAGACAATTGTGTTATCCAGTACAGGAGTGAGGTGTTAACATCCACAAAAGAATAAGACGACACCCCTTTCGTGTTTTCAAGTTCATGTTTCAAAGTTAACTTAACTCCAGTGAAAACTTTGAAAGGTGATATGCAACACGGTGACAGGGTTCGTTTCAGCTATTGCATTGCAAGTCGTAGCTTCGTGGCAAATCATTTTGCCGACAGCGATTTCTTTTCTGGAGAAAATGGAGCTGGCGTCACCGCAGAACATATGCATTTCACCTGTTAAACTGCAAATGGGAATATGGCTTTTAAAAATACGTGTGTGATCGATCATCTGATGTCGGGCTTGAGCAGGAAATTGAGCAATTCGAGAATCATGAACAGTTTCGATTTTCCTAAAATATGTATGAAAAACACTTTAATAAGGGAATGTATTTTGAAGGATACTAGTGCTCCTATATAACTTCCATGGACATTCACAATATAGAATATGAAAGAGAGAAAGAGAGGGAGATAAAGAGTGAGAGAGCGAATGAGAGAGAGAGAGAGGGAGAAAGAGAGCGAGAGACGGTATTGAAAGTCTTAATTCAAAGTCGTCAATGATCTTTCTCTCCGTTTGAACTGTTAGGCCATTACAAAAATATACATGTTTAGCGTCCCCGCCCGCTTCTTTTTATGGGGCCTCCTCCTATTTTTTTTTGTTCAAATTTTTTTTTTTTTTTTTTTATTTTTTTATAATTATTTTAATTATTATTATTTATTTTTTTTAAAGAAAAAAACATGAAAAACACTGCTAAAATGGATCAATTTCTGATTTTAAAAAAAAAAAATGTCGGCGACCATCTTGAAAAATAACCCGACTGTCAGGGAAAATGTACCGAGCGGCCATTTTGAGCGGCCATTTTGAAGAAAAAAAAGAGCCTCCTCCTTCCTATTTTTCGAAAAAACAGGACGCTAAACATGTTTTTTTTTATTTGGCCTTATATACATACAAATTATATGATCTATATTAGGTCGTCTGTTCCCATTATTTCGTTCATCTAAAAATCAAATCATGTTGCATTTTACTCCGAAATGTACTAGTCACCCCACCACAGCACTCAAATACAAATGATTCTACATTTTTAACGTCAGACGTAACATAAAGTATAACATTGAATGATACATCGTTCGGCAAATGGATCGATAGTGTGTCGATCAATAGTAAACTACGAAACACATAGATGTCCTTAACAATTTTTGTGTGCAAATAGCAAACTCATGCCATATTCTCGGATCTTGAAGTTAAGGTGAATGCCCAGCGAGGAACTCGAGCTTAAAGGCATTTCCAGTCACACGATTCGGTGATTAAAAATCAAAATTATCTTTCATTTAATAATCTCTTTTCAAGTGACAACATTTTGAATTCAGCCTTTTAAAACTAGAGGATCCAGTAATGATTTTATATTCCTTTTTTTGTTCCATCTTCAGATTTTTCCCCTTAATTGTTTAAACGAATGGCCTGTTCATGCCATTCACAGTAACGAAATGTAAACGCATACATTTTTATGAACATGTGGAACATGTGTGTATCGTTATTGAGATCTCTTTCGAGCGCTGCGATTGATGAAATTAGTTTTATTTTTTCCGCTGTGTTCATAGAAAATTCGTACAAGCACCAATTTGTCACTACGTTGGTAAAAATGTAATTATGAGATAACACCGTTAATCCTTTACTAGACTATCATAGAAATAATCCAATTACGGACACCCTGATATAAAATGATATTACACATGTTTGGAAATGATATTTCGGATTCTCGTTAAGTTCCAAATGTATCATGGGAAATCTCTGAGGCCTCACGTACATTAATCTTATTTCATGTTAATAACTTGATAACGAAATACGAAATTGTGGGTTCCTTATTCCAAATGGGATCCTAAACACATGGAAAAATTACTCTTACCTTGCTAAACTTAGTTTATAAAAGTATTTGGTTTCTCTAATATAGGGGCCGTAAAAGTACTTCGCAAGGGGTTGGGTTTTGTGGATAAAAGTTTTAACCAGTGGGAACATGCTTCAGAACCAGTCACGCATTAAATGCATGATGAGTGCGTGATAGTATAATGAAGGTTTATTAATGTTCTGCCAACGCATACACAAAAACACTTTGCAACACTTCCCCCGAGGCCTTGGTTTACTCGGAATCTGTCTTTCTTCGCTGAGGGCTGTTAATCAGAAAGTATTGCCAATATGCGCTGTTACACCGGGCAATAACGAAGATTCGACGTAGATCCATGAAGAGAGGTGTGAAGAAAGAAGAGACATACAGACACAATAGAAATAAAATTGGTCTGTTTTTATTCTCCCCTTTCCATAAAAACACTAAGGAGGGGTATACACTTATATTGTCGCCGGACTGTCGATCACAAGGTCCGCGGTTCGAGTCCCGCCGCGGCACTAATGTTCTTTGGCAAGACATTGATCTACGTTTGCCACACTCAACCCAGGTGATGTAATTGGGTACCTGGTAGGAATTAATTCCTTGAAATGCTAGAGCACCGCAATGGCAGCACAGCTAAAGCCGGGGTAATAATCTCCAAGTTTGGAAGCGCTTAGTAATTGTAATAAGCGCTATATAAAAACTGAGTATTATCTTATTATTATTATTATTATTATATAGTAGAGAAAGGGGTAGAGAAAGAGAAGAAGATGTAATCAATGAATCACATTTAGGAAAATGCACTAAAAATGAACAGGGAAATAAGTGAATATTATAGTCGGTGAAAAAAGGGGAAGAGAGAGAGAGAGAGAGAGAGAGTAAGAACGTAACAAAGGCGGCAGTTTGATAGATAGGGAGAGACAGAGAGACAGAGAGACAGAGAGAGAGAGAGAGGGGGAGGGGGGGGGGGGGTAAATAAAAGAGAAAAGAGGGAAAGTCTAGTCAGCTCGCTTCTTACCGGGGAAATCCCGCAGTCATTTTATATAGTGACTTCTTCGGGTAATTAGAAATTACTTCTGGAATGTGATCAGCAGGGGAAAATCAATCAATATGCAATAGTGGCTTTCGGCAAAGTTAAACCTTTAAAAACGGTTACACTCGATCTATACGTTGATGTATCTTCTACGGGTAGATAAATCCCCGAATGCAACGTCTCTACACTCTAATCACCACCAAAATATGCATTTCCATGGTCATTCACCCGCTATCAGTTTGGGAACATCCTAGAGGGCGTGTGCGTGGGCAGGGTACAGGGTGTGACCGTGCCAGGTATGTGTGTGTGTTTGTGGGTGTAGATATGAGCGTGAAAGGTATATATGTGTGTGGGCGTGGGCGTGTGTATATCAGCATGGAAGTTTTATTTTGTGTGTGGGTGTGTGCGTGGGTGTGAGCGTGGAAGATATAATAATGAAATAATAATATTCATTTGTAAAGCACAATAACTATGTGCATATATTCTACTGCGCTGCAAGAGCTCGTAAATGCTGTGCTATATATACTATATGAACAAGTGAGTTTTCAGTTTTTATTTAAAATTATCTAGTGATAGGGCTTTCCTTATTTTTAGTGGTAATTTATTCCATAATCAAGGGGCAGCACAGAGAAATGACCGGTCCCCGAGGGTTACTTTGGTTTTATATGGGGGTATTTGCAACATTATTGTGTCTTGTGTACTTCGAAGGTTACGACCATGAGTTTGAGACTTGATATGCAACAATTCAGTAACGTAACTAGGAGTTTGACCATTTAGAGCTTTGTAGACTATCATTAATATTTTAAATGCAATTCTCTGGCGAATTGGCAACCAGTGTAGTTCCTTTAGAAGTAGGGTTATTCGAGAGAATTTTGGGAGGCTGCAAATTAGTCGTGCATATGTATTTCGGACCAGCTGCAACTTGGAAATTTGTGAGTCTAGCAATCCATACAATAAACTATTACAGTAATCTAGTTTACTAGTAACACATGCATGCAAAGATATCTTTGTGTGCGTGTGCGTGCGTGTGTGCGTGTGTGCGTGCGCGCGTGTGTGGGTGTGAGCGTGAAAGGTAGTGTGTGTGCGTGAGTATATGAGCCTGGAAGGTATCTGTGAGTGTGTGTGCGTATGTGTGATTAGGCCGGAGCGTGGAAGGTATATTTTAGTGCGTGCGTGCGTGCTTAGTCCTCGATCTTTTTTTCAGCTCCCAAATGAGCCCTCTATGTATATTTACAGTTCTGTGATTCACGGCCCACTGGCTTTATCGGGCATGTATGTAGTTCCATTATGTAAATGAGTAAATTCCGACAAAAATATACAACCAACCACAACGAATTTAAAACCAAAAGAAAGTTACGATTAGTATATTCCACAATAGAAGGAGCAAAGACTTGCGAGAGCGGCCGAAGTACAATTCGAATTCGCTATTTTGCTCTTCTCCAATGCAAAAAGAGACGACATTGTGCTGGATTACTATGTTTTTGCCGACAAAAGTACAGAGAAAATGCATTTTTAATTTTTTTTTTGGTTATACTTTTTGAAAGGTAACCCAAGAAACTCCCGGGCACCCAATGTCACGGTTGGAAAGAGACGCACTGTTTCGAAAACGTCACTTTTTCATGCAAAAATGCTTATTTGTTCTATGCACGCAAGTTAGATTGAGCGGATGATAGGCCTACAACGTTTCCATATGGGGCACGGGGGCACGTTCTTAATTACTAAAGGTCTTAATGATAATTTCATTATGAAATTGTGCTTAATACCCCCATGATGATTAATGATTTCATGTAAATAATAAGATCTAATCGGTTGCAATGCGACCTCTAAAATCTTGAAATTTTCTTCGCTTGCCTCGCTCGCTCACAAGTGAATCAATCATCAACAACTGCAACATGTGGTACAGAAGTAGAATCTTCGACCACGTAATAAGAAAAATGTCGATGATCATGTGTAATAATTCGAATGCAGGGGTATACACCAATGTCTGCTTTTTAGGCTTTCGGGTTACCCTTTTGACATGTTGTGCAGTTGTCCCCTTTTCCCCAGGAAGCGCCCATTTTGTGTTGGTGCATCCCCACTTTGACCGACGATCTACGTCCCCTGCTTTAGGGTGATCTGATCTACGTCTTTGTCGTAAAGTACAGCAGAAAAGAAAAGAAGTGGAGATAGGAGTGAAAGATAAAAGACATATGGGGAAGAGACGCAGAGACAGAGATAGAGAGAATATGTATGTAAATGTGCCCGTTTCGCTTTAAAATGCAAAATTGATCTAATCTAAATTGAGCCCACGCTACGCCGCTGCTGTTAAAACGAACCCTAACGATAAACATAACATATTATGCTATGAGAACGTACGTCGCTAGCTTTACATTTCATGACATAAAACCAAGATCAAAATGTTGGCAGACACGCCAGAATAAATGTTGCAACATTAAATAACCGTTTACATGCATATAACTGTTCTTGACATTCGTATGAGAATTAGGTAGGCATCCTGAATAATGAACAAAATAAACTCATTTACGTGAGTATGACGGTTTTTAGATGGAGGATATATAATGTCAAACGTCTCGTTCTCCAGCAGCCAGATTTTTGGATGACGTTTTCTTTCAGACGTTCGGATGGTAGTTCAACGATAGGACAACGAACTTTATCCGCATGATGAGGATTATGTATGTAAAGATCTTTATATAAGATTTCGACTTTTGTAATAGAGACCGTGTGAATTTATAAATATAACAAATCTCCCGCCCTTGAATCGCTTCCCTTTTTGTGAAACAATATTGCAATGCCACTCTATTTGTCGGAATCCTCTTTGGACGAATTACATCAATGATCAATGCATTATATCAATGCATTAGATGTGGAAAAAGGTATGTATGAATGATGCGTTCACATATTACCGGTGTCCGGTAATACATGAACGCATCATACTTCATTCAAAGTAGCCCTTGTTAATATATACTACTTTCTACAAAAAAGTTGATTGTCGTGCATAAATATTTGAACCCAGGTCCATGACACAACGTAGTACACAATTCACACTTATGTTACTGGCAGGGTATACACAACATAATTATATAAAAATGTATAATATAGGAAACATATAACCTGTGATAAAGTTTAAAACCTATTTAGAAGTTTAATTCCATGCCTACATTATTCGTTCAAAATCATAATCAAATATTGAGGGTTACGCCTTTTTGGTTCAGCAACAAGACACTATGTGCATATTCAACGCTATGGGCTTGATCTACGCTCCTAGTCTTTTTAAAAATAAAAATACCGCTGGATTAAGAGAAATCTGTCATCTTATCTTCCTAAATTTGATTGTGTTACGAACACTCACTTGGATTTATGATACGAATTCTCACTGATTCAATGCCATCCCACTCCTCCTACATAATTATCAATATTTGGTATGGTGAATAAATTACTAGCCTTATTTTGCCAATCGATATTATACATTTTCCTAAACGAAAAAATTCTCTCCCGATTTGGCAGTAAAAAAATGAAAGAAATGACTAAATATTACGAACTTGGAGATGAAAATACAAGAGATTCTTTTTTTTTTAATTCACTCACAATCTGTCATCGCAACAACATTTTTTTTGTTCATGAAAGATTTTTTTGCAATGTGTTTTACTGGCCAAATAAAAAAAAAAAAAAGTAAAAGGAAAACTCACCTCAAGAAATAACTTTACTTATTCTGAGAGATTTATTATATTCTTGCCCATTTATCTACAACAAAGTATATGAGAGAGGCATAACGCAAGAATAATGTACAGTTTCTCAGCACAACATGGGCATTGCCATTTTCTCGATAACGTGACGTACTATGTGAAGTCGTTTATCAAATTAAGTTTTCAAATTTATTGATTCTTCCTTCCCAGGTTTGTGTGGTGATGAAGCATTTGATTCACATGCTATTACCCTTTGTACTACCGTATATTGCCAGAAGGCACATTGCATAAATAGGTTGTGCGCTCTTCTAGAGTGATGGTTTCTCAAAAATGAAATAGATAGAAACTGCCATATTTTAGTATTTTTAAATGAATTAGTTACAATTGTTCCCCTTGTTATATATTTTTCACCAAATATTATTTCTATCTTCTCAGCTAACATTATTTTGTCCTAATTAAGAGGTAAAGGTTTTGTCATTGATTCAAATATTAATTAAAGCTTGGTGCATGGTACATGTACAACTTAAACTGATACGTCACATTTTCAAGAAAATGGCTGCACCCATGTCATGCTAAAAGGCATCAAATCGTGTCATGGATATCTTGTTTTATAATCTCTCGTACATTTTAGTAAGGAATAGTGTACATTAAAGGGCAAGAATACATCTCATTTTCAGAATACCTACAATTATTCTTTGGAGTAGGGTTTCCTTCAAATATATACGTTGAACCTGTACGCACAAGTACAAAAATAACGGTATTTTCCTTAGGCACTTTGCGAACTGACACACAATCCAACGTTGATTAGACATGACGTAGGATTTCGGAATAATCGACAAACGTTTTTCCTAGCAAAACTAATTTTCCTTTTCAAATCAATGAAACCTAAATGTAGAAAGAAAGTAAAAACAAGTCGAAAACAATGACCTTTGAAACAAACGCCCCGCGGCCGCTTATATACACTTTCTCAACAATATCTGAAACTGCGAAGCACCTTTTATCCCGGTGAAGGTAGATGCACTGATTAGAATTTAAGTGGGTAGTATTGGTACATTTAATAACCCACGATCAGCATATCAACCGCGAAATAGGGCTGCCTCTCAGGGTCAGCGACTGACAGATGCGCAGAACTACTCGTGAGCACTTGAAAATCTGTATAAATCAGCGCGCGACAACACCGGACACATCAGTCAGGCGAGGCAGCGCTGGTAGGTGAAAGCTAAAAAGTGGGAGAGCGTTGTATCCGGTTCAGAAGAGTGAGTTAAAACGATAAACGCTACAATTGCTGACAGCGAACGGAGAGGAGATAAAAAAAAATTGGTTTTTGGTTGAAGCACTGATGTGCAGACGACAGGTGAAGAAGTTCTTACTTCGAGGTAAAAGGAGCTGGTTTTAAGACAATCACAAGCTTGTGCATTCGTAGACTTTGTGAATTACAACTGGGGGAAACAAAGATCGATTTCAATGAAATATTCATATTTGACAGATGAACTTATGGATGACGATCGCAAGTAGATGAAAGCATCGATGACGAAGTCAAGGACAGCACAAGAAAGGCAACAGAAATTGATATTGAATCTCAGCTGTGCGGAAAAGACAGTTCGGTATTCATAAGAACCATGTTTGTCACTGATTTAGCTTAGATTGGGTAGCGGTTACCATCACACGGTCTTCGTATGCGGCATATTTTGCCGAGGATATTGCAATTGCGCGCCACTTTTGATAGCGTTGTCAATGTGATTGATATTTCATGAAGGATTTAGACTTTCAACACTGTACTGGGGCTACTCTACATTGAGGAAAAGAAAGGTCATGTTTTTCTGTCGACTTTTTGACCCTTGCATTTAGTTAATTAACTATTGCGGCAACGTTTATATTGCTATGTTGAACGGACAATTATGAAAGCGGTATGGTTAAAGCGGACAATAGATTAAATTCAACCAAACTTGCAGTACTTCAACAGCCAATGGACACGTATGAATGTAAAACTTCCGCCGGCTACTAGAACTTCACTGTGAGATTCGTGAGAATTCGTGAGAAATATCGTTTTCTGATACGAATTCATTACCTCGTTCATTCCTTAGTCAACTTGGGTAGCTTCTTGTTCGATGGTGGTGTTATCATTCTAAGTTGGACTTTCGCTTGATACAATAATATATTAATAGGCGATCAAATGCCGAGGCAGCAAAGAAAAAACAACCACGAGTTTGATTGTTGAGTATCTTTAATGCATTTCAGCACTGTTGTATAAGTGCAGTGGTCGTTATTTTAAGCGTTAGTCAGCTCACACTTGCAGTGACTTTCTGAACAATTTTGATGTGCATTTAGTTTGGATTCAAATATTAAAATCAAGATGAGTTTCCCACCCATTGAGCTTAGTTTAGCGACCGACAATCTTTCGAATGGCGAAGTCCAGTGCACGGAGGTGCTCAATATAACCAACGAAGACGACGCAGAGTCATACGGCTACAGTCGGGGAGAGACGTTCTATGTAACTGCATTTCTCCCACTCGTCCTGACGTTGGGTGTTCTTGATAACTCGGCTTTTATCTATGTCGTGTTCCGCGTCCCTCGAATGCAGACGTCGATCAACTGTTACCTTCTTAACTTAGCAGTAGCGGATATCGTCTTTCTGCTTGCGGGTATCGGGGAGAAAATCTGGCGGTTTCGTGGCTCCCCGATCCATGGTGATGACAACCCGCTGGGACAAGGAGGTTGCGTGTGGGTTTATCTCGTAATGGATACTGCATACTTCGCATCACTTTGTTTCGTAAGTTTGGTATCAATAGATCGATACTGCGCCGTCTGCAGACCACGTCAGCGATACGTGCAGTGTAAGCCAAAGACTACTATGCTGACAGTTGGGTCATGGCTTACATCGATGTGCCTTTCCTCAGCACTTATCCCATCGAATACGAATTTAACGCAAGTATGTTTGGTGTATTCTGACAGTGGTTTCTTTATGGATTGGCCAACACGATGGGGCATATGCACTCCGACACAGCCATGGATGAAGGCGTACGCAAACGGAATGCAGACCATTCCGTTTTTCTCCACGCTCTTTGTCAACGTCACCATGTTCGTATTGATTGTTCGAGGTCTAAATCAATCTATAGAGCGCTTGCAGTCACACTCCGAGGGCGAGGCAGAGGTCGATACACATATGCGTGATCGAATAGCACGCATGCTCGTCATCAATGGCGTCGCATTCTTCGTGTGTCTCGCACCTTTTGAAATCATCTCTTTTTCGGATATGGTATCGAGTGTCCGGGGAGAAGCGTATCAACTGTCTAGCGATGCTCAGGCTGGACTCCTGTACTTCAGTCGTTCTCTAGCTTATATCAATTGTGTGATCAACCCCATTATTTACACAGTAATGAGCCATCGATACAGACTCGCCTTCAAGCAGGCCTTTCACCTTGGCGTAGCTGCCGGTCCGGTATGCACTTCTACAGCCACCAAATTCGTTGGAAGTACAACCAACGAATACCTTCGGGTATCACTCGATACCAGAGTCTAGCTTTAAGTGAATAACCATACCGGATTTGCCACATAATCGCTCGAGGTTTCTTGTATATGTCACTCAAATAGTCAACGCCAAAGAAAATTAAATACATATACGCGTGCTCACAATCAACGATGATGCCCGGGAAATTTTGAACGCTTCAGTTATACCAAGCGCCACTTTAAAGGAACGTTTTTATTTTGTGAACGCCTTGAACCAGACTATTACATCACGAAAAGTGAGGATTTGCCCGTTATTTTCGTTCATGATTGCTTGAAACTGACGAAAATAATGCGAACAAATATTGCATGGACGTCATTATACATATATATATTTCTTTATCAAAATCAACACAATGAACAAACAACCGTCCCGAAATGCTGGACATTTTCACGGTGTATTTAACTTTGCTACATAAAGAACGCATGATTCTGTGAAATGTATTGAATTAAGGTTTAGCTGCAACATGAAGTAACAAAATATGTTATTGTTCTTATTAAGAAGTGCTCATGTGACAAAATGCGTGACGTCGTTCTATCTTGGTGTTAATTTTTGTTTTTAATACTCGAAATGACACCTACGTAAAATATCCTCTTGTTATCCCAACATAATCGACCCGTTTTCATCTCGAATATAATAAGTTTGCGTGCAAAGCGGTCATGATTAGTATCAATTTAGTAAGAATAGTGTTCATGTAATCCTGCAATGTTTAATAATTTTTTGTGCAGGTAATCATGTAGCCTGGATTGTGTAAGTGTGAAGAAAGTAATGACATTATTTGTAACGGTATAGTACGCTAAAACTGAACGTAATATCTTCTTTTTGTTGGATTAAGAGCGCACTTATAGTCCAAAATTTCACCTTATTTCGTGGGAAATATTATGAAAGGGACGAATTACCGATATTCTCCGTAACATGCGAACGAGATTTATTCGGACGTCTCGCTCGCTTTTCGAGTTCCATTTAAAATGGATATAACTACAATCTGTTTCAACGGAACTTGATATAGGCCTAATCGAAATTTACATAATTCCAAACCCAACCATCATCCCACCTTAATCACCAATACTGTATCTGTAAACATAACATTGGGTGTTCACCCTGTTAAAATGGTGCATCTCATTTGTTCAGACAATTTAATCATATTTTGTAGAAAACGAGTAAATTTTACAAAATTAGCCCGCAATTTTGAACTAGAGAAATTTAGACGATTAACCTAAATCTCTCATAAATTATAATCACATTTATTATCAATGTTATCAACGAGGAGAATGCTTTAACAACTCAGTTTTCTTTATTTTCGTGGGATTGATCTTACTATTTAAATATATGGCAAGATGAGAAGTAATTTGGATATGGAATATCCCCTAATGGTTCCAATGTGTAATATCCTAGTCAAGATACATGTCGACAAAAGTGTAACGTTTATCTCTTCATTATATTTAACTTGAGATAACTGGCTACAAATGGGATCGTTGAACGGAAATGACAAAATATTGCCATCATACCATTAAAATAATGACAGTATTTAAAGAGGTAATTTGGATATGGAATATCCCCTAATTGTTCCAATGTGTGATATCCCAGTTAAGATACATGTCAAAAAAGTGCAACGTTTATCTCTTCATTATATTTAACTTGAGATAACTGGCTACAAATGGGATTGTTGAACGGAAATGAAAAACTATTGTCATTATGCCATTAAATGACAGTATTTAAAGAGAAAAATATAATATACTCGGTATTTATACATATATACTTACTATAACAACAAAATGAAATGTAGCGTGGAAATCGTAAGTTTCATTATATGATTGACTATATATATTCGGGTTTTTCATTCATTTTTTTTAATTTTATTTTTTTCAAGATGGAATTAAAAAAAAAAAATTAGCGTTATTTTGATGTTGAATTATCCAAGAAAAATATGAAAGTCAGCTGATACAGCGAATGGAATTTAATTCAACAGAAATGAAGATCGGAGTGGCTAAATACACTTATACGATGAAGTTTGATGTAATAGTCATGGATGAGAAGACTTTTTTTTGTAACGAGTTAACCTAGTTAATCTTGATCCTTCCTATTACAACATTTGTGATAATTTTATTTAGTTCTTAGGGTCAATGTAAAGAAAATACCTATACCTATTTGAAAAATTCATCCTTTTTTAACAATGCAAACTATTAAAATTAGTATTAAGGTTGTTTAAGAAGAAAAAGAAAGACCTTGTTAAGTATTCAACTGTGCTTGAATTATTAAACCAAAAATACACAATAATTTGTGTGTATCAAATTGAGCACTTTCGTAGAATTGTGAAAATCATACTAGGAAATTGAACTTGATGATATACTGTACCCGACTTTCATGTTTACGTCCGCTTTGTAAATCTTGCCATAATGAAACTGAAAAAAAGAAGAAAAAATGAAAGATATGTAAAAGAACTTGGTTCTATAATTAACGTGTCAAACAGTTTCTTTTGTCTCGCCCAAAAGTTAATGAGGACTTGCGGGTCATTGGAAATGTAATGCTCTTTCGGGATTGATGACTTCTTTTATATTGTAATACAGTAAATAATTATGTTTTCAGTAAAAAAAAAAATGTTATCATGAATACGGACGAAATGTTACTATGAAATTAAATAAAAATGGGTAAAATTATTCGATATTTTCTCAAGAAATAAACAACAACTTTGGATTAGGAAATCAGTACGGAGAGCACTAATTAAACAGGGTTAACTTTGCAAGGATGACCATTGTCATCAAGCAATTTCTTTCAGAATGTTAATATCCCCAGTAAAGATTGATTTGATGCCAAGTAATACGTCATGCATGATTCATCAAAGACATGTTTCATATGAAAATATTTCGTTTGTGCTGTTGAATTGTCTCAATTGTCATATCGCTACCTAAAAACTGTGTGCAAATTACTGATTCACGTGTATTGACAAAATAAAAAATGGCCATTCATTTCAAGTGTCATTAACAATAAATGATATAAAATGTAATGAAAATGTGTTCCATTGATTTTATTTAACCTACCTTGTTTTTCTGTGTGTCTTAAAAGTTGAATCATTACAAGCTTACATCAAACCTTAACAATCTTATACAAATGTACGATTTGTCCTCCTTCCTGGACTTGTCCACGGACCGCATAGAGCAGTTTCATAATGTGAGGTCGAGTTGATTTTTTTCTTCTAAATATAAAAAAGAGAAATGAAATGTAATGGGAGTATGTGCTTAACAACAAATTCATGATAACATGACACAAAAGTCGCCTAATTGTGATTTTAATTTCGATGCGCGTTCCATATAAACACTTTCCTCGAAAAAGTTTTTTTTACGAGGATTAATGTACACCAAGTTATGTTTTTACATCGAGTTAAAGCGTTTATTACTTTAATATGAATCAATATCGCATAATATGATAAAATACAGTTTATTCATTTGTTTTGCCACACAAACACCAAATCTTTCTGATTTTTGGCTTTGGCCAGTGTCTTTATATAACCATAATAAAAAAAGGTTCTTTGTACTGGTTATGCTATCTTGCCAGATAATTGTTTAAATTAAAGATGATTATGCGCATTGGTCTGCTACTGGTAACATGTAAACCATGCAGGACTACCTGTTCCACCATGGTCGAGCAACCGGCGATTAAACCGGCTACCCCACAGGCAACTGGTGAAGATGGTGCGAAGTAATGGGGAAGACAAATAAGACCCATCAAAGGGCAGAGAAACTAATTTCAGACAACAGGACAGTTATGAAAATAGTCTACTATTAAAAAGAAAGTTGGTTCTGGGAAGAGGTAAAAACTAATTTTTGACCGTCATCATTGTTATTATGCAAGTGTGGAAGAACATCAGATAACAAATGTTCGTGTAGTCCAATATACATATTTCTGTGTACAGTGCTTGTAACTTAAACAAGACTGGGCCTAATTTCTTATCATTTTGATGATTCCAGAACCTTGCAGTAAACACCAATACTTAAATGCTAGATTACCAACCTTTTCTGATCGATTCCAAACCGTTTCTTTCACAATGCAATAGCATGACCAGAACTCAACGTTATCTTTAAACTCATAGAATACCAAAACATGGTAATAGACAGTAATCGAAGAAATATCGATGGCTTTCTTTTGTATGGAGATTTTGTGTGTGGATGAAGTCCTGGATATTATAATTATACCTGGGATCCCTGTAAGTGCTGGAGGATCAAGCGAGACAGAACTCAAAAGGAGATTAGCAATGGAAAGGAGCACAACTCCCAGGAGATGGTAAATATCTTGAGAAGCGAGGGATTAATCAACAGTCTACAGTTAAAGATAGCATGGACATCTGTATTTCCCATTTCTACATATGCGGGGCATGGGCCATGACTAGAAAGGATGGAAATAGAGTAGACGCGTTTGATATACAAAAATACAACTAAGTTATCAATATCCTCGTAAATTTGATATCTATTGTGTTTCTCATAACACAAAAATGAAAGATGGACTGGTTGAATTAAGACCTTCGTGAATACTGTTAGATGTAAATATTTAATATGTTACATTCTCAAGAAATATAAAACGAGACAAATCAATTTATCACATACTAAAAAATTACTAAACTTGGTAACGGTATGAACAATTTAGTAGTTAAATACATAATTACTCCATCGTAAATACTTCCTATTCTTTGTCATATTCAAACAAATTTAGTACGATAAAGTTTCACTATTTTTTTCCCTCTTCCCTTTAACATTTTGAACAAGCTTTGTGCAAAAGTTCAATACTGAAAATAGAACCTCTCGTTCAGCTGTACATACTCGCAACATATATTATGTTAGTAGTTGTAGAATTAAATTTGTCACGTTTTGTTGTGGTCGCAAAATTGAAGATGTGAGGACTCCTTGCTTATAGGAAAAGTTATCGGCTAATTTTTCGACCAGCTTGATCTGCCCCACCCCATCTAGTAAAATCGTTTATCAACACCCCTATGTACTTTCATCATCTATTCCCATGGCAAATGTCAATGTCAATATCAATCCTGTCTTCAGTGTAATGCCAATATTCTTGAAATGACACCTCATTACTTTCAACTGTCACATGCTTTAAACCACGAGAGATATGTCTCTACTGCAAACATAATTACTGGAGAGATCTATTCATCGAGTTATGCACATAATAGAACCTTCAAGGTCTTCAAATAACCGTGTCTATATGGCTGTTGGACGCAGTCATTATTACCCAATTTAGAGTACAAACACATGATGCAACTAATTAAGTCTAATTTTCTGTTATAAGGCGAAGTAATTAATACAAAAAATACAGGATGGTTGATTACCTTTCATGTGAAGTAAAAATATTAATATCATAAAGTGGCACAGTTGGGGTTTAACCATTGATGGTGTAATGGGGGTGATTAGGCATGAAGAACTGGGATGCGTTTGCTGATCCCCCCCCCCCACTCCGTGAACGGAGGAATACCATGCGTGTTCCCAAAATGTCCGGTAAAGGGGTACTTTTCACGCACCAAAGTCCGGCTCGTAGTACACAAAAATCCGGCCCGTATTGACTTTACACCCCGGGCTTAGGGGGTATTTTCAAAAGGAGGGAACATGCATATGCGTACCCTAAATAACACTGAGTGGGAAGGGGGGGGGGGGGGAGCGGGCTGATGCCACCATGTTAGGGGAGGGTCAGAGTGGGTAGTATATCAGCTCATTCCTTCCATATCCATTTTCTTTCTTTTTTCATCCATTCTATCTTTTTCTTTTTTTTAATTTCTTGTTTCACCTTTCGATATGGAAACAGTTCTCCTGTGAACTCGTAGCTACATCATCATGTTATTACTATTTCTACGTAATTTATGCCTCTTAGTTATGGATACGAGTCCATGACGTAACTAAGTAATTTTGAATAATTTCATGAGGCGCTGGTATCGATGAAAGCCTGAATACTCGTTTGCTTGCTCGCCATCCACATGAAGAAATTATATTCATGTGTATTTAGCATTCAAGAGGGAGGCCATCTGCGCTCTTTCAACCATGATTAATTGATCACTCTGCAATTATGGGTCTCTTTGTTCACATTATTGTTTGTATTTATCTATCCATCATCTTGGTGTAATTAAAATGTGAAATGCAAATAACCACGTCCCTGA
The DNA here is from genome assembly GCF_000002235.5 of Strongylocentrotus purpuratus. NCBI lineage: Eukaryota > Metazoa > Echinodermata > Echinoidea > Camarodonta > Strongylocentrotidae > Strongylocentrotus > Strongylocentrotus purpuratus. The sequence continues at coordinate 25,210,984 of NW_022145596.1, forward strand.
AATTTTCATTGTAGCTCTTCATGAAAAAAAGCATATTCCTTTATCACTGTCATTTCTCTCGTACTATGATAGGTGATTAACATCATTATGGACGATAAATGAAAGCTAAATTATAACCTTGATTAATCTTGTTTAATACATCCTTTCACGGTTACAAGAGTGCGCATACGCCGACATGGGCGCCAATTTAAATTGCGAGTAAACGTTGCGAGTAGCTTGTATTTTATGCAGCATGCAGCATGCAAAGTGCATATTAGTATGTGCATATTTAATGTGAGCGCGCAGCTAGCGCATGCAGTGACGCAACAATACATGTGCGTCTGAAAACATTGACGACGCAATGTTTACTCGCAAATTAAAATGGCGGCCATAACCGTAAAGGGGGTGTAGACACTTCAATCAGATGCCCTTCCAGTTCAGTCCAAGTCAACCCACAGGTCGATTTAATCTCTTGATGTGTTTGCTTTAAGCTCTTCATTGTAAGTTCACCTTACATGACGAAAATACAATCAAACAACTTTACATCAAGGCATTTCACCCGTTACACCTATTATTAGTCTTGCTAAAATTATTTTCCCCACGGGTTTGTTCTCTTCCCCCCTCTTCGTTTCCAATCAATTCATGGAAATATACAACACCATGGCAACAGAAACAACTTTCAGGCCAATTTAGCAGAGTATATTAAAATCACTTCGATATCGAATGCCTGCACGAGCCATCGACCCACGGGATGACTTTAGTCAATTGAGGTTCTTTTTATCAAAAGAGTCCAATTCATTAGGAATTTTCCCTTCGCCTTTGCGTTGAAAGTGCTGATTGGTTTAATTTAATGTCGAGTTCTTTCATCCACTTTAGTCCTTGAATCCCTGGGGGAAACGGAACAAGGAAAGAAAACCTTGGGGGTTGTAGAGCACAGGTCTTGAACATAATAACTTGTATGGTTGAATAGGGAAAGGATGGTGAAAAGAGAGAGAGAGAGAGAAAGAGAGGGGGAAAGAGAGAGACAGACAGACAGACAGAATTCGAGAGCTAGAGAAAGAATATTCAGGAAACTGTAACAAGGATGGTGTAGTGCGAAAAGGGAGAGACATTTAAAGACTAAGAGATAGAGAGAGAGAGAGAGAGGGGGGGGGAATAGAGGGAGAAAGATAGAGGGAGAGAGATGGGGGTACATTATGGAGAGATATAGATTTAAGATTAAAAATTAAAATGTTATTGTTTATATATATATATATATATATATATATATATATATAATATAATAATTAAGAATAAGTCATTGGTGATATATACAAACACATAGACAGGCATGAACATGATATTGTATGCTGAGATCTAGAAGGGTGTTAAGTTAAAGCTGAACAAGACTCCGCCAATGCACTTCCATCTATCAGCAGATAGTACATAACATTAACTATATTTCGAGTCACACCATGAATACATTCATGCATAAATAGCAAACGGACATAAATAATAACAATAACGAATATTTCCAAGACTTATTGATTATTAGCTATTTGTAAAAAAAAAACTTTCGAATTCAGAAAATCAATTTTACATAAACTCTCATTCCGATCACGTTGTGTGTTAGAAAATGTCGAATTATGGTATCAAAATTTCACTCGACAACTCAAAAAAAGGTAGATTTTATCATATCTTTCGTATTTAACCTAAGGGGAGGGGAGAAACGCAGAGATGGAGGTAAACATAGATAAACAAGTAACAGGTTAACAGCCAATCAACATCAAGGCCTCCATGGTAGTTACAATTGATGGCAAAGTTACCATTGATGGTAATTTTTGTGCAACGGGGCCGTGAGAACGAGACTGAAAGAGAGACAAAAAAGAAGACCGAGGGAGAGAGAGAGAGAGAGAGAGAGAGAAAGGGATAAAGAGGGGAGGGAGAGGGCGCGAATGTTTGACTGATCATGTCTGAACAATGATGATTCAGGCATGGTCAAACAATTTACTATCATGCTTGATGCTATACCAGAATTAATCAGAAACACTGACAGACTGAAATAGTCACCCAACTATTCCAACTTGTTGATGATCATGTCCCCTTTTCAACGTTTGCCATATACATGTATAAAACACAGGCAAACAAAAGCAAACATTAAATTATTTACCATTGTTTCTTTCCTCGGGGATCGTGATATTTTTTAAAACCATATCAAGAAAAAGCAAATGCTTGTAACTCAATTAAAGAGCTCTCGTTTCACTTGTCGATGTTTAACCGGACCTTTAAGCAAGCAGGAGTTGAACAGTCGGAGTCCATCGCACTCTTCCCTCCAAGCCCGAGGTAAACACTCACGATGGCGATGATGCCTTAATGAGTTGGAGGCAGTCTTAGTGGGGTGCCACATCTTCCCGCCGGTAGTCGCCCTATTGACTCGGTTAACAAGTAACCCATCTGCCCTCTGGGTGCAACGGGAAAAGTTCTCCTGTCTCTTTTCTAACTGGCGGAGATGGCTCATGTTGCAACGCATTATGAATGTCCGTCTTCCAGGATGTTTTTTTTTAATACACCAAACTAGAATTTGTAACTATCGTTGTTTTGGCCCTTTGTTTCGCCATACAGAGAGAGAGAGAGAGAGATAAAGATAGATAAATAGATATATATATATATATATATATAAATATGAATATAAACAGAGAATATATATATACATGTGCATTTATATAAATGTGTATTTATATAAATGTGTATTTGTATAAATATGTATTTGTATAAATGTGTATTTGTATAAATGTGTATTTGTATAAATGTGTATTTATATAAATATATATGCAGAGAGAGAGAGAGAGAGAGATACTACTACTGACAATAATATACATTTATACAAACACTGCAAATATAATTCTACTGCGCTGTAAGAGCTCCTGATGTTGTCACATAAAACAACATAAATTGGGAGCACGATTATTTTCATGAGCCAGGCCCCAAACTATGTAATAACTCAGCATTAGTAACAGGAATATCAGTATCGTTAAGTACCTCTAAATAAAAACTAAAAGCACTTCCTTTTATTTATCTGTAAACTGTTGATTTAAAAACATCAGGAGCTCTTACAGAAACGATATTTATATTGTATGGAATCCTCTCAAAAGGATGACAGCCACGAGAATGCATGACAGCACATATCTTATTATTCATATTCACAGTATATCTCATATTTCAAATATCACAATACATTTCAATGTAAATCTTTCCTATGAAATTCTCACTTTATCTCCATGGCAACACCATAGCAACGTCGATTTTAAATCATATATATTTCAGGAAACTCGTTCGTGGTGCCAAGAAGGGTTAAAAAGTACAGACAAGGATTTGATCCCATGAACAGTACATACGGAATAAAATGATTTCGGCCTGTTTCTTGATTGCCAATCGACGTGCGTCCAGGAGTTTATCACGATTTTTTGTTTGGCGCACTTTTCATGCTATTGATTGGTTCAAGCTACGATATATGGGTGTCTGTCCACTTGCCCCGGGGGACGGGGCAGGGCTTTGCGTAAAGTGTAACTCCGAACCCATGGCATCATCCGTAGAGATAAATAAGTTTAAATTCATGTCAGGTGACCTAGCCACCTGGTTTTCTGAATACCTGTTGTCTCTGGCAGTTTGGAGAGCTTGGATAAAAGCTTGAAGTAAATGGGGAGACGTACTCGGCAGTTTCGAAAGTCATTCCCGTCTAATCGAAGTGAAATTTGTTGCAGACGATCTCCTTTTCTACGAACTGTATTGACAATGCTCTTTGCAAACTTGAGCAGGTCTTTTGATTAGGGGCGACGCTGAAGAGGAGTAGGGTATGTGTTGGCCGGATGGGATAAATGTGTGTGTGTGTGTGTGTGTGTGTGTGTGAGGGTGCGTGTGTGCGTGTGTGTGTGTGTGTATTGAGATGTGGTGTAAGGCGTTAGTTTCAAAATTCCTTTCGCTAAATGTCTATTTCTTTCTTTTTCTAGCTTTTGAACCCTTGTCAGTATTTTTGCGAGGACTTTTCCTTTACTTTGAGTCTTCTTTCCTTGTTGTTATTTTTGTGAGCTCCTGTTGGCTGATTTTTAATTTCAAGACTAAAATACAAGCAAGTGGGTGCGAAATGCTCATCAGCATCAATACTTTTCATGGCCCTGCAATAATTAATAGAAAACTTTGTACGTATCGCTTGGATGAAACAGATGTTCAAACATTCACAATCTTTGTTGTTTCAATTAGAACGGTGCACGCGACATGCAAGTTTGGTCGGTCATTGACCATTTGCTTTACTTATACATTCTTATAAATTTAAAATGGAAACCAGTGAAGTTAAGAAATCAGAGAAAAATCACACTTCAAGTTTCATGTTTCAAGTTTATTTTCTTTTAAAACATTCCTGTCTGTATTCAATCGTGTCTAGTCTACATGGTATCATTTTCGTCAATACTACTTTTAACAGGTTGTCAGAGATGTTCGATGCATGAGCACTTCGTAGTGGAAAGTGCAGTTTTCTTTTTTTTAATACAAATTACTACCTGGGAAATGTAAAAGACCTGAAGTAACCTTCCCAAAGGCGAAACACGATATTACAGTAATTGAATATATGGAATTTGTTCCCCTTGCGTCCAAAACCATTAGTGTTTCATCTTTTAGCAATGAAACGTTAGTCACGTCGTTACGTACGGACTTACACACAGGGGAAATGATCGACCAATCCAGATCACTGGGATAATTGGAAAAGGAATGCTATGATAACGAGAATGCACTCGATGGAATGCTTGCTTAGTTTGAAATATATTAGTGTCATCATTGTTGGGTCAACCACATTAGGGTCTGTCTTGTCTGACACGTATTGTATTTGATTCGTATTTTTCATAAAGAAACGTTGGAAAATTGACAAAATAACATATCCAATCGGGGACGAAATGAAGCGGAGTTTGTCCGTTGGTACAATATATAAGAGATTACTTCCTTCAGGAGGGGTGAGGGAGAAGGAGGAGGAGAAACAGAAAAAGAAGAAAAGGAAAACAAGAAAGAAGAAGACACGATCTGCTGAAGGATTCACTGTAAAAGTCAAACAACACTTTTTCAATACATAATGGTGATAACTTCATGAGAATAACCTAGAGCAAAACAAATATTGAACAATGGCGAATGATATCAACGGGGAAAAAGAAAACAAGTTTACTTCTTTTTTTTTGTCCTCCCTTAATCGGGTAGTATATGAGGTGTTCCTTGGAGATATTATCAAGACTTTTAAAATGTAATGGTGGCATGTGGTTGTTACTTGTCTGGACCATTTTCCTTGAGCTAATTGATTCTTTACATAGTTATCTTTAGATAGAAGAAAACAAGAAAAAGATCGAATATCTAATGCATCACGTTAGTCTTGTTTACCAATCAGTTCCAAGAAGTAAGATTCTTTTATTTATAGTAAGTATGTCTAATAATAATGTTTTGTTGCGCTTTCTGTACGACATCAACTCATCTTCTTAATCCTCAGACGTCGAACGAAGGATATAAAGAAATGTACACCACTCGATGAGATTGATATCTGACGCTGGGACGGCTGGATATGTATTAGGAACATCCTCCAGTGGACCTTCTCGGATTATCTCAATCGTCAAAGAAGAAGAAGGAGAAAGAGAAGGAGAAGGTGAACGAGAAAAGAAGAAGAAGGAAAAGAAGAAAGAGAAGAAGAAGGAGAAGAAGAAGAAGAAACCTTAACTCCAAAGAGGCTTGAAACATATCAATTGGCCACGTTGGCTTGAAATTGGAAGTAACGCTTGAATTGTAGCAGGTTTAATCTTCTAGAGAATAATTGAGCGATAGCGAAATAAACCTAGAGTTGGGCGGGCATAGCCAATCGTTTGGAAATCAAAATGCAGGATGCAATAAAGTGCGGGTCCGGACTAAGCAGAGGTATCGCCATGGTCGTGGGAAATGCTCGTCACTACCATCCTTAATCAACAATATCGTCTCATGAAATGAAATATTTTTATTACATATTTTTAGCCGGGACGTTGCATTTTAGGTGGGTGTAGTGTAGGTCATTATTATCCAATGAGGGTGGCCCTTTAATGGGATCACTGTGATATATATACTCTCTTACATGTAATAGGGACTTTTAGATTTGCACAACGACAACGTGGAATGCTACGATCGACGTCCTTTTAATGCACTGCCTTGAATGGACGTCACACGTATCAGTCCACGCAAATCTAAAAGTCCCTTATATGAGAGTTCCTGGCTTCGACATGGAATTGCAAACTACCCGTTTAGCATTCCTTTCAGCAATCTTTCCTATTGTTTTTGTTGTTGCTGTTATTCTTTTTCTAAATGTAAGATTAACAACCCTTGCGGCAAAGCAAGAGAAAGTTCAATCAGTTGTGAAACTGAGTACAATTTGACTCTCGAGACCCTGAAGAGTACAACAAAATCCATTTCCAATGGTTTCTGGCTGAGATAGTGATTGGTACGGAGCTCGAATGCTAGTTGGCATTCATGCGTCTTGCGAGCTCATCAAAGTTTTACCCTTGCGATTTCCCATCTTGTTTTTTTACAAAACAAAGAAGAAGAGAAGGAATGTATAATGGAGAGAGAGAGAGAGAGAGAAGAGAGAGATGGGGGAAGAGAGAGGGAGAGGGGGAGACTAGGACAGACGGATTTAGAAAAGAATGTTAGAAAGAAAATGAAAGTGAGCGAGTGACTATGAGAGATAGAGAGGGAAAGGAGGATATGGAGGTGGCTATCAGAAGAAACAAAGATTTACACAAATATATATTTTACGCGGATGTGTGAAAATTCTTACATTTTGGGGGAATCCCTTCTCTTGCCGATGGGGAACTAGACACGAAAACTATCCCAAGCGTCACCAAAGACAGTTTCCTTGATGCCCGTGTCGTATAACTCCAAAGATAGGTGAACTGCCTTAAAATATCAACATCATAATTAATTCAAGTCGATAACGCTTTCGAATCACTGACGTGTCCTGTCCTATCAAACTTTACAGACATTAGTCGTAGCCGGAAAAAGAAAAGTCTCAAGTCTGTAGATTTGTGAACATTTCAAGGAAAGGAAACCCGACCACTGTTACTGTTTAAGGGGCGCTTTCTATTTTCAATTCACTTAAGTAGCATCCTATTTTGCTAGCTTATATAAATAGGGATGAAAGTGATAATGTTACGTCATCGGCGGAAGATAAGGCCACGTACAATAGATTTGTAGTTTCTCTTCCGGATTCTTCTAAAGTAAGGATGACGATGTTCCATGATATTTAATATTTTATATTTTCCTGGTACATGTTGTATATAGGAGACTTTCATGGCTATGGGGACAATTTCAACACAAAGATGATTTTATTTGTACATGAATTTTAGAGGCTAAAAACAAAGTTTAAAAAATGTGTTATCTTACAGATTTTTATTACTTCGTTATCTAGAGGGATTGAGATCAGCATTCATTTTAGTTTAGAACAAAAACAAGAAATATCAAAGTTAGTTAGGCAGGACGAAAAAAAGAAGAATGGCGTGAAGGAGTACATTTAATTTGGCCTGACATCCATTTTCTGGCGTCAAATGATAGTAGAGATTTGAAGGGTGGTTTTGAGTGATCGTATCAGTTTCACTCCAAATATTATCCAATGCGCTGACCACCTGTTTACAATGGACTATACAATACCAACATAGGAGTTGCCTAGTTAGACGTGATGTATATCATCACCAGGAAAAGAAAGGTAATGTGGAGGTATTGTATGAAAGAATGCAATTCTTATGTGAGCATGTGCTGAACTGGGGGTAGTTACATCCTACTGTATCTTGTTAGCTCAATAATGATTAACAGATGATGTCACAAGATGAAAGAGATTTGGGGCATTTGTTTTAGGGTGGAGCTTAGCAGGTATGAGTAAATTATTTTAAAAAATAACAAACAAATCTATGAAATATATTTAGATGTTTGAATAACAAAATAAAAAAAATTCTTGATCGTAGGATATACCAAAAGCATTTTCCCCTAAAATGAACATTCACAGTAATAAGATAAAAATCCCTTGAAAATGAATCATTCTAAGATTTCACGCTCAGAAGAAATGATGATTTATATTTTCCATGCGACATGATACTGTCACAGAACCGAGTAGCCACTTTGATCCGTATAACTTCAATACATCCACACCTTAACTTGCCACGCGTCAGAATGTCATTCAAAACCGGGTTCAAAAGATGGGTTTCCCCCTTCTTTTAAACTGACAGCTGGTGGAAATGTCAAAAGCGCAACAAAGTAGAACCCCGCAGCGGACAGCTGAATGCGAATACATCAAACAAACTCTATCAACAGAGAGAAAATCCACGCTAAAATCGATATATATACGTGGGAAACTGCGCTATCCTGAAGCAACGTCTATTTGAATAGAACATTTTCGTAATGAAATTATTTTTAAAGCACAAATCTTTGTTAAGTGCCATGTTACAAATTATTTTTTTAATCTGTAACGAATGATTACATTGCAACAGTCATAATGCGATTGCATACATTAATTTTTGCTAGGCAGGATACACATTATGGCTTGTCTTACCTAACAACACGGAATGTATGAAATTCGCATTCAGAATTCATAGCATAATTATTCGTAAACAAGTGAATGGAATAATCTGTAAAGAAGTACTCACATTACGAAAATAGTATATTGCCTTGACTGTAAGAGATGATGATTCAGGACTTATTGGAGGTGTGATAAGGATCTAAATACACGGGGGCGACAGGAGATTCGCCCCCGTGAGGTACAAAATCGCCGTCAGATTGCTCACGGGGGCGATTGCAAAATAAAAAATCGCCCCTAGGAATTATAAAATAAAGTTTATCTTTTCTATAACTTTCACACAATATTGAGTTTCAAACCCTAAATCAATGAAATTGAACTATGGTATTCAAATTATCGCGCGAGATTTCTCGCTCGAATCTATCGGTGTTTGGATGACGCCGTATTGTTAACAAAATTATACGCTTAGTTGCAGCATCTCTATGAGTATAACCGATACAAACAATGGAAGCTCGCAGTGCAATGCCGCGGTCAGCAGCGGCTAAACCGCCGTATTAAAAAGTGATAATGAAATAGCAAAAGAATTAAGAGGTATAATGGGTACCAATTCAATGACAATTTGTATACAAAAAGGTCCTCCGTCATTACTAAAAGAGCTTTCGTGAGGGCTCCCGGGGACTCATTTTTTATGTTGGAAGAGCCCCCATGGAAAAAAATAGTTCCAGGCATACCACCATACCGACCAATTTGTGGTCTTTCGTCGTAATGTCATTCGTGGTTCAGTCTGTTGTAAGTGTGACGTCGGTTTCGTTGGTGTGACTGCTATAATACTTTTTTCCTTCAAAATGTTGAGGGAAAATAATAGTTTATTCCCACATCCTGAATAAAACAAAGGGTTTTGCAGTAACTTTGAATGTTAACCTACTCTGTTTTCTCTCACCTCAGATTAGTAAGAGTAGAGATTTTAATTGCGAATACCTTAATTTACGACTATCTTAACTTGAGAGTCCAAGTTGAATAAATTGCCCATATAATAGAAATTTAATTTGGGAATGGGTTGGGATGGGGCAATTGTCTCCCACCCCGTCCTCACGGAATCGACACCTCTGACATTTAAGCTTAAAATAGATCGTTCAATAATGTTTAAGAAGAGTACTTTCTAAAGAATAAAGGGGGGAAAGGGATTTAGGAGTGAGGAATCACACTCCATCACATTTACATCCAATGCTTGAAATATCGCTTTCGACTTCGTAATGTTCATTTCTGACTGCTACGAGCTGGAAGATTGATCACTCTGGGGAACATTTCTTCAACAAAATATACGACTCTCTATCAATCTTCAAGACAGAGACAAAGAGTTCCCATTTTCTAAAGAGGTAATCAACAAACATTACCGATCAACGTGGCATTTAAGCAGCCTAAGCTGACTCAAACTAGTTGCAAAGTCACATACGCAAAGGTCACTGAAATAAAATTCCATTGCGCTGAGCCGCTGAATATATATATGTAAGTATACTATTTCGTTTGTAAAGAAATGAATGAAATGAAATGAAAGCACGCATCATTTCATCGAGCATGCCTAAGAATACTTTGATAAGATCGCATTTCAGGCCTGATCGATTTCCAAAATTGATTTTAATTTTTTTTAATGGAAAAGGAAGTGTAAACTTTCAATACAAAAAGACATCGATTGAGCAATTTTTCTTTATTTAACCGGAGAATGGTATGAAATACGATTTTTTTATTCGCACAATATTTATTTTGTTTCGGTTTGATTGTTTGTTTTTACCCGACTGCCGAGAAAACATGTGTAGGCTCGTTAGTTGTCGGTTAGTGTGCTGATGGCAATCGGTCCATTTTGACTATTATCAGCAATGTTTTGTTTGTTTGTTTGTTTGTTTGTTGTTGTTGTTGTTGTTGTTTTTTTTTTTTGGGGGGGGGGGGGGCCAAGGCTTTAAGACGCTTTTTCACTTAGCGGGACAAAGGAAAGCAGGGCCCCTTACACACAAATTGTGATTTTGATTGGCCATTGCCATTTTGCAATAAACCCCCGCAAAGCCACATATCAAAATCATATACAATCATGCTAGCGAAGAAATTTCTGGTCATTGTTTATTTAATGAATATGTAGGACGGAATCGAATTAAGAAGTATGTTTGTTTTAAAGCCCCTTTAAGGTTTCGGGAGCCCCAAATATTTGATGGCAAAATTTCACTTAATTTGTATCATAATGTGAAAGACGTTGTCATTTAAGAAACATTTCTGCAAAGATTTTTCAAAACAAACGTGTTTGAAGTAGAATATTGATGAAAGAATACACGATTTAGGTTTTCTGCGGTCATCAGAAAAACCCAATTTTATCTAGAGCTCATTCTTCGTTTCCTGTTGATATCTCACTGGCTATAATATGCTACTGTTTGTGGGAGTAGAGGTTTGAACAAAGTCTTTCCCAGAATCGTTATTTCTTTCATGAAAAGAAAAAGAAAAGTATTTTTATTTATGTAACTCTCTTTAGTATGTTGAATAAATCTAGTCATCCGATTGGTCGAAGTTTGAGTCGTGGTTTCAGCCTATGCCCGCAAAGAAACGAACTATGCCCGTTGCCGCGGGCAACGGGCACTAGTTCATGACAAAGATGCCCGTTGCCCTGGGTACCGGGCCGCATGGTTCAATTTTGCTGAGATCCCTATTGGTTTACTTGTAAAAAGTTTGATTGTGTGGGCGTGATAAAATAATCATGGGTTTACCTACCTTATTGTGTTAAGATTTTAAAATGCTAAACAAGATCTTTCCCAGAATTGTTATTACTTTCAGCAATCTAGCAAATAGAAAGAAAGAGCTAGGGACATTATGGGATTGAAATTGTGATGATCCTACACTCCTACGTAGGTGGGCAAGTGATATTTTCATCCTGGATTTAAATAATGGAGTGTGATAATATTATTATGTTTATCCTGGATTGTAATACGTATGTGTGATAGAATCATGATCATCTAGGGTTCACCTCCTTATTTTGTTCAGATTATATCAGGCAAAAAGAAATTCTTAGAGTTCTGAGATTCATGTCCCATTATTCTTATTTTTGGCCTGCATCACTTTGTGGGGGTAATTACATATATATATATATATATACATATATATATATATATATATATATATATATATATTAATGGAATTAATATAAATATGTGGTCATCTAGCCCATATGGTTATCAAGAATAATGAATTATTGCAATTTCACCTCAGTTAGATCCTCCGCAGGGCATATTGATAACATCGAATAAACAATTTAACCAGTGGCTTTTGTATGAACACACACACAAATATAAAACATTAAATAAAATGGTAGAGATAATTGAAAGCTTAGAGAGAAAGTAATCACTAGACAACTCTTGGACGATTAATAGTTTCTCCATTCTTCTCAAGAAATTATTTGCCAGGACATTGCAATCTGTGGTTCTTTGTCTAAATTTGTATGCGCTGGAATAAAATCTTTTCTTGATTGTTGAAACTCAAATCAGATCGGGTTCCAGTTTCCAGACTCCATGATGATGATGTTGGGGATAATAATGGTAACGATAATGATGATGATTATAATAATGATTATGATGATGATGATGATGATGATGATGATGATGAAGATGATGATGATGATGATGATGATGATTCTTACAAGTGTCGGATGCCGTCAACAGCACACAACCATGATAATTACGTGATGTGTTCACATATAAGTGAGATACCAAATGTGAACAGCCGTAATTAAACTGCGATCTTTACAACTAAAAGTGATCACGAAATGATAGTTCTGCTAAAGCAACATCACCGGATTAGTAACGCAAATGAATTAAAGTACTACAAAACTGAATCTGGTCTCGTCTTACAAAAACAGCAGACGCACAGACCAAGAGACCGACAACCAAAGGAGGCCCACAATGTTGGTCTTGTGAAGCTCCAAAAAGTTATCAGCCGATATAAGAGGCCGGCGAAGTCGATATCTTTGGTTTTCGACAAGTTCTTAGAACTTTCGCTAAAACCAAAATTATCGATCTCGCGATCCATCGGACTCATTTCCTGGCGGTCTCTGAGGCTGCAGTCCACATATAAATGTACATGATTGTATTGTAAGGGTATGTTAATGCTCAACTTTTTCTGGCCAGAATCAGGCATCTGTTACGCGTTTAGTTCAAAACACGGTTGCGTCTTTTCTCACTTTTGTAGAATCACCGAAAAACGGCGATCACGATCGCACAATCATTTGTAAACGCGTTTAAATGGGGTCAACGCACTGACCTCTAGTGGGTCTACGTAGCATGCATAGTGCAGATTTGCGAATCCAGCTGCAAGGCCACCCAGCGAGAATTACCTGGAGGAGACAGCGAAGTGAGCATAAACAGTACACCGTGGAACTGCGATTACGATGAGCGTTTACGTTGAGCGTTTCAAATCGTTCATTCTGCCTTCAAAATTGAGATTTAAAACGCACCCTAAGACGTATGGCTGATTTGAATGAATCGCAAGACACGGTGTAGACCCCTTCAAGACCTTGAGTTTGTTGGCGTTTTAACATAGCAGATATAGCGCATACTTCTCAGATCAGTATGTTCATATCTTCATTAGATAATAATTATTATAAGATGATGACGTGGATCCTATTAATGATTGGTTGAGAGCGTACACGTGACCGGGCATTATCCAATGTTAATGACCGGTTATTATCAAAATCATGTTATAAAACATCATTTTATAAAGCAAATAAAACATAATCTTATAAAACAAATAATACACATCATTTTGTTCGGGCATTAGTAAAATTACCCACACTCAATACCTTCAAAACAGTCTAAATACCATCGCGATGCCCTTACTGCTGTGTAATATTTGTATATAAATGCCCCTTTCCCATTCAAATCCATGCTGGTGAAGTGTTAAATAAATATCGACTATGAAATTTCATTAATTTATTGCATGGATTCTAGTAAGATAACATTCTAGCTATTTCAGCCATACATCGTTTGTACACGTATGGAATGGAAAATATATTCATGCAAGCGTTTCGAACCCGATACTCAACGTATAGCCACTTCCCTAAACCACTGGGCCTTAGCCAGTAAAAAGGGTCAAAAATATAGGAACCAGAGAAAGGGAAGTATAAATCTTGTATCGACCAGTATATTGATAAAGAAAATCTAAATTGTACATATACATGTATAAGTTAATTGTTCTTATTTCGCAACAGAATATTTAAACAGAATTTAGAAGGGAAAAAAAAAAAAATCATTTTCAAAATGACCATTATCACGTACGCATAATTTGCGCGTGTTACACTTCCAAAATGTTCGCACAGTCATGTAACCCAAAGAAGACCTTTTCCAACCCTTTTCAAGAACAAAGAACCTTTTCGATATGAGCTCCCTAATCACAAAAGAACTTGACACAACTACGAACAAAGAAGGAGCTGTTTTCCAATGCTTTCTCTCCCCCTAGGGTTGGCCTTGCCTGCGTTCTATCCTGTCACATGATTTGTTTACGAGAATGTAGGAGTTCCCATTTTACAAATGAAAAGCGCGTATCACAAAGCCGGAAGGTAGTCATCGTAATGTCTTGAGTCATCAACTTATCTGTTTTTACTTATTTATTTCAAATATAAAGAAAGGTTTGTTGATCCCTGTTTAAAGTTCTTTGAGCAAGTGAATATTTGAGCGGTCCTTTAGAGAAAATGGGACGAATCCAACACGCAATGAGTCGGGTAGAAAGATACGTGACTAGGTAGCTAGATAATGAAGGGGGAAAAAAGATGGTTTATTGAAATATATAAGTTAAGCATGTTTCTTCGTTATAATTCCTGTTTGGGAGAAGACCATCTGTAAATCTTTGTAAATATTCAACAACCTTCGATTGGGTCGCGGAACCGGGTTTTTTTTTTGGGGGGGGGGGGGGGGGGGGGCTGAGGAGCCTGGGGACTGTAGCCCCCACTTTTTTTTAATTCCATACCTCATTTTGTACAAACAAATCCTTTTGAAAAATCAACTTTAAAAGGTAAATTAAATAGCCTTGTGCGTCACCTTAGAAACCTATTGAAAATTGCGAACATGGCAATGATGTATAAGGTAATCTGAATATGGTGTCTTTGGGTTATACAATAGGGTATTGAAAGTGCCATTGAGTTGAGATTTCGGAAATATATGCGTTCGATCGTTTTTCAACCTGTGCAATTTTCTTGTCCGGTCGATCCGATCTCTCGCACAATACATCAACATGTGAACTTGTGAAGCACTGCATTATTGGTCCCGTGACGTCGTATGAATAATCAATACACAGGCTTGATTGTGTGATTTCCAAATTTGCCTCTGTGGGGTCGGTGAACGAAGGATGTCTCTCCCTGGGAAATGTATAAAAGCAGTCGTCTCCATCCTCTCCGGCATATAGAAATCGTCATTAAGGATCTAAATTAACTATCTAAAGCTGCTTACCCTCATTGACAGCGTAGAAAGGGATTTAGACTTCAAGCGCGTCGATAGAATTTGAGTTTGATCTTCCCTATTTAGTCGCTGTGTTCCCTTTAATGTGCCCCCGTCAGAGAAGTAAATAACTGGCCCATGCCCTTTTTAATCTTCTATATATGTTGTTATTATCGTGTTAAATATAAAAGGTCAACCCCCTACCTTTTTATCCCCAGCTTGTATGCCTATATGCAAGAGAGATCTCCCCTGCCATGACTTGTCGCAAATGATTGAATGAATATTGAACTCCCAGGGTAATCTAGAATAATAAGAATCTATTGATTTTTCTAGGCACGGCAGGGAGTTCATTTTGAACTCCACGTAGCCAGCATGATTATGAATAGGAAAAATACAATCTGATGATACTTTTGGCTGCCAGTGTTCTGACATCCATTTTGCTTTATAGTGATAGTAAACAATACGCCATGACTGAATGGTGTATTTATTGATTCTGTTTGGATGTTGGTGAATTATTGAGGCTGAAAGAGGTTGCGTAAATAATACTGGATTGATCAGTGCCCCTTTCCCTTATTTCAAATGCATATTCAGTCCGTGATGGAGCTTACCCCTTACCACAACAATAAAACAAATGCGAGAACATACTCACTGTCACAACCAACAGCCTTTTCACACACAGCTAAAATTCATCGTTTCCAGAGATGATTAGAATCACTCAACAGTTTTAAACATGTTTATAGAAATTTTTTCCCAGTGTGAACATCGTTTATACGATGTTGGGATAGATACGAAGTCGCGATGCATACGCCCCTAAAAGCAGGCTGCCGATACGAAGTTCGTATCTAAGAGCTTGACATTTTGGCCCGAATTCACAAAGGAGGTTTGTCGACAAACCTTGGTTTTCGTACGTCATATGACGCGTTTTACGCGTTTTTTACAAACCTGGTTTGTAAAGAACAAAAGGAGGTTTGGCGAAACAAAAGGAGGTTTGAGCTCAAACCTTGCTTTGTGAATTCGGGCCCTTGTGTGTAAAAGGTTTTTCGTGTTTAAACGTGTTTAAACCGGATGGAGCGACCGCTCTGTTTGATATGACCTGACCTTCAATGCGCAATGGCACTACTGCGCATTTTACGAGCAGTAGTTAATCACGAAACGATTAACGATCGCAACGAAATTCCTGGGTATGAAAGGCTCGTGATTAGTTTAAACACGTTTCAAACACATTTATACTAATCATGTTTATAGAATTTTAGCTGTGTGTGAAAAGGCTGCAAATTGCCCTAGTTTATAAATTGCGATTGGCACGAGCCAGAAGGTATTACATCTGTGTTTATAACTATGCGAGCTACAGCCCTTTTAGCTGTTAGCAGGTAATCAGTTTATTAACCAATTCAAATCCTCTGCAAGAGCAGACATTCCTGATAGTGCGTGGCTGATGCAGCTTCGTGACCTTGTACAGGAGATATACCAACTTATTCCGAGGTCAGCAAGGGTGCATCAAGGCACCCTGGGAAGATCGATAAGCAAGGACAACAAGGGCCGCGCGAAGAAAAATACGTCTTACACCAGTACACAGCATGGGGAATATGGGAAGGGGTAATGCGCTGCATGCTCCTTGTAGCATCAATTATCTAATACCTCTCGTTAGCTTTGCTCATGGGAGTACCATGGTCTACTTTAGGGTTACTGTAGATTCTGATGATCATGTGCTTTATAAATGAAATTTGGAAATTGCAGTTAAAGCCCAGTGCTTCAACGAAAGATTTAAACAAATATGGGTGCTATGGCTAAGAGATGTGTGCTACTGTGTGCGTGTGTGCATGTGTGGTTACGCCTGAAGGAAAAAAAAAAGAAAATAGAGGTATACTCCCCAAGTTCCCCACATCCACCCATCCTTAACTGGCCTCTGGTTCTAACCGGCGTCTCTTGACATCTCGTCAGGGTTTGCAGAGCGAAACAACGTCCCTAAAATCTTCGTTGGGTCTAGATGTATTGGATTGGATTTAACAATGACAAAAAAGGGTGTACTGGCTTTCCCTGAACCTGACTTTGCTTGGTCGTCCGTGTATCAGAGCAAAACAACATTTTCACAATCTCCAGGATCTCTATGATCAGATGACTGCAAGCTCAACCCCGTCGAGGTTTGACTTCGTTTTTTTCTTCAAATCTACGCTCCAAGACCCGTTAAAGTGATTTTGGGGATAAACTTGATTATCTTCAATCTTTCGTTTTTATTTCAAGGCTATATGTCTTTGAATGTTTTTAATAAAATGCTCATTTTCTCCTAGCTTTTTCCCCTTTGAATGTTTTTGTCCTGATTTATGAAATTTCTATTTGAACAACATTAAGGGTATTTCGGGGATAAACTTGATTATCTTCAATCTTTCGTTTTTATTTCAGGGCTATATGTCTTTGAATGTTTTAATAAAATGCTCATCTGCTCCTAGCTTTTTCCCCTTTGAATGTTTTTGTCCTGATTTATGATATGAATAACATTAAGGGTATTTCAATGCTTCGTCTTCCGTCGTGTCATACATCATTTCTAAACCTCTTTTTAATTGAGGTATGTTATGTGGATCTATAAATAAAACAAATATATAGGTTTCATTTCCTCTCTATTTTCTACTTATTTGATGAACCTTAGCTGTAGCGTAATAAAGATAACGTACACCTTCAGGCCCTTAGAGAGTTTTGTTAAATGGAATCGCATTTCCTGAAAAATTGGCTAAAAGTAATTCTGCATTGTTTTGCAAGCAGTACATAGGACATTTAGAGCAATAACAAGTTAGATACAGACTAACAATACTTTGTTGGAAATCACCGGAAGCGCACATCCAACTTTTGTAATTAATACAAAACCGCATGACATGTCAGATCAGCATTTCGATTTCCTTATCTTTATACTTTGATAGTTACTCAGCTGTATAGCGACCTGCATTTGAATACAAAATAAAAAACAGTTTCATGGAAATCATTCTTTTTTTGGAAAAATAATTTACTTTCAGTTGCGTTTCATTTCATAGACATTAATTTTCTTCATTATGAAAGCTCAATTCAGCTTAGTGCTCGAAAACCTATATACACTTTCAAAATAATCTGTCTATATAGTAATTAGGCTATAAAGTGGCCTCGAAATTCATTGCAATCATCTCCTCTTCCAATTTCCTGTTCTAAAAAAAATTAACAGATCAACGAATTCGGTTGATCTGAAGCGGGTAATCCCTCCATCTGCATTTTGAGTTGAATATTTTATTTTTCTAGAAAAGTCCTTGTGAAATTTATCAATGTTTCGTTCTTTAATGTGTTATGATGTTTGTATTTCATATTTTATGATCGTAAACAAAACTAAACCAAACCAAACCAAACGTCGAAGACAGACGTGGGAATTTATGAGCTGACAAGCAATCAATCACATTGACACAAATACGGACTAAAATATACAAACATGAATGATTTAAGCTGGGCTTGCGTCATTCGGTAGACAACCGAGATTCTGGGATTTCGTAATGTTACCAATGGCCCAGTTAGGCTGAAGTTACAGAAAATCGGATGGGGATGGGGGGGGGGGGGGGCTGGAGGCAGAACTTCAACCGCGTTTATATACCTTATGATTTCTAGCTGCCCTAATTAGTTTTCCTCTTTCTTCCGCTTATTATCTATTAAATCTCTTTCTCCCTGCTCGGTTTTTTTCTTACTAAATTCTATTCTTCTTTGTTCATCCCACGTAGAAAATGAGCAAAAGCTGATGACGTTATTTGTGTTTCTACAGTGGGGAACGTTTCTGTGAATGGCTCGGGAAGGCAGATACAATAAACATGAAAGAGATCGGTGGCTTGCTTTTTTCCAATCCGTGTTCTAATTGGACTTGCAAGAATGCCGACATGGGAGATACTGGAGATAGATAAAGAAAGGACAGGGATAAAATACCTAGCTCTACATCTATCAGAAATCCGCGCGACTATATGCGGAAAAAATATACTATTTACAGATCAAGAGCCGTAGTTGGACAAATTTGCATTTGCTGTCTACAAGTAAAGGCTTTCTTGAGATATGTTGTCCTCAAACCGTTGGGAGAATACAAATCATTTATATGCAATTGTTTCAAGCAGATGAGAGCTGCTGAATATAACATGTGTGTGTATTGACATATCGACCGACATGCTTCATCGAAAATGATGCAACTAGATTGAGAAAACTACATGTATAGGTAAACGTTAAGGCTTCCTGGACCATTGACGGGCGCGTTTTCGCGCTGGTCAAAACAACAGGCGGTCATGAGATGAAAAAACTTATTACAGGTCTTCCCGATCTTAACTCTATCTAATATATATTTGACTGATAAGCCACTTTTGGATTTGATCATTTACTTGATCTTTCCACTGATTGTTTTTATAGTAATTTTCTCGAAGTTACCTTTTCCGGTGGAAATTCATTTTGCTGATATTATACAAATTTTGTCGATGCTTTATGTATTGTGGTTTTTTATTGTGTATACAGTTTTTTGTTATGCCTGATCGTGATTTGTATCTTCAATTTCTCAAGACTTTAAATTGTACATCATTATCTGATCAATTATCTCCTTTTACTGAATATGATGAATGTACTTATGGTCCTCATCAAAACTTTTTCATGCCCAATGAATTTAATACATTTGCTGCTACACAAAATCTGAATAAACAATTTTCTTGTGTTCATGTGAACTGTAGAAGTATCAAGCAAAATTTTTAAGCCTAGTTTCGTTTTTAAATCTGATTGATTATGAATTTTGTGCAATAGCTACAACTGAAACGTGGCTGAAAAAAAATGATCCAGTGTATAATATTAATGGTTACGTATTTGTGGGTAATGGCCGTAATACTCGTTCTGGAGGTGGGGTAGGCATTTATATACGTGACGATTTAACTTTTTCTCGTAGGTTGGATCTGGATATGAATACTGCTGAATTGGAGTCTGTTTTTGTTGAAATAAAAATAAAAAATAAAAATATCATGTTTACCAGTACATATTAAAACTAAATGTCTTTAAAAAGAGGTATAAAACTTTATTACTCAGTAGATATATTAGCAATGTTTGATCAGGTTTTTTTTTTTTTTTTTTTTTTTTTTTGTTGTTGTTTGTTGTTGATTGTTTTGTCGGTTTTTTAATATTTTTTTTAGTGTTTTAGTTTGGTTGTTTTGTTTGCTGTCAATGTAAGAAACAAAAACAAATCTTTTTTGTTGTTAGCTTTTGTTTGTTGTTATTCTTTTGGGTAAATATACTTGTACAATGTAGTTATTCTGTAAATTTTCAATCTGTTCTTGTACTCATACTCTCTTTTTATCCTAATTTCAAATGTTCATTTTTGTTTGTAGGTGGCAGCACCAATAAGGCATTTCCTTCCTTTCTAGCTGCCTCCTCATTCACATAAATACTCACTTTTGCTATGTTTTTGTCCAGATCAGCTTATTTTGTACTATTATCTTATGTAATGTTTGTTTATTTTGACTATATATTTTGTGATTTTGTATGTTATTGTATCTAAATGTTTTCATGATGAATGGAATAAACTTGATTATCTATCTATCTAAAATGACTATATATTGTCTTTGAAAAAATACAATTGTTTTAGAATATCGATCCGTCTAGAGTTCCCATGATAAACATACCTTTCAACCGGTCAACAACCAATTTAACTTGATACATTATTATGAACATAGCCTTGGAAAGGGTGAGGATACCAACCTAAATTATCCGTGATTTGTTTTTCCCTATTGAAGAAACTAATGTATTATTACTCTGCATTTTCTCCGTTGAAATCTTCGACCATTTTAATATGCGTCCTTGTACGACATACAATCTGTCTTGTTGATAAACCTCTGGGAGGTATTATTGATCACATATTTTTGTTTTCTCGAAGGTGTCGCAGTTGGAAGGTGTTTATTTCTAATTGCGCAACCGATATTTCTAATGAAAAAGTGCCTCTGGGCAAATGAAGTTCAAGTTCGAGTATGAGGGAGAAATAAAGAAAAGGACTAGGAGAGGGATTGAGGGGGATGGAGGGGAGAGAGAGAGAGAGAGAGAGAGTTGTGTGTATGGGTGTGTGTGTGTGTTTGTGGATGTGTGTATGAGAGAGAGAGAGAGAGAGAGAGAGCAGCAGCAGCAGTTTGTTTTGTTAAAATGACAATTGCTAGCATGATGAGTTAATATACAGTAAAGCATGAGCTCTTTTTACAAATATTATAAAGGCTAAATTGAACTGAGGTATTTAAAATTTTAAAAAGCCAATATAGGGAAATTGTTGGTCAGACGGATTAAAATAATGAAGGATAAGATAGCCGAAACGCGGATCATGGATCTTGAAAGTTTGAAGTAAAAGGATTATTATGAAGATACAGACAGTGATTGATGGATTTTGAAACATCCTATCGTTTCAAATCACTCTGCTAAGTAATGATAAATGGGGCAATCGTTCATGCGCGATCAGAGAGACCATTATTTGCCTTTATGATCTGGTGATCGAGAGGTCTTCGTCTTCTCTTTCCATCAAGGACAGGATTTGGAGACGGACGGCATTGATAATGAAAACCGGCAGACGATCATGAAGATAAACACACCCAGATGTCGGCGGGATGTGGCATGAACTTTTTGTGACGTCACAGGAAGTGCAAGCATCCAGGCCTTAGAAAGGATGCATGGTCCCCGGATTGCTTCTTTTTTTCCTATTTTTTAACACTCTAGTCAAGGAAATTTTACGATTAAGTGCAATGAAACCGCTCGCGAAGAGTATAGACTGGATTCGAGAGCTCCAGTTCGCGCTCTAATCACGCGCGCGCGCGAGAGGGATATTTTTTTAATTTTATATGCTTTTGGGCTGTGCATGTTCAGAATGTGCATTTTAAGATTTGTAAACTTTTCTGCTAAAGAAGAAAAAGAAAACAGAGGAAATAAAGGACAGTCGACAACGTGCATGGTTACGTTTGGAAGAAGAAGAAATGTATAATAGAGATGGCAGTATGGTTTTTTAATCAAAGGAAACAATATCAAGATTAATTCAAACGGAGTGTTGTATTTCGATGTACTTTTATTTGATTTACCTTTGATTCAAGTCATACGCCTGGCTTCTACTCAAACATCGAGTCAGAAGACTGAAAAGTCCTGTATATTTAACACCGAAAGCAGAATAATCGGAGGCCCTGAACGCAACACAAGATTCCGAATAGTTCGGAGAAAAGCGAGCGTGAATATAATCACACATGATAAACACACGCCCACGTACACACAACACCATCACCAACACAATCAGTACATTATCATCATCAGTACGCGTACGTACATAGTTACAGGTGAGACTATAGGCTCTTCGCGAGCGGTTTCATTGGAATTAATCATGAAATTCACTGAGCTTGCGTGTAAATAAAGAAATACGCGACCGGGATCAGTCCGAGTGGGTAAACGTGAAGGAAGAGTGATGGTGGGAACCATCGAAAAAGACTCAAAGCAAATAAAAACCGTGCAAGATCATGAAAATAATTCCACAGATCGAAATGTGGGAGTAAAGGCGAATTTATTTCTTTTTCATCATTTGAAAAAAGAGGTTTCCAGGTACCATGGTTTATCAAATAAAAAAAAAGAACAAAATCAAAACAAAAACAAAAATAAAGAACAAAAACAAACGAAAGAAGACGGAAGGAGAAAGAACAACATAGAGAGAGGGTTGGGCTAGACGTTGAAAGAAGATGACAAGGTGACCGATAGGGGATTAATTGACTGTACCCCTGTCTTTGACTTATTGATGCGATTCGAAGATACACCAAGGCCGCTGCCACTCCCAAAGCTCCAGTTTTTAGTTTTTACGTCTGGGGATGGGGGGCTTCATGCTCGCTCCGGGTTCAATGAGAAGTGCATTCTGCCTTCAATTTACATTTTTCTCTCCATCGTTGTCTAGTCTTCAAAAAAAAAAAGGAAAACAAAATTGTTCATGTACAGGTGCAGTTATTTTCGACAGCGTTTTATTAGGCTGTAGTTGTCAAATTTATTGTCAAGTACAAATGAAGAAGAAAAAAACACTAAAAATACTAAAACCTCCTTGGTTCTGATTAGACTAATTTGGTGCATACATTGACTGACTGCTTTTACGTTAATTCAATAATCGATGCAATACATTGCAAAGACCTTTACCCGTATACTAGTCGAAAGTGTCTAAAAAAAATTATGCTAGACACAAATCAACATAACTAATTCAAAAGTATACAAATAATACACAGCAGTGAGGGCGTTAGTAAGAATTACCCACACAAGGTACCTTTTGGAAGAGTCTAACATGCCCGAGGCGAAAGCCGTTGGTGTTTGGACTGTTTCGAAGATACCGAGTGTGGGTAATACTTCCGAACAAAATGATGTGTATTATTTGTTTTATAAGATGATGTTTTATTTGTTTTATAAAATTATGTTTTATGACATGATTTTACTAACGACCGGTCATAAGTAATTACTAATGACTGGTCATTATTTGTTTTATAAGATGATGTTTTATTTGTTTTATAAAATGATGTTTTATTTGTTTTATAAAATGATGTTTTATGACATGATTTTACTAACGACCGGTCATAAGTAATTACTAATGACTGGTCATTAGTAAAATCACATGTTAGGCAAAAAAGTGTCTGGTCACGTGTACGCTCTCAACCAATCATTTGATTAGGATCCGCTTCATCATCTTATAATACATAATATTAAGGATACCATAAAGATGATGAAAGTCAAGTTACACGATTGGGCGCCCATGACATGTTGAAGACGTTCTACAAATAACGACAGTCAAGTTTAATAAAATCGTAAGGCAAGTGATGTCTCGACCCCTGTCTCTTAAAACCAACTCAGTTTGAAAACAGATTGAGTGTATGTTTGACGAATAGAACACCGCGACAACTTTAAATTCTAACGATGCCAGGGGAGTAAATATTTGGGACCAATAAAGTTGGTAATTCGAGAAAGTCATGGTAAAGTTTAAAGCATAATGCTATGCGTGACTGAATGAAGTGAGGGCGTTTAATCAAGTAAAAAGTCGAAAAATTTGGGGTTCAGGTATGGGCATCAAGTACTTTTCGGAAAAAAATCACTCAAAAACTGCACTTATTATTTTGTGTGTGCTTTGTCGATTAATGGCAATTCTACCCTTTGTTAATAAAACTACAAAATAAATAGATACAAAAGAGAAATAAATTAATAAATTAATGAATGCATGAAGGAATAGAAAAAAAATAAACCAATAATTTTATAGATAAATATATAAGTATTGCAAATGAGTCTACAAATAAACAGATAAATACACATTATTTATGAATCGTCACTATTTTCCTAATAATTCTGCATTATTAATAATTAAAAAGCATTTTCCCCCAAATAGAAACAATATACAAATTAAACTTTCTCCTTAACCTGCTTCTTCCTCTGCCTAGGGGAGTTGAAAATTAAAAAGAAATAATTTTGAGGTATAATCGTGTTTCTGGGATTAGCAAAGTCAACTGATGCATTTCAACAAATTGAAAACATATCGCAAACCGTCAACTACGGTAATCATGAAGGATTAAGCCAGTAACCTCACTGGCTTAAATCTAAGCAAAAAATACTTTCGCAAATCTATTTGCATATTCATGGAATATCGAAGGAACACGTAAATTGTAAATAAAACTTCCTGTTGATTATTATAAGTAAGCCAGACTAAATAATTTCTTCACGGTAATTGAACTTTATTTATGGACCTTGATGGAATTTTTTAGAGCATAGGGGCGCTACTTTTAGAGAACCCAATTAAAAGAGATATACACAGTTTACCTTGCACGGAATAATATTGGTAAGCTTTTTTCTCTCGACGGTCGTAAAGTTAGAATATTACTCTGCAATGCGACCTTTCGTAGATTTGCCGAAAATTTCATGTAAAAATGTCAGTCTTTGCTTAACCTAGTTATGCCTGGATCCTAGTCAAATATAATTTGTAGAGTTTCCTGTTTTGTCCCCATTATTTTATCCATCCATTATAAAGATGGCATGCAAACACTTGCACTCCCTCAACGTGGGTCGAGTCATTTAAGGGGGGTCATGTAAGGGGAAATGTGAGCACCTGACTTATGAGGTAAATGGAATGCGAGATAACACGTGAGGGTTTAAAAAGGGGTCGCATAATCTCCCTTCCATGTTGCCCTCACCCCACCCTTTCTCATTTACCCTATTTTATTCTCTCTGGCATCTTCTCTTAATCACTTGAGGAGGCGGAGGGGGATGGTCCCCCTTCCCCGCATCCCCTTCTCTGCGCCCCTATACACTAGCTGATAAACATGGCAATAGTTTACTTCTTGCAAGCCATGGGGCGGTTACGCCTAATGCAGGTGTATGTTATCGATCGGCATAGGATCTTCTGCCCTCTCAATAGCTGGGATTTAACCATAATACTTGTGACCTCTTCAAAATAACTGTCCTTATCTATTTCTCTCTCTCTCTCTCTCTCTGCATCATCTTTCTCAATAACCCTTCTCCTCATTCTATGTTTCTTCCCGCCCCTTCTCTCTCTCTCTCTCTCTTTCTCGTTCTAGTACCGTTCACTCACTAGCTTTCTTGTCAATTTTCGCCTCTGATGTTTTTCTCATTCCTTCTCTCTCTCTCTCTCTGATTCTATTCCTAGTATATCTGTACCACTCTCCTTAAAAGTCACCCTGTTACTAACCACATTTACTCTCTCTCTCTTCTTCTTTTTCATTACGTCGACCGTGCTCTGCAATTTCTGTCTCTCCTTCTCTCTCTCTCTCTCTCTCTCTCTCTATTATTCTCATACTCGAAGCACTAAATATGGAAAAAGGCTTAAAGGATTACACAGTTCTGATGCCTCTCACAGCAGAAATGATCAGTAATCCTTCAAGTAGCGAGACTACCACGATACCTTACAATACATACACTTGATAGGCGCCATTGAATACGCACCGCCCGAATCTACTTTAGATATGGACTAATTTCCCCAAAAATGATAAGAAAATAAGGATATGGAAAATGTAACTGTCCCAATTTGTGTTTTCTTGAAAATGTTACATATTAAAGCTTACACCTAAAGTAATTTTCACCAAAGGTCTTAATTCAACCAGCATACCTTTCATTCCTGAGTTACGAAAAAACACAACAAAAATGTTTACAAGGGGTATGAATTATTCAATTGTAAAATGTATGTCTTCCAAAAGTACTTTAAAAATGAAACAGAAAATCAAAACAGAAAAAATATAGGGAAACAAAGGAGATAATACTAAAGCTGTAATATTTGTCAAGATATTCTAACAGCAATTGAAGATCTTAATTAGAGAAACCTTCCGTATGTGTGTGTGTGGGGAGGGAGGGAATGGGAGAAGGGTTCAGTTATCAATTTTCTTATGAGCGACGCCAATGTAAAATGTGTATCGAAAAGGCAACATTTAAGAATTCATCTTTGTCTATATGGCAGGGTACCTATCTCTTTCAGAAGCACCTTACGTAAATCCATCACCGATTGAGCAATATAGGCACACATCGTGGTACTTCCAAGGTTTGGTGACAAATATGTCTTTATCATTATCTTTTATTAATTATCAAATCATTATTCATACACGTAGCCTGCAGGTTCCATTATATTAGGCAGGTAATCACCGCGATTACAGTATACATTAGGCCGATTACTTTGCATCAGATTATGAATCATTTATTCACGCCTGAAAATGCAACAGGAATTCACCTGAAATGGGCAGCTGTCTACGTGATGAAGAAAAGAACGGCAGTTAAAAACAAAGGCGGTTGAAATTCAGCCCCCGCAAAGCCAACTTAAAGGTGTACCGGAGCTTTGGTGAAGGAAATAAGATGAACTTAAAGTAATTTTACAAGATTCATCATTACGAGCATGCGGAAAATTATTTATTTGGACCATGATAATGTATACAATACGAACACTTGCAGAAAGCTTCATACTAATAGAAAGCCCCTCCACCCACCCTCATTACCTTCGGATAAGCACATCTGGGACTACATGTTTTGTTGATGGGCCGAATGCCGACAGAAATGTCTGCTTTGGAAGATAACATTAGTGTCATTAGCGTAATTAATACTTTCCAAATGTATCGACTATATAATAGATTCTAAAGTGAGATTGAATGTCTCGTCAACATCAAATGCAAGACTGCCTTTAATAGTGTCTCACGAGTTGACGTACAACCTCTTGAAGTATGAGCTTGCTTTCTAACATAAACACCCGATGGCGACGGAAGGTCAGATTCAGCATATGGAGATAGTGTATCAGTCTCTTCAGCCACGGGCGCATTGCTTTAATAAAAACAACAATTTTGTGGAAATCATGTCATGCATGGTTCCTCGACTACCCTGGTTCGTGTCAGCTTGGAAAAGAAAGCAAGGAAATAAAGAATTAAAAAAGATTCAGTGAAAAACCCGCGAGCTTATCAAGCACAAACACTATGCCTTCAGGTAATTTGTGACTACAATTGCATGGTCTCAGAATGAACCCGGAGTCAGAATGAAAACACGTCTATCTGTTAGACTATCAGGATGAAATCACATTGCAAGATCGGAAACCGTAGGAAAATCTTAATTTCATTTAGATAAACATTGACTGAGAGGCAAGTGCTGAAAGCGACATTCTCTTTTCAAACAAAACATCAGGATAGAACATAAAATCACGTTTCTACAAAATTCCGATATATTTGGTTTTTTTAACCGCCCACTCCGAGAAAATTGATATTATATTGTTTGATCATAAGTTTTTAAGCACTTTCATTCAAATGCGGACCCACTTAAGTAAAAAAAAACTAGGGGGAAAAGGGGCAGGGGTAGAATTTGAGCTACGTGCAGTGTAAACAAAATTATCAGTAAAGTGTGCTACAGACGCAGAACGATAATCACGCCATACTGCTTTGACTTTTACGAGGAACCGTTTTTTCCCCTTCTATGTGGGCGGAGAGGCGGAATAAAGGCTCCTGATTTAGTTTTAGTTGAACGTGGTGAATAATTAAAGGCAATGAAGAAAATCTAGGAAAAGTAGGAAACCTGCCCTATTGAGATGTCTTTTTTTCCATTTATTCATTTTAAGTAATATATGAATGTATTTGTTTTTATTTTGTCAGTTTTATGTTTTCGTTCCATTTTAAATTAAATTTTGATTTGGGCATTGTAAGGCCTCGTGATTGAGCCACAGCGAATATTCATGTAGTCACTTTTACAGATATTGGGATAATAAGGCGAATTTGCTAGATTATTATGAAAGGAAAAGGATATCAAATCTGTTAATCTTATTATCAATTTCAATTTTTCAATTTCAATTTATTTTGCATTATAGCAAAATGACAAATTAAGTATTCATTTTTTTTTCAATTCAATTCAAGGTATTTTATTCACTCATTGTAGCCAAAGGCTAAATTACAAATGAATTTACAAAATTCAAAACATTAAAAACATCATACAAATTGAAAGGAATCATACACAATATTCTAAAAATAAATATTAAATGCGAATGAAAGGAACTATCATGTATAATGATAACATTATGAAAATATTGCTTACAAATAAAAACAATTTTGGAATTAAAATTTAAATATAAATATTAATATCCACTTTCTAGTATACAGAATACATAAATGATAATAATAATAATATACATTTATGAAGCGCCGTCTATCTAGAAATTATTATTCGAGGCGCACAAGTTACTTATTTCCCCGGCTTTAGCCTAGCTGCCATAACAGCGATCTAGCATTTCAAGGAATTAATTCCTGCCAGGTACCTATAATATGCAAGGACTCCTAAGAAGCAGCTTGTGTTTGTACATGAGGCTTCTAGGAAGGTAAACACAATATTAAATTAAATAGCTAAATGAATATAATTTACAAGGTATGCATATTTATATTGTCAACAGAAATTTAAACTTTAATCTGACAATGGAGAATTTGAGGCTATTGTTATAGCTTGCAGGACATACAAACAGCAAAGCGAATGAAAAATAAAAACGATTAGGTAAATTGTTGTCATTTTTCCCGGCTTATATACTACTTTTTTTGGTATTAGTTAGGGTGCTCATCAGTCTTTTTCAGAACTGGTTCCTTTTGAGACAATAAAAATGATGTGTGCCTTAAACTTTACCTACAAGGCTATGAAAATGATGATAGAATTGCCGGGGATATATATGCCATATTCGCTTTCTAGCTTCGCTCCTGGAAAAGAGAAAAAGAAGAACGAATTCAGTAAGCGCTAAGTACTTATCGTACGTATCGAAATCTATCTTTTATCGGAACGAGCACAAAAAGGAATCCTTTAGAAATAGAAATGCTATTTTCAGATATGCGAAGGCAGAAAAGCTTGAATGCTTTCCGTTCAATGTGAGACGGCGATACATAATGGTCGAACCATTCTTATTCTCTGCTGCAAGCATTAGCTCCCGAAATTCTTGTGAAGCAGAGAAAATTCAAAAATTATGAAATATTCAACACACTTAGCTGCAACCATCATCCCTAGTCACATTCTTTTGCGTTAATGCGGTTAAAACGTATAAAATATTTTCATGCTTTAATTTGCACTCTTTGCCATTTTCGATATTATTTTGAGCTAGCATTACTGTTTATCCCCAATTATCAGAAAATATTCTAGATCGATAATCTTAGTGTGCGTTACTACGCAACGATCTTTGCATGAATAATGTTTCAAATTGCAATTTATTTTCATGTTGGGTATGTATGTAGGAGCATTCTTACTTTTGCGCAAATATAGTATCAGCTCAAGAACAATCAATAGCGTCTTTAATATGGAATTAAAGAGATATTTCGACATCGGGAAGGCTGTTACGATATACAAACAAACATTAAGGGAAGGAGATCATGAAAGATTATGGGCAAATTGAGAATCAACGAAGAGATAGAAGGAGGATTATGAAAGATAGCGAACGGGAGGGTATTAGGAGAAAAGGGAGAAGGACACAATGCGATCAATACTGAAATGATGATGGATACTGAACGAATTGAAGTTGAGGGGAAATAGATACAGTCGCGTTTCATGTTCAAGGAGATGAATTGATGAGGACATCAAACCAGATGAATAAGAGAGAGAGAGAGAGAGAGAGAGGGGGGAGAAAGAGAGAGAGAGAGAGAGAGAGAGATTGGAATAGAAGAATAGGTGGATAATAAGATAATGAAAGAGAGAGAGAGAGAAAGACAGATGCATTTATTTTATAATATAAATTTGTACTAAATAATTCGTTGCAGTTATAAAACACATAAAATGCGCTACACATAATTGGGACCAATATTACATCAAGAAAATAAATAAACAAATAATAAGAACTAACAATCTAAAGTATTATCCTTACTTTCTTTAAATAATAATAATACTGTTCAGAAAGAGGAATAGAGTAGAAGATTAAATAAAAGTGAAAATGGAAGCAAAGATACATGTACAGGCCGGGGCAAAGCGAGAAAAGGAATAAAATTTACCACAACAGAAGGAAAAGGAAAGAA
Source organism: Strongylocentrotus purpuratus (assembly GCF_000002235.5). Taxonomy (NCBI): domain Eukaryota; kingdom Metazoa; phylum Echinodermata; class Echinoidea; order Camarodonta; family Strongylocentrotidae; genus Strongylocentrotus; species Strongylocentrotus purpuratus. The sequence goes on from NW_022145596.1 coordinate 25,241,463, forward strand.
AGGCAGAGCAACATAACAGAAAAAGGTGAAGAGAAAAGTAAAATAAATCATAGAAATAAACAGAAGAAGAAAATAAAGAAGGTGGAAACGTGTGCATGCACATTATACACAAGACACAGACCAATGCTCACAAAAAAGATACACTACATCAAAACACACCCACACAATTTTATGCCCACATTGAGTACACACATATATACACCCTCCCACTTGCAAACACGAATACACACTCCCTCCTATACAACACCCAATTAATTCAATTCATATTATAATGCCCATATCAAACTAAAAACAGTTGTATCAACATATTTGTGAGCCCAATGCTTAATAGTAAGCAAGCAAAATAAATGTAATTAATGCAAACATAATACAGAGAATCGAATATTAAAAGTCATCATAGTAAGAATTGTATCAAAGAACCGAAGATTATTTCATTTAGAAATGTGCAAATTGATAAAGGGTATCAGAATAAAGCATCAATCAGTATCGGGAATTGGATCATAGACATGAATAATAGAAAATAAGTGTAACTATGAAATTAAATGGAATACAGGATAATTGAAATGATCAAATTAGATATTGTATCAAAAGCGTTGATTGATAGAATCAATTAGAGTCTAGTAATATATATGCACGTACAAGAAACTGTCACAATATGGAATCAATCACTAGTATTCTTTTTTATTGTATCAATTACCATTTAAAAAATAAATGGGAGCGCTGAGAGACATTAGTACAGGAACTCTTTGGAGTCATAACAACAATATTGAATATGATATCGGAGGATTGATGGTATTAGATGGAGGCAGACATCAAAAGAAGGATTGAAATTACACCAAATCCAAGTTATATCTGGCAATGAAAGAGCAGAAAAGGTAACAATTTGAACTTACAATGAGACTTATAAATTGCTATGATTTGTCTGTTCTGTTGCCGGCAGTAAAAAATAACATGGACATCAACAAAGATTATGGAAAATAAAATCTCACTATTTTAAATTTGGTTGTAAAAGAGAATAGTGAGAAAGCATGAACAAATATGAAAACTAACAGAAAAAATATCGCATATAGTCTGGTCAATAATCTAATAAGTAAGTATTTATGGGATTCGAATGTTCGATTGCACAGAAAGGAAAGTTTTATGAACATAGCACGTCTTCTTTTTCAATAGAACTAATATTAAGCCTGTTTAGTTACCAATCCACGTTATTATTAAATCTACATGAGTTGACGTCATGCATAGCTATCTCATTAGTTGGGTTTAAGAACTAATTCAATATTTATTTCCTTTAACGATACCGCCTCCAGTGTCGGCTCATTAAATTGGATGTTACCATCATGAATATTTATTTATTATGAACGTGTATTATTGGAAAAGGCAATACAAAATCTGCTTTCCATTACCATAGGAATACTATTAGTAATTGGTATAGACGAAAACCTGCATGATTGCCAAAGTATGTTTTATGTACTTGGTTACAAAAGGTTACTGCTCCTTTCTCGAACGCTTGGTGATTAAAACAGACAACATCCAAAAAATTACATTGAAGTAGAAATTAGCAGATAAATAGAAAAAGAGGGGTGGGGGAAATAGGGAGCTACAAATTAAGAAATGCAGATCCTAATGGAGACATTACTTATTGTGAGTCTAAAGACGGACAGAAAGGTTAGTAAGGTCCAACATTAAAGTTCGAAGGGTTCAGTTAGAGGAAAACAAAACAAAAATTAAAATAGCAATAACAACGCTGACATGAGATAGCTAAAATGAAGAGGACAAGACCCAAAATGAAGACAAATAAGACAGTGTAACGGACGAAAAGGAAAACGAACAAGAAATGTCATGGACATTCGAAAGGGAATGATGGAATGTTTCGGCAAATGGCGCGCAAATATACACAAGCATCTTGGCGGCTGTTAAGTGAACGCCCGAATTCTCCAACACAGCCTTCCTTCCTATTTCTTCAAGGGAGGAGACCTAATATTTGAAAGTCCCTGCTCACACTACGCCCCCGCAGAAAGTAAAGAACGAGAAATCTCTTGAAGTTGTCAAAGCGAGAGCGTTTATCCGGTAGTGTATCCAGCATACGGTGAAGGGAAGCCCACCTCCTCCCCTCCCGGTTGACGCCCCCTAAAAAAGACATTAAAAGATGAAAAATGTTCCAAAATTAAATCTTTTAAAAAAAATAAAAAATAAAAGAATGTGGACCATATCTAGAGCTGCAGGAATTTACTGCCGAATTTTTTTCAAACTTATCATCAGATTTGCATATAGCTCCGTTTAGTCTCATTTAACAACGCCCCCTATCGTCAGAGTCCAACAGCCTATTAACATGTTAGCCTGTGGACTTTTACCCAATCGTTAAAAATTCATTTTTTGTTTGTTTAAACGAAAAGCACATCTGCCCCGACGTACGTTATCACGAGCTCTTTCATTGGAACCCTCATGTCCCATTGACTTTTGAAAGTTTACCCACCGTAATTTGGTCTAAATAGGTCGCCAGCTCGCCATTGCTTATATAACACATGTGGAACAAGTCGAACTTAGGAAGCAATTTACCACTCGATTGTAAGGTTATAAGTCAAGCACACGCATGATAATAGGCATGAATTATCATAGATCAGTTCCGATTTTTTCATTATGTCCATTTCAGCCAACCCCCCCCCCCCCCACCGTATAAATAAATAATATGATGATAAATGGTACCTTAATCGTAATATTTTCAAAATTCATTACATCAGCTAATCTCATAATATCTCAGAAGTTTTAAGCGATGCCACCATGAAACACAAAATATTCACCTGATTGGAGGGAAAATGACATATCTTCGGCACGCACCACCGAAAATATTCTTGAAATGGTTTGGATGAGGTCATTCGGGATTCCAAACGGCTCAACTCTGTGGCAGAGATAAATGAACGCGAGTTAAAAACATGGGTTTGTGTCACTCTTTCTGGCAGGAGCTATCGGCTAAAAGTATAGAAAAGGTAAGATTTGACAATGGGATGTGAAATATTCATCTTCACTTATAGAATCCCGGGGTATTTCTTTGTTTCATTTCAGGTGCGGCATGCATTTGGAGAGGGTAAAGGGTGAAATTGATGGATGGAGGGAGGAAGAAAGAGTGGTAGAAAGGAAGAGAGAGAGAAAGAGAGAGAGAAAGAGAGAAAGAGAAATGAGAGAGATAAAGATGGACAGTAATGCAAGAGGAGACAGGGAGTAAGGAAGAGGGAGGAATTGGAAGCGAGAGAAAGGGAGATGGAGAAATTAAAAAGGGAGTTAGAGATGTAGGAGCGTTATTCAAATGCGATTCTTTTATCATTGTAGATCATGAGGATCTCGCGTGATAAAACATAACTCTATAGACTATGATATAACTCTGATGCCAACAATTCTTCTGTGCATTATTTTCTGATAATGTGTACAAACTTTTGCGATGTTCATTTTGTTTTTTCCATGCCTTTGTAACTATTTACTTTTAAACATAAACATCGTGAATGTATTGATTATCAAAAATGATTGAAATGAAATCGGAATCTTATTATGAAAAAGTCATGATGATTATTTACGACACATACACAAATATACGCGACTTAATAGGCTGACAGTCCTTTTGTCATCGAGTCATGTCAATTATGAAAAGTGTTTCTTTCTTTCTGCTCCTACCCTTCGTCAAATTAAGTATTTGGGACAGCAATCAAATTCATTCAAATAAACATTCAGTCAAGATCAGAATCCCAAATGTCAGGCAATGCTGACAAAGTACATAAAGCAGAGACTACCTTTAACGAACATTGGCCGATCATTATGATGACTATTGAGCAAATTTGTTTATTTTTCTCTCTTTTTGCTCTCTCTTTCCGAATCACTCGTGAAGAATAGTAAAACAGAGCAGGCATGATCGAGTGAACCCGCCTCTGGACTGGGTGTCTGATGTTCGAGTCACAGCTACATCACCAATGTCCTTTGGAAAGGCACTAATCTATACCTGCCACTCTCAACCCAGGTGTAGTAAACGGATTCCTAGTAGGAAGTAATTATACGTCAATAGGGACTTTTAGATTTGCTTGGACTGATACGTGTGACGTCCATTCAAGGCAGTGCATTAGAAGGATGTCGATCGTAGCAATCCATGTTGTCGTTGTGCAAATCTAAAAGTCCCTACTATATTCCTTGAACGTGTTGAATGCTTTCAGCGAGCGTCTTAGGGCAATATGTGTCAGCAAACTTAGTACTTTAAAGGCTCCTCGAGCACCCTATAAAATGAATGTATTCGAAAGATAAATGTTAATATCATTATAAATCATTCCACCTCTTTTGAGATTAAGTACATGCCACCTCGTGGTCAATGTATCTTCGCAGATCAAAAGCCGTGCAGTTATAAATAATGTACAATGCTGTGGAAGATCTACTCTATGCGCGGTTTACTATAAACACATGTGATCTTCTAATGATTTGCTAGACCTCATGTTACACCGGTTACGGGAGCAATTTAAACATTATTTATTAAACTGTCATACCCTTTACTCCAGACAAACTCTAAGCTTTCAGAAAAGGATTACACAGACAACATTTTTTCTACGTAGGCCTACAAATTAACTTGATTTGTAAGAATTTCAAGATAAAGTTAAATTTGGTTACTTTCCGAGAATAAAAGTGCTCTCTGCACATGCAATAAGAAGTTTATCCTAATAAACTAGATTTAGCATATCCAGGGTTATTTATTTCACAATGTCACAATGTCACAATTTTAAAGGCATATAACATCTAGATAAAAGTATTTTTGTTAATACACTTCCTCATCTTTGGCAGAATATTGTTATGTAAAAATTTGTGAACGTAAAATGCATTTATTGCACAATACCTCCAGAAGTCCAGAGTATTAGATTACATGGCGTCGCCTTATTATGAACCGGAGAATCCGTCATATTACTGTACGGAATTATCGGTTCAAAGTAACGCAGACGATGTGTTTCACCATTATTTCACGAAAAGTACAATTGGTTGTTTGAATTTTATTCTGTGTTCATGGGCTTGTGTGATTATGCCGTCCCCATATCTCAACCTTTTCATTCAATACCGACATCTTTTCCTGAGTTCAATGAAGTACTGTCGGCCCAGGTACTGTGCGTGCCGAGGGCGCATCCCAGCATACTTATCCTTTTATGACGTTCGCAAAGCGTCCCTCAGAGCGTTTAAGCCATCAGGAGAACGTCTTTTAATGTCCCGGGAATGTTTTGTGTTTCCGGGATGGCCTCTCTCGGACGCGCCATTCTTAATAGATGCATATAGAATGCAAATTCAGAATGCTATCGAAGGTTGGACGGATGGGAAGGGTTCTTATTGTCTTCTTTTCATGCCACATGCCCTTTTCCCCCTTTCTGCCCCCCCCCCCCCCTCCTCTCTTTTTTACGGCCGTGCAAAGTGGGGTAGGTACATGACCCCCTACTCTTCCCTGGATCCACCCTATTCCTGAGTTTGTGAAAAAAGAGGGTTTATAAAAGGCATCAGTAAGGGGACAGTAGGAAGCCTGCTAAATTGGCTTGAGAGGTATCGATTTAGTTATCACCGACCGTCACCGAAACACTGTCACCGAGGAATTCGTCTTTGAAAGACGGCTCCTAGGTTTAAATGACGCTAGTCTGATCAACAGGCCAGGAAACTTTATGTGGCAATTATGACTAGAGCCTACGAATAACAATAAAATGCACTAAAAGGATAGAGATAAAATTATACTTAAACATGTCAAGTGCAAGTGATTTAAATGGGTACCTGGAAGGAATTAACTCCTTGAAATGCTATAGAGCGCCGCATTGGCAGCCGTGCTAAAGAACCGGGAGCACCGGGAGTGTCAAGTCTGACAGACATGAACGCTGTAGAAGAACCCACTATTATCATTATTATTATTATTATTATTATTTATCAGACAGATTTTTTCTTTTAGTGAGTGTAAATAAAGGTCTAAGTGTTATCCAAAGCAGTTATTCCATGGTCGCTTTTACAGCACTTCTCAAGCGTGTGCCTATACAAAACATTTCGTTTTTCAAAATCAAGTAAATCAGAGTACACCGTGAATACAGTAAATCCTTGTCTTTCTAAACACTCAAATGCATATAGTAGAGAAAGAGCTAGTTGTTAGGAAAACAGGGGCATCAAGGAGAATTGGAAAGAGTTTCTTTGAGATAAAGAAAACACTTATGCAAGAGACAGAGATGGAAAAAAGAAGGGTATAGAGCTGTATAGATCTGCACTGACAGGGTCTCAGAAAACGAGAAACGTTGTCAGTGTTGCCTTTCACTGCACTTTAGCTGCGTCGTCTCTGACACGACACCCAATTCAACTTTCGATTTTATGGATTGTGTTTTTCAAAGAAGAACATAATATTCAGAGCTACGAAAATACAGAAACAGGTCAAGGAATTGGTAAAACAACATTTAAAGAGGTAAACGAACAGAAAGAAGATACGATGATAAAAGCAAAGTTGTTTCACATATATAGTTATATACATCCTCGTCTATCTATTTCTTGAAAGGCTTAATATGCTATATTACCTTTAATTCTAGGTATCGTCATAGTTATCTTTTGAAGGGTTGGTAATGGTAGCCTCAAGAACTGAATGCTCTATTTAGATCAGTGCTGAGATGCCGTCGCTTACGATTGCTTGAATACAAACTTGACATGATTTGCCGGCTTGGCACTAGTGCTAGCTCTGAGCGAGTAAATGTATTCTCTTCGTACTACTGACAATGTTCAAGTTACAATCATTACAGCTGACATTTAACGAAACAGGAAATAGAGTATCAATCATAATGAAACACGTATACTTCAAAACCCTGCGGATTATACAGGATATCTGCTTCTGAAAAGGATCATAAAATAAACGACACGTGGAACAGGTGCACATGAAATTTGGAGAAACTTTAAGCTCGGAAGTTGGGGGCCATGTGAACTCAATCATCCTTTGAGGACGGGTGAGGGAAGGCGCAATGGCTCAGTGATAAAGCAGTGGTCTCGGAACCAGGAGGTCCCGGGTTCGAAACCAAGTCGATGCGTTCTCGCCCTTTGCAATGTCATTAATCCTCATTACCAAATCCTTCGGAGAGGACTTAGACCCGTCGGTCCCCTGGCTGCTTACTTGCAATCATACACACGCTTTATACGCGGTTAAGTTAAACAAATAAACGAACAAACAAGCTCATCTGACTTTGGCGAACAAAAACCTTTATCATCGTCACATCATCTGCAAAGTCTTTACAATAATTTCGCTCGATATCAGTGAGGCTCAAATATCGAATTTCTAATATGATTGTCGAAAATAGCTTTGTATTGCTTTTTGTTGGAGTGCTGCCGACGGCATACTCACAAAGTCGCACCACGTAATTCAGCCAAGGGAAAGTCCCTCTTAATGATCGACTTGACCTTCACACCAGATCCAAGCTGGAAAAAAGGTTCTTTACACTGAGGTTTCCAGTTCTACTTCAGGTTTTCATGCTGCAGATGTAGTTAGCATCGACCTGTTTAGATAGTCCATTTCACATAATATGTCTTGGCGAGTTAATTTAATAAATAATTTACAAACTCATAGTTTATATATTCATCTTCCAATCTGCAAGATATTGAGATGAACTTGCGATAACATCCACTCCGAGAAAAAAAAAGTGTTTTTGTATTCTTCCTTTTCTTTCCGTCACAGGTAATAGTACCGCGGTGCATATGCGCTGCTTACTCCCTTATTAGTAGTGTTTGAAAAATAGTGATGATACAATTTCGTTAAGATAGCGGAAAATTCTTTGGTTTTTGTGGCGGTTAACAGCGTCATATCATTTTCTAAGAAGAAGAAATGTGAAAGGGAAGAGAAAAGAAAGGCTCTTGAAAAAGAATTGAAAAAATTAGATGACAGGATGGCAGCAGAAGATATAGATGAAGAATTAATGAAAAAGAAAAGGGAAATAGAACAGGAGTTGTTTAAAATATATGACTATTTTGCAGATGGGGCAATCTTGAGGTCAAGGTGTACATGGTATGAGAAAGGGGAAAAGAGTTGCTAAGGTGATAGGAAAGTTAGTAGATAGTCAACAAACTGCCTTTATTAAAGGCAGATACATAGGGGAAGGAATAAGATTAATATCAGACCTCTTACAATATACTAAGGAGGAGAATTCGAGAGGTATTATGCTAGCCCTTGATCTAACAAAACTATTTGATTCAATAAGCCACAGGTACATGCTAAATTGTTTAGAAGCGTTCAATTTTGGACCATCTTTCATACAATGGGTTAGAACATTGCACACTAATATAAGTAGTTGTGTATTGGTGAATGGATTTACCACTGGATATTTTCCAGTGTCTAGAGGAGTCAGACAAGGTGATCCTCTGGCTCCTTTACTGTTTATACTGAGCTTGGAAGTTGTTCTTACAAGACTTAATGATAATGATAATATTCAGGCTTTTGAATTTAGTGGAAAACAAATAAAGTATACAGCATATGCTGATGACATAACTTGCTTTTGTAGGAATATACAATCAATGAAGATGGTTTTCAAAGTTTTTGAAGAATTCTCAATCATATCAGGTCTTTATTTGAATAAAACAAAAACGGAAGGTATATGGGTTGGGAAAGATAGGCACAATGGAGAAAAAACAAATGATATACATTGGGCAGACAAAAGCATAAGAATTTTAGGCATTCATTTCTCATATGATCAGGAAGTAGTCAGGAAACTGAACTTTGATAAGAGACTGAATGAAATAAAATGTACTTTCTTAAAATGGAAGAATCGGGGATAACTTTACTAGGAAAAATTCAACTGTTGAAAACATTTGTTATGTCTAAGATTATGTAAATAGTTTCCAATATTGAAATACCCGATGATTTTGTTAAGGAGGTTGAAAAGTTGATGTTTCAGTTTATATGGAAAGGTCCAGATAAGATATCACGGGCAACAATGATTGCAGATTATACTGAAGGTGGTCTTAAATTCCCGAAACTAAAATGCATGATAGAGACACAGCTGGTTAAGTGGATTCAGAGATATTATACAGAATCAGATCATCATTGGAAGTTGTTCTTTGACCACTATAGTAAACGATTCGGTGGAAAATTGATTTTTATGAGTAATTATTCTATGAGCCAGTTGAATTCTCTTGGAATTCCCATATTTTATCATAACTTGTTTTTAGCATGGTCCAAGACAAAGGAGTATAATCAATTTGTTGATGATCAAGGAGCCCAAGCAAGTGTATTTAGTCAAATTGTTTGGAACAATCAATATATTCTTATTGATAATAAATCAGTTTACTGTAAGGCCTTTCATGAGGCAGGTCTATGTTATGTACACTGTAAAAAAGAATTTGTTCATTGGTAATTTTTACGTATTTTTTCCATGTAGAATTTACTTGAAAACATTAGTTTTGCCACTTACGCACTAAATTTAAGTCTTGCTAACTCAGACTTTCAATTTAGTAGAACATACGTGGAATATTTAAGTAAAATCAAATACATAAGAACTTTAAGTAATTTCAGCTTGTATTAATTTAGTAATTTTAACTCAAAATCAGAAATTATACGTATTACTCAAACAATTTATGTTGATTATTCTTATCTTTTTAAATTAAGGACCGATGCAGTGCGTAATAGAAATATTTACATAATTTATAAATATTCATGAAGACCAAATTAAACTCTTTTTTAAATAAAACAATTCTTTTTTGTGGTTGAATGAAAATTTAAGGACTTTAAAACATTTACTAATTACATTTACTAATTAAAATCTGAAATGATTCATATTACTTCTAAATTTCGGAACTCAGACCCCTTTCCTGATCTTGTTATGAGTGATGGCTCTCTCAGTTGTTGTGCTTCTGTGCGTGACCTTGGTTTAAATATTGACAGCAATCTTACTTTCAAACAACACATTAGTAATATTTGTAAGTCTGCTTCCTTTGGTATATATAAGATCAGTAGAATCAGGAGGCTACTTGACCGACCCACAACTTCAAAATTAGTCCATGCTTTTGTCTCGACCCATATCGATTACTGTAATTCTTCTCTTTCTGGCCTCCCTCAGTCACATCTAGTCCCACTTCAAAGGGTACAGAATAGCGCTGCTCGGCTTGTGACTCTCTCGCGTAAATCAGAGCACATAACTCCAATATTGAACTCACTACATTGGCTTAAAATTCACCACCGCATATCCTTCAAAATTCTTCTCCTGTGCTACAAAGCTATCAATGGCTTAGCCCCCTCTTACCTTTCCGATCTCATATCCTTACGTTCCCGTACGTCGTCACGAACACTTCGTTCATCTTCCACATTACTGTTAACACCTGGACCCCGCACTAACACCCGGTATGGTGACCGCGCCTTTTCAGTTATTGCCCCCGCTCTCTGGAACAAACTGCCCGCCTTTATTCACTGCGCCCCCTCTGTATCTCAATTCAAATCTCTACTCAAAACCTATCTTTTCAAATTGTAAATTGCAGTTGTGCGTCGGTCAATGGAGGTGCGCACCATATTTGTCTTTATTTAGTTGATTGCCACTGTTTTTCTTACCTTATCTATGTTACTTTTGTATTTTTGCTTTTTCTTCTAATTTAATTCTACGGGTTATAGTCTTCTCTTAATCAGAACACTGTGCGCTTAGAAACATCAGTATTAAGCGCCTAATAAATGTTATGTATTATTATTATTATTAATTCATTTAACATGGCTAAAGCTATGGTCACAAATTAGAGCAGCGACCGACCGATCAGTAGCCTGCTCGGTCGCTGCTGGAATTAGGCATCGCCCAGCGATTAGTTCGGTGCCCGGGCGGCGACCGCCCAGGCACCGAGCGTATTTTGGGCGGCGGGTGAAAAGTGGGCAGGCGCCGCCCAAATTTTAACTCCGCGCTAAAACTTCAGCGGCGACCGAGCGATGCCCTAACAACGAGCGGTGACTGGCCGGTCCCCGCTCGGTGGCCGGGCAGCCGCCGGGCAGAATTGGTTAAAAACTCGACGCTCGGCCGCCGAGCAGGCTACTTTTGGTTAATGTGACCATAGCATAAGCAAAGACAAGACAATTTTTAATTGTTACCCAGTTAAAAACAAATAAAAACTTGATATTTCAGGAAATTGTCAACCAATTTTCCTTTTAAGATGCTACGATCAAGTATATATAAAATTTGGAGCCTTTCAATATGTGTCGAATTGAAGCGTATGTAATAGTTTGTGATGGTGGTAGATATATATATACGGTTAAATCTTAAATAGAAGTAGTGAATGATTAGTGGATGTTACTTGTTAGATTAGATGGGTACCAAATCGTGCAATATGTAATCCTATCATAGCTTTTTTTTAATTATCTAAAATGATTACAATACTTAAATTATTTACGTTAATGTAACTCGATTTAACTGAGTAAAAATTTATTCAGCAAAATAAGTAAATTCTACTTAAGATGCCGTAGGTAATGATTACTTAATAAAAATAAGGCAATTCTTTTCCTCAATTTTATTGAGTTATTTCGACTATTATTTTTTTACAGTGTATATCAACTTTTTGATCTACATGGAAACATTGTGCAATTTAATCTTTGGAAAGCAAGAGGAGTACCAGGTAAATACTACATGATATATTTGGCAATAGTATCGCTAGTCAGGAAGAAATGGGGAAGTTCATTTAATCAATTATTGATACAAATGTTCTTGGAGAAAATAGATTATGAACATGATCATTCTGACCTTTTGACAGTAGAAATTCAAAAACTAAAAACTAGAAATATTTATGTTGATTTAGTTAGTAAATTGACATGTAGACCTGTCTGTGAACCCCTATTTTCCACTAAATATGGGATAGAAGAGGAGGAATGGCACAAAGATGAGAGTCTTCCAGTTTAAAATTTTGCATAATATTCTATACACCAATGAGAGACTATTTAAAAATGAAGCAAGTTCAGACAGAACTTTGCACATTGTGCGAGACCTCTGTTGAAACTCCTTTACACCTTTTTTATGAGTGTAAGGTTGTTGAAGATTTAAGACGAGCTTTTGTTGATAAAATTGATCTAAAGCTATCTGTCAGATATGAGGATCTATCTAGGAAAAGAATGATGTTTGGATTCATAAAGGATTGGAAGGGACCACATAAAATATTATTAAATCACTTAATTATCTTATTGAAGAGATACATTTATATTCAGAAATGCAGGAATTTAGTAGTAAGTTTCATTGGTTTTGAAACGTTCATTTGCAAAATCAGACATATAGAATTGGTAATTGCTAAACAAAAGCACAAAGAAAACATGCACATGCACTATAGAAAATGGTCCCCAATTGAGAATCTATTTTAATTATCCATAATTATATTTTGATAATGATACAGTTCAAACCACCCGAGACTGATTTGTTAGTTTTTACATCAGGTCTGTTTGTTTGTTTGTTTGATTGATGTTGTTTTTGGGGGTAATTGTTACAGTGATTCGTATTTGATTATTGTTCTTTTAATGTTACACAATTATTTAATTCTTGTATGATTGTTGTTTTTGTAATGTTACAAAAAATTTCGAAAATCAATAAAAAATTTGGAAAAAAACAAAAACAAAAAAAAACAAAAAAAAACAGCGTCATATCACAAATCTTATCGTCACGTTAATGTCCCAATGCAATTTATTCAACCGGACTGTCAAGAAATTACAAAAATGTTTGGTGATAAACCAGTTTACCTAGACATGTTTTCATTTTTTGTTTTGAACTTTTTTACCTAAAAAAAGGCAAAAGCGCGTGGACCTTTTTCCCCTCCAAACCAGTGAGTGTTTGGTTTATAGACACCACAGACAAGTAAGCCATAACAGAAGCAGGATTTTTCAGGCCATCTTTAGGGTTGAACGTTGAACCATATTTCTATGATATAATGATTACACACAAAGATAAAGGATTTACTAACTTTCTATTTAGGGACTTACAATAATGATCAAGGTCTAACATTAAGTCCCAACTCACACTCTTGAATACCTGCCTTTGCGATTTGTTAGGTGGTCCCTCTTAAATCAATGTTCCAGAGAATAAGTTTGATAACGGAAAACCATCGTTTATATTTTAGGTGAAATTTCACTGATATGCATTATGGAAAAATCACAAAATGAATCAAGAATATCAGAGTAGAACATTATTGACCCACTTGCCCCTGAGAGAAAAAGTCAATTATATCTGACGAATATCAAATATGTATTTGGCTTTCGAATATTTTTTTTCTCCAACATACCATATTTTCAACTCATTTAGGAAACTGACCAAACATTTTGTATTAACTTCAATCAAAAATTTCTAGTAACGTTGATTTCATCAGGACATTTGAATGAAGAAAGAAAAAAAAATCTGACGATTCATTATGTCAATACTAAACCCATCATCAGTTTACTAATAAAATAAACTAACATATCGAATGATGAACAACACCTTATGAATAATCTAAGTAGCTCTTCGTATCGCTTGTTAAATTAACGTTCGACTGGAGAACTTATAAATCTTAGCATGCTAATGCAGGCAGGTGGAGAATATCTGTTAGATCTTTGAAGATCTCAAAGAAACTTTAATTCACTCTATTATAAAAAGACTAACTTTTATTTGTATTCTATTTATATTCATGATCAATTTTACTCGGATTTCAGTTCTATCTATTTGGATTTGAAATATCAATAAGAGCTGGTTCATCTCTTTACAGGAGGCTTGGTGAGGGATTATTCTTAATCTTGCCCAGCAGCGAATCCAGAATCAAATTACCCGAGATATTTTTCTTCATCGTCAATTCTATGGTTGAGGCGCCCTTTTTAAGGCTTGGAATAGTAACAAAATGTATTTTTTCCCTCTTTAATCCCTTTCCATTTCCCCTCCCTCTCCATCTTTCTCTCTCATCACTTGTCTATCCTCCCCCTTCCTCTCTTTATCCCTTCACTATCCCCGCTCTCCCCAATTCTCTCTTGGTTTGTTGACCTGTTTCAGTGACGGTGTGTTCACATCTACCAACGGCCTTGAACAGCGTTAATCATCCCGGGTGACTTTCTGTCACGTTCCACTCCCTTTTTTCCCTCTCAAACTCTACTGTGGTGGTGGTGGTGGTTATTTTACCTGACTGCTAAGGAAGCATACATGCTTGTAAGTAAGCAACAAGATGGTCGACGGCTTTAGGTCCTCTCCGAGGGACCTGGTAGTGAGGATTGACTAGCGCATCGACTTGGTTTCGAACCCGGGTCACCGGATTACAAGACCACTGCTCTAACTGAGCTATCGCGCCCTCTGTGTATCTGTCTTTTCTCTCTCTCTCTCTCTCTCTCTCTCTCCCTTGATTAGTTGATCTATGTCATTAAAATTGCGTTCAAATCTACAGGATTTTACATGAGCTTTCTCTCCTCTTTATCATGCTCTTTCTCTCCTTTTTCCCTCCCCCATTTATCGGTCACCCTCTCTCTCCTTCAGTTTGTTACCTTGGTTGATTGACGATGCGTTCACATCTACCAAAGATTCTTATCATGACCCTGAATATCACCAATTGCCACGGGTGAACTTCATCCATTCTCCACCCCTCTCTCTCTCTCTCTCTCTCTCTCTCCCTTCTATCTAATCTCCTTTTTATCTCTTTGTCTCTACCTCCCCTGCCTATTTGTTATTTGTTGACCTGCGTTATTGACGATGTGTATAAACCTACGCAAGGCTTATCACCATGAACACTTACTTGAATGAGCTCTCTCTTTCTTTCTCTCTTCCTCTCACCCTGCTTCCTCCCTCCCACCCTGTTCCCTCCCCCTCCCCCTCTCTCTCCCACTCTCTCTCTCTCTCTCATCTGCATGTTTATTGGGTAAAATTCTCCCCACCCCTCCCCCACATTACCCTATTTCTCTCCCTTCCGTCTGTCTCAATTACCCCTCGTGCTCTCTCCTTTCCCCTCATTCTCCTTCTCTTCCTCCCCTGCCTTTTCATTTTCTTTCTATCACCCCTTTCTCTTTCCGCCGTCTCCCTCCCTTCCTGCGGCTGTATTTGTCTCTCCCTCCCCTCCCCCTCTCTCCTTTTCTTCCCCACTTTCTCCCTCTCTCTCTCTCTGTCCTCGCCTTTCGTTTCCCATCTCTATCCCATGGTCTGTTGACCTGCCGCACTAGATGGTCATCTAGACCTTGAACGGCAGCAACCTCTCTTGCATGATGAATTTCCGTCTTTCCTCCCCTCTTTTCCTTCCTCTTTCACACACACTCTCCCATGCCCCCATTATTTCCTAAACAAGTCATGTACATCCTATTGTTCTGTCCCTTTCCCTTTCTTTCCATTCGTCCCCCCTCTCTCTCTCTCTCTCTCTCTCTCTTTCTCTTCTATGTCTCTTTCCACCTCTCCCCTCCCTTACTTCTTCTTTCCCCTCTCTCCCTTCCAACCCTCTATCTACATCTCTCCCTTTCTCTTTCCCTCGATATTTGTTAGCTGCTCCATTGACAATGCGTTAATGTCCTCCAAAGATTCTCACCACTACCTCGAACGTCACCGAATGCTCCTCGGGTGATTTCCAAGTGACTTTTGATAGGCCTCTCGTTTGTTTCCAGCGGCCCACTTGAAGAGTTAAATTACCAATTAAATGCAAGCAATGTCTGACATATACAGCCCTAGACAAATTAAAACCAAGAGGGGATACCAACACGAGTCGTGATAAGCCTGATAACATCTATTTTTGCTTTAGGACTGGGAAAGAGACGCACAAACAATCTATTCTTGTGCCTTTTCTTCATTGTATAAAATAGTTGCGTAACCGTTACAATGGTCACAGGACACTGGATATATTTCCTTTTAGTTTCCTACGTTTTTTTTTAAAGATTTCGTAAAGCTATATTGTTACATTGTTATTTCAATACATTTTAGAACTACATTATAAAGCCCCTCGGGCTAAAATTAGGCAACAAGAAGACAGCTTTAGACATTCCTAAAAGAGGAAGAGATAATGAGAGGTTTAATAGGAAGCCTATTTGGTGACAGGAAATGCAAAACAACAACAGCCGTCGTCTGAAATTTCTTTTTCGACGGTTTGAAGTTTTAAAAAAAAATATTGACGTAGTATCGACTTCGCCTGAAGCTCCGATAATTTGGTATAATACTAAATCCCAAAATTATCTTTAGAAAGTTGAAAAAGACAAGGTGGAAGAAGGAAAATTCTGTTGTAAATAACAAAGATTGCGCTACTTTTTCAACACACATTTCTTTCTATTTAACTAAATACCTAAACTATCAACAGAGAGAGGGCTGTTTGTGAACGGAGTTGGGCGTAGTATCGACTATTTACGATCTGTTAAAGAACTTCACAGACGGGCTCGGACTGGCTAGTGCGGGAGAGTCTCTAGAACTTTGAGCCTGTTCAAAATTTTCCCCGTCCTGAATTTGGACGGAGTGACAACGTACTTAAAACGAGGAGGACGTAATACAAACGGACTGATTGCCGTTCTATGAACGGAATTGTCGTACTTCGATCCTACTAGGAACGTGTTACAACGTGCTGTGGTCGAGAATCAATTAGCAGCAGCTAAGCCCCCATCACACCAAACTAGTTCTCGCTACATCCCGGAACCGTCCTAGAAAATCGTTAATAAACGGGTAATGGTCGGAGTAGAATGTGTAAATAATATCTATTTTACGATTTTATATCGTTCATTAACAATCCTCAATACGTCCACAGTCAATTTATATCAAGTTCAAATCGGGTAAATATGCCATTTCCAAGCAGTCCAAGCCCGTCCGTAATCAATTTAAACCAGTTCTTAACTAGTTTTACCTCGTTCCCAATACGTCCAAACCACTTTAACTAGTACGGCATTTCCGTTCGTAGTTCGTCCATCTCGTTTAAGTACGTTGTCAGTCCGTCTAATTGCAAGACGGGGACAATAATGAACAGGCTCAAAGTTTTAGAGTACCCTTCCCACCCAAGCCAGTCCGAGCCCGTCCATATAAATCTTTAACAGATCGTAAACAGTTGCTTCTACCTTCACTCCGATCGCACACAGTGTGAGCACGTTTGGCAACATTTTACAGAACGTAGTGAGAACTAGTCTGGTGTGATGGGGGCTTCACTTGTATGTCTTGATTTGCACAGCTTGAATCGTTGAAGTTGAACGGGAATAAGAAATGGCAAGGACGCGCTTGGGTTTTATAACCCTTGAGGCCCGGTCACACAGCCTTTCGCGTCTGTATCGCGGGTAAAATTTCGCGATTTTTTTTTGCCCGCGGTTGCCCGTGGTGGAAAATGTGCAAAATTGGCTTACCCGCGGTTTACCCGTGGTATGCCCGCGGAACAGACGCCGGCGACTGTTCCGCGTCCTTATCGCGGGTGAAGCGCGGCGGTACCGCGGCCTACCACGCTTACACGCGGTACACACGCTAATGCACGTGATAACAACGCGGTACAGACGCGGAACAAACGTGCTATGACCGTGCTCCACCCGCGATTACCCGCTAAAATTTTGCGTCCAATTCCGCGTGTAACCACGTCTTAACCGCGGCCGTAGCACGTCCTAGCACGTTCGTTCCGCGTCTGTACCGCGTCTTTACCGCGTGTGTACCACGTGTACCGCCCGCGATTACCCGCGGTCTAAATTTTTGGGCAGCCCAAAACTTTTTCGCGCGGCCAACCGCGTGTGAATTTCTTACCGCGTGTAACGACGGGTAAAGTACGGCTGTATCGCGTCTTTATCGCGACCTCAAAGCGTCCAACAGCGTCTGCTTCACGGGCAGAAATTTTTGGCCGTGATTCGGCCGCGATACGCCCGTGGAGGGCTGTGTGACCGGGCCTCAATAAGGCCCGGTCACACAGCCCTTTACGGGCGTATCGCGGCCGAATCACGGCCAAAAATTTCTGCCCGTGAAGCAGACGCTGTTGGACGCTTTGAGGTCGCGATACAGACGCGATACAGCCGTACTTTACCCGTCGTTACACGCGGTAAGAAATTCACACGCGGTTGGCCGCGCGAAAAAGTTTTGGGCTGCCCAAAAATTTAGACCGCGGGTAATCGCGGGCGGTACACGTGGTACACACGCGGTAAAGACGCGGTACAGACGCGGAACGAACGTGCTAGGACGTGCTACGGCCGCGGTTAAGACGTGGTTACACGCGGTAGGACGCGAAATTTTAGCGGGTAATCGCGGGTGGAGCACGGTCATAGCACGTTTGTTCCGCGTCTGTACCGCGTCTGTACCGCTAATATGCATTAGCGTGTGTACCGCGTGTAAGCACGGAGCGGTTATGATTTCTACAGCCCGGTTCGGCTGCTTTATTATACCCGTGGTAGGCCGCGGTACCGCCGCGCTTCACCCGCGATAAGGACGCGGAACAGTCGCCGGCGTCTGTTCCGCGGGCATACCACGGGTAAACCGCGGTTAAGCCAATTTTGCACATTTTCCACCACGGGCAACCGCGGGCAAAAAAAAAATCGCGAAATTTTACCCGCGATACAGACGCGAAAGGCTGTGTGACCGGGCCTTTAGTGCGTTAAGGACGAGCTGAACTGTCTCTGAACTTGTTAGAATGGGTTTGGTCGTATTGGGAACGAGGAAGAACTAGTTAATAACGGGTATCAACTGACTACGGAATGACTTGAACTGCCTGGAAATGGCAAATTTACCCAATCAGAACTTGATATGAACTGACTGTGGATGAGATGAACGTATTGGGGACTGTTTATGGACGAACTAGGGTCGTGTTATAGACATTATTTACTCAGAATTCTACTCCGACCACAACCCGTTTTACGATTTTCTGGGACGGTTCCAAAACGTAGTGAGAACTAGTTTGGTGTGATGGGGGCTTTAATATCCTTGTAAAGGCATTAATATACAGAAATGTTGTCTCTCCATAACTTGCAATAGAATAAAAATGTGGTAGGATTCTTCAAATCCACCGTGGTTGACTTTGCCTTATAAATCATGTAATAGTGAACATCAGTATGGTGTACATCAATATGGTCACAGGAATTGTAACTGCTCGGAGAAACGAATAATGTTTAGTAAACTTGGAATCCACGTTATTATCAATATATTTTTATACACATATTAATATTCAGTTATTATTTCACAGGGAAAACAAATCACTGGTCGAAAGTGACAGCAGAACAATTTCTTTCAAGGAATGATTTTCTCCTTCGAAATTCTTTAACAAACATTGTAATAATCCATTCCATTATTGCATTATGACTGTCAAATTGCCAACGGATTTTCGAAGGTGTTGTCAATACTTTTAAGGGATACGAGATCTGATTACGCTTGCTTTAGCACCATATTGCAACTCAATACAATGATGAATATTGATAGTTGACAAGCAAAATTGCCTAGAGTAAAGTGTTGTCGAGGGGACCTAGTTACTTTTAGGTTCACGAAGCTTTAAATTAAGGTAGACCTTAAAAACGATTTTTGGTATTAACAAAATATTTAAACGAAATTGCTGAAACAGAAATGTAAAACAGGAAAAAGTGTTAACTTTGACACGCACGGCTAACAGTTTCTAGAGAGGACCTTCCCCCCTTCCCCTCCCTCTCCCCCTCCTCCTTAATCCCTCCTACCCCGAGCTGATTCGTCATGGTTTCTAACATTTTGTAACCACGAGTGCGTCTACGTGGTCACTAACTACAAGATAATATCGAAGTTTAAAATCACGACTTTCAACTTAAAATGAATGGAAATGTCATTTAACCTCACTAGAGACATACAGAAGAAAAGAATTAGGAACGGGTAGATGGGGACAGATGGCCATGACTAGTTGATATCTAAATCTTTAATTCGTTGATCGGATAGGAGCAGTCGCGGCGTTTAAGAAGTATCATCCCATCGTTTATCGGTTTCATTGATAGCTTTCGAGAAAATGTAGAGGCTATGATGCGATTTCAGGACTACATTCTGGGTCTAAGAGCGAAGAAGTTCTCGAATTTGTTTTTCATCACAGGCTGAATTATTAGGTGTCCATTTTATTTACCCAAAATAGTTAGCTTGTCACTATCAGGTGGGTATTAAACCTTCACTCTTCTTATATTATTAATGGTGGGTTTTTTGTTGTTGAAATGACGTGAGAAGTGTGAAATGGAGGTCGTAGGCGTTTTCCAGAAAGAGGAAAACAACGAAGATCTCACGCACGCCAGCCATTCTCCACTCCTGACGACGGATATCAACCTGTTCGAAACGTCGAGCCATTCATCCTCTCCAAGCGCTATAGTTCTCCTTAGAACTATATGCTAAGAAAGATATTTAAAAAAACAGTCCTTTTCAGAACTACCACACCCCCAAGAAAGATTACTGAGTCAGAGTCCTTTTCAGGACTCCTCAACCCTCTCTCTCTCTCACATGGTGCACCCGCAAATTTACTGTATAACGAAGATCTTGATTTTTTTTAAATAAATAAATGCTGGTGTCTCAAACAGCGAACTTTTATTAGTATTTGGTTGAAAGGAAAAACTAATTACAAGAGGCCCATTTAGACAGGGAACACCATTTTGAAGGGGGGGAAAAATCGTCGATTTTTAGAGATTACCATTTTTTCTACTAGAAAAAACCCATTAAAAAAAAAAATCGAAGTTTTATATGGATAACAGTAATTAAGATTCGTAACAAGAGACATACAGTTCACGAGACGGATACATCTGATCCAAGCCAATCAAGAGCCACGATTTTAGTAGCTTAAAACATTTATCGTAACTGGTTATTGATAACAAGTTTTATGAAACAGGGCCATGGACTCTCATCTCACCTCATCGTCATCATAACCATCATCATCACGTTCACCTGCATAATTTTCATCATTACCTTCGTCACCATCATCTTTGATATGGCAATACTCCGTTGTTTTTGTCGTCCTATGATAGGAATCTATCTATGCTTTATCATTATTCGTCAACATGGTGAGGTGATTTTGTTTGTTATATCCAAAATTAATGAATTATTCGCACATACACCGGAAACTGTGGTATGGAACTAACTGAGAAGATCCCTTTTCCCTGCTGGAAAGAACACTCATTTACACTCATTCACAGTGTGAATCACAGTGTGAATCACAGTGTGAAATCACAGTTCACATTGTGAACACAGTGTGAAACACAGTGTGATTCACACTGTGAATGAGTGTGAATGAGTGTGTTCTTTCCTTTTCCGGTTATCCACACTGTGAACCACAATGTGAAAACGCGCCCAATTTACCATTGTGGAGCACACTGTGATTCACAGTGTGATTTACAATGTGAATGAGTGTGAATGAGTGTGTTCTTTCCAGCAGGTTGAAGGGTCGGAAAAGGTTTCTTCGTTTAACAGAAGCACGTGATAAGCATGCACAAGTTTGAACGTTTGATAACACCATTTCAAAATAGGCGATTCAACTCCCCAAAGGAAATGTCATTAGAAATCAATAGCAATTACCATTTCAAGGAAAGCAAAGTGACGGATGACATTAAACCAGAACACAGGGGAACACATGACTGATGTGAATGTCATATAAATAACACAAATGTGTTGCCTTCCTCAATGTCATTCAGGTGCGTTGCAAGAACATTTTAAAGATAGAAAAAGGGAAGAAGGTTCTCAGTTTCTACATATTCATTACCAGGGGGAAACAGTTGCTTAGGTTACCCACGTTGTGGTGAGGCAAAGTAGAGGCTCAGAATAATATCCCAACCTGAAATTAAAAATCGTATTAAAAAAAACACAACTCCGACACGTATATGAAACATAGAAATTAGTTAAAATCTACTAATAAAACATTAATTCACAAAAAGTGTAAATCGGGAGAAAGTGTAACAGCTTCCGGATTACATGATGCAGAGGTTACTTGCATTATTTTATTTTCGTTAACTTTATGATTGAAAATATTCCTGATCTGCTGATATGTCATGAAGGATAGACACCATTGCTGAAGGGCGATTTCAATAACCCATCGTATATCCCTGATAAAATTACGATCATATGAATACGTAATGCATCGTTGATATGTTAGCACATGAAAACGGGATGGACAAAGCTATTGGCATTGTCCTAGGATGATATTTGTCTTTGCAATCATGTTGGAAGAGTTTACTTCTTATGCGACCAATCCTCTATCTAGACTGTTTTAATATTATCCATATGTTGTCTGAACCAGTGGTGTATAAAGGTTTTAGGGACTGGGGCGGCGGGGGCGGGAGGGGGGGGGGCACTCGCGTGTAAGAGCACCGCTCCACGTTTATGAAAAGTGAGAGAAAAGACCATCAGGTAATATGTGAAGGGGTCTTACGATATTTACTTTCGTTGCCTCCCTCCTCTCCCTCCTTCATCATGTTTATCTCACTCACACCTTCTCTCCTCGCTTGCTTCACCTTTGCTACGCCGTTGGTCTAAATCTCACAATCTCTTAACGCCTCAACATGAATGAAAATATGTTGGCGTGTGGACCTACGTCATAAATGCAATATCGTCATACCCTTAATTGAATACTTGCGTGCGAAATAGTAACCAAACAACATATGGTGCGTATAAAACACATACTGTCCTACTTATCATGAATTCATTTAAATCGATTCCAGTAATTATTAATTATCATCATGTGCAACGGATTTCCCGGCTTTAGGCGCGCCTTTCAGTCAAATAAACACCCTTAAACCAACAAAGGCCGCCGCTACCATTACATTAAATAGCTGTTAGGGCCTTCTTGCCGACATTCGATGAAATGTTTGCTATTTCTGTTGAGTTTCTCATTATGTGAGGAATTTTATTGAATTTATACCTAGCCCCAGTTAATCCGTACAGACATAGGCGAGACTATTATCTTAAAACAATGCCATAGCAAGTGTTGCACGATAATTTTGTTTTGCTGGTGACGGGTACTGTGTTTAAAGTAGTGCCTGAATGGTGTCAATTCAAATGTTATATCGAATTGTCTCTGACTTAGATTGAAACATTTCTTGCTCGAAGATAGTTAGATGGTTATTCTAAGATTATTAGATAAAACTGTAACTGAAAAAACGGAATTAGATATGATACATGGAGCTTATTTATAATCCGCCTTCATTCAAGAATATAAAATCAACATGGTTGGCCTAAATATCTTAAGGGGAATTCTACATGCCAGAAAATATTCATCGTACATTCTCTTAAAGTGTGGGGCGGGGAGAAATTCATGCATTCAGGGTGTCGGCATGGACTGCATCCCTGATATTGTGTCACCTGGTGTGATTTGAGTTGTATATTTGAGAAGTATATTTGCGCACCTGCACCAGATTCGGGGCGGTTTCTTAAGAGGGATAGCAGGCACGCACGATAAATGCTTTCCCCTGGCTCATCTCAATACTTTATCGGCGTCTTTGACGGATACCAGGCATACAAGGCAAGCTTTATTTGCTAGCGGGTTAATACTACATTCAATTTCTCAATGTCACGTAGAACCGCCAACGCACTACTTTATGCTCTAAAAGTATTAGAGTAATATTGATGTATGAAATTCTGAGAATTTTTGAGACACGGGTGCCTTTTGATCACGGTTGCAATTTGATTAAACAGAACGTAAAGAGAACCTGTAAATATTATTTATCAGGCTCCCATAACTCCCCACGAATGCATGATTCAACATGACCTTAAATAAGCAAAATACCATGTGTCTGTCAAACATGAATGATGATATTGGAACACGATCATGTTCGTACATGCGTGCAGGGAAGCTTCCGATTTCTAGAGAAGAAGTCATTTCATCATGTCCATGTTTCGGCAGAGGTGGATGGGTGGGGGGGGGGGGAGGGGGTGATGGACGGGGGGGGGGAGGGGCGACGAAAATGAATTTAGTTCCACTGGCATGTGTTACATTGATTGTGTCAAATACTACTTTCAGTGTGACATTATTTTATGACATAGTAGTAATGTTCCAAACAACTCTAGCATCGATCAAAAGCCTATGAAAAAGATGAGGTATCAAAATTAACTCGCTGTTTCCTGCATTGAGTGCCAAAATAAATGAGAGGGAAAATAACAAAGAAAACAAATCGTGATATACTACAAACGTGCCAACATTGATAAATTTATGAATGTAATGTGACTTGTACTTTGCACAAACATCAGACTCTCAATATTGACGAACCAAGACTTGACGAAAGACGATTATTGGTAATGGGCATTTAAACTCATTAATAATTTAAAATTTGATATTGCTCATTGTTTTTTTCTTCAAAAGTCTTAATATGAAGATAAGAAGGACAATTGGATAATGCAGCTGCAAGTGTATTGCTTACCATACAGGTGTCTTCATTGAGAGGTATTTTTAAATGGATAAAATATTGATCGAAATTAGACCTTGGGGATGGCATTCATTTCTGAAAATGGAGAAGGAATCATTCATCTAATACAATAAGACGAAAATATGATGCATTATAGTTCTAATCCTAAAGATCAGATACGATTATTTTGAGTATTCCATGAGGGTCACGTAAAAGTGGGAAGTAATTTAAATTGTATCAGCCAGTTACATTCAAATGAGTTATGCCTGTATAACGATTCAACATATATTTGTTATAGACATTACTTGCTTCGTGAATACAGGTGTTGATAATACTTATCATCATTGCAAGACTTGTGTATTGTCAGGAAATTACAAATATGAAGAAAGGCCACCAGTCTGTTCAACATTTAAAGACACTTTAGTTGTAATATTTCCATACAGACTTTAGAGAAATAATATCAAGATCGAATTCGATACCCCTATCGTATATCTCATAGAAATCCTAATCGGTTAGCATTACGTAATACGTCTACATTCTCGCACAGCTCACATGATTAAAAAATGACGAACAAGGCTTTTGGAGGGAAAAAATACCTGAAGTTGATTTTCAAAAGTATTTTCGTTTTTGATAGCGACAATATAAACAAAAACTTTAACACCGTTAGATCATACTTTTATTCAAATGAATGCTTCCCCTCCCTACAGCCTGGCCGGTACATGTAGGTCTGGATACGTCATTTTACTAACATGAGCAAAACGGATACGGCGGACAGTTTAATATGGCCTTGTTATATGCTCGTAACCCGAACTGTTTACCGTGACACCTAAGGAAACCCATTTACAGTGACAGGGCATGACGGAGTGTCCGCTATGGCTCCATGCAGCACCTGTAATGTATACTTTAAGATAGGGGCAAATACAGGGGGAGGGGCACTCTTCTTAGGAGATGTGTAACATACAAAATGTTTATTCTTTCAGGAGCATCCCTAGATCTAACATTGACATTTTGAAAAACCTACTGTGTGAATTCTACCTCCTAGACATACAAAATCCCGCTCGTAAAAAGAGACAATGGGGGGGGGGGGGGGGGGGGGTAAAACAGCTTCCAGACACAGATAATCCCACGATACTAACAGAGATGATCGGAATTATGATTTAATTGTCCATACGATGTGACACATCTCAACGAAGTAAGAAACATGTATTTCCAAAAATATGATATATCTCGATTTTATCATATACGCGGCCAAATATCTGAAATTGTTCGGGAGAAAAAAAATTCTCTATAGAACGATTATCGATGTACGTTGGCGTCAAATTTCACTCTGCTTCATTAGACAGTGGTCGACAAAAAAAGGCAAAATTTTTGAAATTAATTTGAATCGTAGATATTTTTTAAAACGTATACAATTACGATAAAAGTAATAGAAAAAACTTGTGTATTTCAATCTGAAAGAAATATATATTCTTTTGTAAATTCAAATCCGAATAAAATTAGAATCTCTGATTTTAAATTTGTAAGTGATATAATTGTGAATGTGTTGGAACTAAACGTATAACCTTGAAATATCAAGTGTACACAATTCATAATTCATATTTTACATTATTAGTTTGTATATTGTAAGACATTGTTGAGTACTGATTCTTGTATTTTTTTAGAGTATCGGTTGTAAAAGTAAATTCATTATTTTTTGTTTTGTTACGTTCTTTAGCTGTTTAAGGGGTTAGGCTCGTCTAGCACATGTGCTATTATCTGGCCCCTTTTACCAACCAATAGTTTCTCTTCCTGTAATTACTGTATGAAATGTATAAAATGTATTACTGTTGGTAAATAAATCAAATCAAATCAAATCAAAATCAAAAGTTTTTCGCATCTCGACGGGATAAGCATAAAATCAGAATGGTCTGAAATCGAAGTCCAACTTGTGCTGGAGTTCGTGCCATGTGCTTCATAATGACGGGTCACAGTGGGCCTCAGGAGGAAGACGTTCAGACTACTCGAGGTTTCAGTTAGACCTCGAGGGCTTTGAAGTACGATCGTAGGGTAAAGTTAAAAGAACAAAACTTTGTAGGCGAAAGTATAAGGTGAGATGATAGGGTAATGGTCACGTAAACCTCCTTCCATTTTCAAACAATTAAATATCTATATCGTGTACATCATGGAACAATCATCTAATTTTACATTTGCTTACAGCAATGCTTCTTGTAAAGCAGGCTCCCGTGAATGGGACTACACTTCGTTTTGAAAGAAAACGTGAATAAATAAATACAAACATAATTAATACGACGGTCAACAAGAATTTCAAAGGATCTTAATATATTTTATGTCATTTTGAATGAGTTCTTTGCTATTCTCTAGCAACGTCATTATGTCCATATCTTCGTTAGAATTCTCTCTTCCAACAGGCATAATGTCAATAGGTTTAATGAGGAGGATAGTTTCTATTTACATAATTTGGAATGACGTTTAAAGTATAAACGAATTCTCTTTTATTGGCTTCCCTGTACAGTGTTTATAATAATATTAATAATAATAATAATAATAAGATATTTGTATACCGCAAATTGCAAACTGCCTCTGAGCGGTTTAGAAGAAAAATAGTTGATAAGTATAGGAAAACAGAAATTGCATTACAAATAACATCAATTCAATTACACATTAACACTTCGCAAATGAAAATAATAGATATAGGCTACATAATTACAAATCACTCACAACCAAAATACAAATAGTTCACAAATTAATAGTATCCTACGTTAATCTACAAAAAAAATGTAAAGGGAAAAAGGTCAAAAGGGCTATTCAGGAACAAGACTTAAAGACATTTGTTTTAGCATTGTTTTAAAAGTATTTACAGAACCAGCATTGCGAATTTGAAGGGGAGATTTTTCCAAAGAAATGCAGCTGCATAAACGAAAGAACGTTGACCGAATTGTTTGTAAGAAATAGTGTGACTGAGACCGAGAGAGGAGAGAATGAGAAGCAGATCGCAAAGTCCGGACAGGAGTGTATCGAGGAAGGAGTTCAGAAAGATATGAAGGAGCGAAACCATGATAAGTCTTGAAAGTAAGAAGGAGGATTGTGTAAATAATGCGATTCTCTGTCAGGTCAATATCTTTGTTGGATATCTTTCATTCCAATGACATATGATGTGTCAAAAGTAAAATCGAGGGCATCTAACTTTCTACACAACACATTATAATCGAAAATGACCATCTAATATTCTTACCATTAACATAGTGTTGTTACCTTGAGATGCTCTGTAATCGTCAGAAGTTTAAATGGCATATGTGAAAACAAATTTGAAAATCGGAGTCATTGTACTTTTCAGCAAGACTGAATATATATATATGATGGTATAATACACACGTTCTCCTATCTATCAGGTTTGCGGTACTGTATGTCGGTGTTATTAACAGTGATTCGTATTACTCTTTCCATATCTTTGTTAGATTAAGTTTATTTAACCAGGAAATGTCAAATCAGAGGTTGAATAAAAGTCATCAATTGTTTATTTTCATGACGCCATGTAATCCAAACTCTTGAAACAACACGTTCTTATTCCCATTATTTCGCGCTAGTTGCATTCCATGTCGTCTCCTGGCAATTTCACTACTTTCACATCTTCCATAGATTGTTTAAAATGATTTAACGCTAATGATGTACGTGTCATGTCATGTCATGCTAGAGGTTAAATGGAGGTCATCAACCTTTTATCCAGGTGAGTATATATTGGCTATTCAATATACTCGTATTGCTGTGTTTGTAATGATATACTGGAAAGGTTATATTTGTAACGATAGTGGAATGTTAATATTAGACTTGAATTGATGTCAGAAGTCGAGTAAGAAGGCGCAATCATCGAACTTACATACTTTTATAACTTAAAGGGAATCCAACCTTAGAAGCAAACCACTTTAAAAAGGTAACAGGAAAAATGAAAGAAGCAGACTGGTGAAAGTTTGAACAAAATCAGACAAAAAAGCAGAAAGTTGTGAATTTTTGAAAGTTGTAATCACTTCCGTATGGTAACCTCATGCTAGGTGAATTGGTAATATCACTACGATGTAGTGTACGACAACCTTCTCATTATTTTGTTTCTCCACTCAAAATGATTTTAATGTCATTTTTCTTCTCCAAAAGTTATAACTCATGAGAGAGTCCTTTCTTTTCAGATGGCTGATGATAATACTGAGGAGCAACCAAAAATTGCTATCCTTGTATACATATTTCCGTGACTATGTCACAATCTACTTTATATCAAAAGCCCATTTAGGATTTACATAGTTATAGTGATTTCATATTTCAAACATTCATAACTCTCCTATTAATAATTGGTCTGATTTAATTTATAACTTTCGTCATCCTCTTTCTAATAACAATTGTGGGAGTACCCTAATTAAATAAGTAGTTGAAGATTGATTATTAGTCTTTGTCTAATAAGAATATCGTCATAGGTTTGGTTTTTATTTTTAAATTTCTGGTTCAAGCAGGGTTCACTTAAATATCATCGATGCAAATGCCATCATCGCAATTTCATGTCTCGCAATACTCTTTTAAAGATCTTTAAACTAAACGTCCCTAAGATACCACTTCAAAAGGTATACGGCATCTTTTAGGATGCTGAGTGACCTCTCCTAAATTTAGAATAGCCTTCTTCTCCACTCAAGTGCGCCGAAAATATCACTCCTCACTATCATGACAATAAGAGTTATATATTCTCCCCGTTTCCTTAATGGGTCGCATCAAAAGCACTTGAAAGTTTTCATCGTGACACGAATAGAAGGGTCATCTGCATGGAAACGCTATCCCTCCGTACTCTATAGCTATGAATAGAATCCCATTGATAGATACGTTTCTGTTTTAAAGATAGATACAATCACTGATTTACTATTTACAGTGTAGAATAACGCTGTTTGGATATTGAAGACAAGGTCTTTGAGACTATATTATACAAATATACAGGGTCTGAAAGGTAAGTCGAACGACTGCAGTCGCCTATTTCCTCGAGGGGCTATAGGCTATCGACCTTTGTCGCTGAGACTGACCCCATAAATTCAACTAGATTTGTCGATTAGAAGCCGTGGATGCTTCTTTATACCTCTAATCAAGAAACTAGATACCCCCCCCCCGAAAGAACCCGTTAGATTCTCTAACGATCTAGGTCTAGGATCGACTTGTAGGTCTACTTCTAACGAAGTTAGTTAGGTACTAGGGTGCTCATCTAAAAACTGGCACTTTTTACAAAGACAAAGTCAGAGAGAGATATAAAATGTTTGGTATCGGTAGATCCGAACTTTAAGACCTAAGTTCTAAGGTAGGTGCATATTTGGCTATTAAACAAGTTATACGTGGTTCTAAGTTGTAAGGTATCAAAGTTACAATTAAAAGTTTGACCCTGTAACATATTTGTTTACATAATATAAACGTCAAATTCTTTATTTAAAGTTTAACTAACTTTTTGTCGCGCTGAGCTCAAAGTTGATCCCTACAGAATTTGTTTCTTGACTGTCTAGATCACTTGCTATTTATTGTAGTTGGTCGTCATCAAATGAAGTGACCACATTTCACGATTTTTAATTTTTTTTTTTTTAAATTGTACTTTACTTTTGCATGTGTAATAACATTTAGAAGTGTTATGAACTCATGCGTTGATTTGTACATGTTTAACACGTTTTGCTTTCACATTTTCAACATGGCGACCGAGGAAGACCTAATTTCGCTTTGCAGACATGTTCTAACCGGTTTTGTCTGGTTTCTTCATATATTCTATTGTTATGTAGATTTGCCATTATTACGTACAGCGCGTATACTTGCATAATAATTGGATGCGCGTATTTCAACCAATCACGCTGCATTGGTGATTGGGGCTTCGCTCTGATTTACAATGTGAGTATATTTGATATATTTGGTATACAGACTGTTAATGTGCTTTATATCGTGCCGGTTTAATTTTTGTCCAGCCATGACTCTACTGATTTTGTCCCTGCACTTCTGGCAGAGGACTTCTTGCACCAGGTCTTATTTTTCGCGAGCTTCATTTTTATCCAGCATCGATTGCCTCGTTATTTTATCGTCATCTTGCCGTTTTTCCGTATCTGTCTCTTCAATCGCCGTCATCTGTTGTGATGTGCTGACTCTTTGGTTATGATCATCGTCATCATCACATCATTGTCATCATCTTCATCGTCATCGACATCATCACTGAAATCGTCCATCGACTGAGCTGTTTCATTACCATCGTCGCCGACACCACCATTAACTACAATATCGCCATCATCACTATCATCCCCGACATCATCGCCATCATCATCGACTTCAACATAGTCGTCATCATCATCATCGCTATCATCGTCGGTATCATCATTCCTGCATGAACTCTCCGTGGATGCTGAATTGGTTTGAGGTATTTTTTTTGAGCTCTTTGCTGACATATTTGATGTTCCCCTTTGTGTCCGCTTTTTGATGATTGATTATTGTTGGTTGTGTATGATTGTATATTTATAAATTCATTTGATCGTGTATGTGGTTAACCTCTAGGTAAGTTTAATACTCCCTTGTGACACGTTAATCTCGTTTATTTTTGTATTGCTTTTTGTCTAGATACAGGGGGATAATTGCTCCCGTTTTAAAGGAGAGTTGTCCGCTCCCTTTGACATTTATTGTGTGTATTTTTTGTCTGTCCAAACGATAATGTGAACCTGAATTATTAGTTTTGATTATCCCTAGTAAATCGTGGATAGCCTTTCAATTAAATGTCTTGGAAAGTTTGTGGAATACACATACAATACCCATACAATACCCGGAAATGTGGTCCACTAACTTTGAAGCGGTGAATCTGCGGCTTTTAGCGAGGATCGTCAAACATGGAACCGTTCAAATTCCCGTAAAGCGGAAATGCGCACTTCTGTACGCTTGTTGCGCTGGATAAACTAGCGCATGTAAGTCAGCTCTAAAAATGCATTTACCTTTTGAAGATACGCGGCCATTTATGTGGTGTCCGCTATTAAGAGGCGTCCGGTTTGCGCGCGCCCGTATTAAGTCGAGTTCCGGTCATGCGATTGAATCGTGAAAGAAAACGTTGTGGAATCGATCAGAAAAGGTTGATCATCTAGCATATAAGTATGAAGTATGGGTGTGTACCGGAAGGTTCTGGAACCATCAAAATGATAAGAAATTTGGCCCGGTCTCGGTAAATTACAAGCACTGTTCACATAAATATTTATATAGGACTACACGAACATGTGGGAAAAAAATTCCTTACATGCCATATTTAGAATATTAAGGCATTTGAAGAGCCATGCTTTTCAGGGAACATATTTTCTCTGATGTTCTTCCACACTTGCATAATACAATGATAAGGCTCACAAATTGTTTTTCACCTCTTCCCAGAACTCAACCTTCTCTTCAAGTGACCATACTCGCAGAGATTGTACGCATTTCGCGAGAGAAACATTTAATGATCTACATCTTTGCCTTCGATTCATGATCATTTTCACCCATTCACGCGCTACGGCCCGAGGTGAGCTCGCAACTGTGATATGCCCCGAGACGACATGCTCCTCCAAGCAGTCAACATTTGTATACTAATGACCGGTTATTAATAAAATTACGTGTTAGGCAAACTAAATGCCTGGTCGCGTGTACGCGCTCAACCATTTATTTGATTGGGATCCGCTTCTTCATCTTATAATAAATACTAATTTATCAAGTTTAATTCTAAAACTAATGCTTTATTTAACAGCCGAACCGGCATTTCCTGACCGGGAAGGCGGGAAGGGATGGTGTAATTGGTCGGCTGACAACAAAAATGGCGACTACGACGACGACAACAAAAACAAAGGTTTTCACATTCGATGGGGGATTTTTTTTAAATAATTTACCCATTGTTACACGAAGTAATGAAAGTTTCTCATCGGTTCACAACTTATTCTTACATCGTTAAGGTTTAATCGCCCACTTTGCCTCACTAATCGAACTGTCATCTTTCGGTTAAGAGCTGTTATAATCTAAGCCTTCAACTCTTGAGGTTAACACATACTCAGATGACAAATTGCACATATGCCAACATGACAGTAACGAAATCAGTATGACTCTAGACATGTTTTCAAATAGATAAGTAGGAGGTCCTCGTGGCAAAGCTAAAACCAGCTTATTAGATGTAATGATGTAAATAACTGCATTATTAAATCTAATTGTTCTCAGTGGCACGTACTTGTTGGCACAGCAGTGGTACGAGATCTTATCACAACACAGCCCATCTTCGAAAGATAATGTCCCCGAGTGTTTTCATATCTAAGTTATGGATATTCTGTGTTTTTAATCACCGAATGTTTCTATTTCGTAAGCGGGTAAGATGATATTAATAGAACAGGGACACCTCCGGGGTGTTTTGAATCTCGGGTGTCTTGCGAAAAAATGTTTTTGTGAATCGTTTATTCTGGAAGAGGTTGAACCAAAGGTTTCATGTGAATTTGGCCCACACAGAAAAAAAAGGTCTGCTAGCTTTACATGCCATCAACCTCTTTGGGCGTTACATAAGCGTTAACAATGTTAAATGTAGAATGACATAATGCTATCTATTACTTCTCACTCCAATCTCCTCTGAGTATTATTAATAATTTGTATTTCAGATTATCACCTCTCCTAGTGCAATTCTTTTTCCACATTTCTATAGCGTCAAGTAATCATCTTATCAGACTCTACAGTGCTTTATGCATTTGGCTTGAATCAGTTTTCCAAGCCGCCCACTTAGGAGTGCCGTCGCGTGGTTCATACACGTGACTCTCAATCCCAGGGTTGAGGGTTTGAATACCAGCCCGGCACTAATGTCCTTTGGCAAGACATTTGTCTACATATATATGTCACTCACCACCAAGTGTTAATGCAGGTACCCTATTGGGTAGAGCGCTATAAATTTGGCCGCCAGCTACGACCGCGGTAATAATGTTGGAGCGCCAGGAGATCGAGTCACGGCGTGACGGACTTGTATGTGCGCTATATATAAAGAGGTCACCATGCTTATTGCATCCCCCGGCAGTATGCCGGTGGGGTACTTTGGATTGGAAAGATAAAGTCATAATCGTTAAATATTGCACAAAAATATAATACTCAGAATTGCGTATTCAACGGTCGTGTAAAACGTCGAAACTTGTTGATATCAAGACTCTAATGCCGAAGCGTTATTAACTGCGCTAATCAACCTCATTAAGATACTATTGCATGCGCTAATAATTAAAATTTTGCACCGTTTATTCTGCCTTCACAATTTACCTTTTGCATGGTATCATTTTAACGTAGCTTGACAGTGGCGGCGAAAATCGCTGACCCAGTCTCAGTCAGGCAAATGACGCCTCGGGCGCAGTGGCCATAATCAATCCCTTTTTATTTTATTTTTTCTTCAAAAGTCGACATCGACGCTATTAAGACTAAACCAGCCCCCTGTCATACTGCTGACACGAATGCGGAAAAATATATTATATCAACCGGGGAGGGGGTGTATATCAGCTGTACGACATAACCGACGCAGTAATTGCCAAAACAACAATTACTGATGATCTGAAAAATTGGCGGCTTTCTTCAGTCTGTCTGAACATTAGACATCGAAACTGTTACAGGTAGTTTTTTTTTTACCTTTTGGATGTGATATGAGAACTTTCAAATCAACATATCAAGGCCTCATGTCATCACTTTTATCAACATCATTTCGCCTTTGGTACGATAAACTCAGCTTGTGATTGTGTGGTTTTTGTCAACAGTATCTTAACATGCAGTCTTGGCAGGGGAATGATAATTAGCATTTCAAAGATGAAATGCTGAGTATTGCATGAAGCATCCTTGGAAGATGAATGAAGACCCGGGTTAATCCATAAAACATGTGCTTTGAATATCCCGATAAAATCTGGAAAGACATCATATAGATTATTAGCAGGCTTTCTATTCATCACCCACTTTCATTTCTGCGAAATATTTTAGCCTAAGGCTCACAACCCTGTATGTCAATGACAATGACATATGGCTGTATCTTTCCAGGTGATTTGAAAAATGGAAGAAAACAAATTGATCGTTATGATATGGAGTAACGATGATGATCCTGGAAAAGAAATGTAGTTACAATTAGTATTCATAGTATTTTATAAAATATAGAACAGTGGATTGGGAGAAATTCACACAAACTGACATGAGACAAGGGAAAATACAACTCGATAAAATAAAGGGTTAACGAAATGGTGCCGGGAGAAAATTAAAGAAGTACAGGGAAAAGGAGGAAAATGACATAAATAGACAAATTAGCTAATGATTAAACCGTTAAGTAAGGCATGATTCCGAAACAATTGAATAACACCTCCTTCAAGTTGGATAGATTACTCATTTCTTTGAGCCATTGTATTGATCGTAAGATACCTTCATGTAAAAAAAGATGGAATAAAAAAAAAAGTAAGAAAACCAAGCAATACAAAAACAAATTGTTGTTTTTTAGAACTACTTCCACAAATTCAGTACATTCCATTATCAGTCCCTGCACCGACCTAGATCATCCAACCAGATTGTTTGTTTGTATTGTTTGTTACTTCTGTGGTCCATGAACTTCTCTTCTTACCAGGGATGCGGTGAGCGGATGATCATCACGACATTGCATTTGCGGCTTGGGTTGGCAAGGAGCGATCAACTATCGAGCTGATAATGGCCACCGGCGTTGCGTTGTGATGCGCTGGAGGGCGCGCACAGGCAAACGTGAAGCGAATGTAATCTAAACAAGAGACGCAAGTTTGCACGCATGTTGATTGGCTGGCAGAAATCAGGTGAATTGGCGGAGAGGGATGCATTAGTAGTGGGTAAAGAAGCCAGAGAAAGGGAGGCAGGGCGAGAGAAGGGGTATAGCTAGAGGAAGAGGAAGGAGAGAGAACAAAAAGAAAGGTAATATAGAGGAAGAGAACGAAATACAGAAAGGGTGGAAGCAAGGGGTGTGGAAGATATAGGTATAAGAAAGAGGTAACCAAAGACAAAATCAGAAAGGGTAAACTGTTCTATGGATAAACTTAATACATAGGCCAACAAGTTAACTCAAGAGGGACTTAGATAATAAAAGAGAGAGAGAGAGTGAACGACACATACGAATAAAGAGAGTGAGAGAGGAAGGGGAGAGACCAGCAGACAGAAAGAGAGGGAGGGGAGGGGTTATTGGATAATATTTATGCCGCATGGAAGCAGATATTAGTAAATAATGATGTACCACTTCCTAGTAACGTTTTCTCCACGCAAAAAAGAAAGAATTTCCATTAATGTCACGCTAGTATACACATTATTGCATCCCCCAACGAATAACATCTAATTTGTTTTGGAAAATGCAATTTCATTGCCTCCAAACCAATTTTCCGGTACTCATTTAATAACATGTTTTTCGTGTTAGATCCTAGCCTCTCAGAGAAACATGCGTCAGTTATGTGTGTTTTTTTTTTCTTCCAAGTTTCTAATACGAGCGGCGCCAAAGCAATCATTCACAAGTCCCGAGGCTCAAGATGTTAGCATCTACCAATCCCCGAGTCAGAACTTCACAGTCTGGAATTAAAAACGTAGGTATATATGGAAGAGGCTTCAGGCATTCCGCATAATGATACTGCACTGTTCTGAAACGTTGCACGTGGAGCGTCAATTTGATTGCCTTCTTCCTGACGCTATTCAAGCCTGATAAGCCAGAAGACGATTGCATGCGCTACTATTTCAACGCCATTTTTACTTTGTCGATTTTACCTCCAAGACCAGCAGTGACTATTACACCATGCCACTTTTAGTTGCTGACGTAGAAAATTTTTGCAAAATGATGCTTCTCATGTAACGTGCATGTAACGTGCATTACATAACTGTACAATCGGAATGGTCACAAGTCACAAGAAAACTTTGATACTATCGTTACAAGTGTGACCGATTCTTGAAATAAATAAAATACAATTTTTAAGTTGTTCTGAAAACAAAATTGTAATCACTAAATGCGAGCACATCATAACTATTTCAGAATTGGAACCCAAAGTTATTTTTGGGGTTCATGCAAAAAACATAAATCTATTTAACAAAAGATGTAGTGATACGCATTGCTCCAATGGGTCATTTATTCAATTCCGTTTGACATGTTTCGATGTGTATTATGAGAGATATGACATATTTAGTCGTACCTCCGAACAGCTCATGCTTCGAAAACTTATATCGCAGTCTCGACGTCCAAACCGAACCCGGCCAAAACGATCCCCATTTTGTTCTCGAGAAATCAAATTCATTAGCTTATTACAACACCTGATGATGTGTGCAAGCAATAAAATAACGAATGTCATGACCTGAACATGATTTCTATAGATATAAAATATCGTATCGAAATCGTCCTGTGCGATTGTGTCAGGAAAAAAAAATCATGTTACCTCGAGCGGTCGACATTGAGACGTTTCGGGGGGAGGGGGGAGGGGGGTGTCATCGTACTAAGGTTCCCCTCGCAATATCCATGCTATTCCCTGACCATTAAATTGGTCAAATTGACGATCAGAATCCAATATTATCTTTAAGCACTGGTCAGGAAATTGGGTCCGCTTCAAAACGGTCTCTATGCACGAGTTTTCATGAGCAAAAATGCCAATAAAAAAGGTGCATGGATCCGACATTGATCTTCCAAAAATTATTTAGCACAGAGAAGGTTATGTTATCAGTATTTGGTAAGTCTAACAATTTACATCATGAAGAAGGTATTTTTCTTTCTTTTTTAATTTTGCAAAAAAAATAAAACAAAATCGTATAACATGTTGGGGACGAATTTTGTTTTAAATCTAAAAAGAGACACTGTTATTGAAACTTCATACAGTAGAAGTTTTCAACTTGTATTTTAATAAAATACAATATATTTTGAGTGGTAAGACAAACGCTGGAATGAGGAAATATTTATTCTTGTAATAATATAATGTGTAATTTCGATGAAATGCTCATAACTCTTCTGCGAAAATGGCGTAATGTAAATTGTAAATTGCTATTTTGAGAAAAATAAAGTGTTAAGGTATCAAACATGGTGAGTAAAGATTGGATTAGAGGTGTTTGTCCTTCGAATGACCATACAATCAAAACCAAGAGTGCATGTTTATGATTAAACATTAAAAGGCATACGAAGAAAGTTCAGAGTAAATCGTAACGCGTCAGAAGGGTTTTTAGTCGTTGTTGATCGATGCGTGTAGCTCATAAAGAAAGAAATGTTTGTAAACACTGTCAACAACAAGAACTTTGCGGTTAAGGAAGAAAAAGACTATAACAAACACGTCCCTGGTTTTTATGCCTCATAATTGCCATCATCAAAGCTAAAGATATTTGTATTTATCCCATGTTGATGGAGAAGAAGAAGAAGAAAAAAAAAGAAGAGCAAGAGGAGGGCAAGGATGAAAACGAAGAAGAACAAAAAGAAAATAGAAGTAAAAGCAGGAAATAAGAAAAAGATTAGTAGTGGTAGTAGTATTAGAAATAGAAAAAGAATAAGAAGAAAGTATTAGAAGAAGAAAAGGAGGAATAATAATAAGAAGAAGTGGTAGTAGTAGTAGTAGCAGTAGAAGTAGTAGTAGAAGTAGTAGTAGTAGTGTAATTAATAGAAGAATAACAAGAAGAAGAAGATGGTGAATATAAGTAGTAGAAATGGTGAGAAGAAGGAGAAAAACAAAAATAAAACAAAAAAACGCACACTTAATAAAAACCTGAACCACGACCAATACCGATTGGTTTTTCTGAAGGGTTTGGATCTTCATCATCTCTCTATGTACATGCCCATGGGCTATGGATTCTGAAGTGTCTATTGGTTTTTCATATCCGGAGCGCGAAAGCGTCTCGCACGGTCCCACTGGATAATTTTCATGTCTGGCTGATCTTCCGGTACCCTACCAAGATTGTTGTCTTCACCTTCTAAGTGTCCCTTAATTGCTCCGGGCCTTCGCCCAAGCTAATATTTGTGGTCAATTAAAGTTCACATATTTATTTCGATTGATGGATAAACTAAGTTTACAAAGTACATGCATGTTCGTTTTTTCTGTTTTTCTTCATATTTGCATTTTGTTTGTTAAAGTAAAATTTGTTGCAAATTTACT
Organism: Strongylocentrotus purpuratus; assembly: GCF_000002235.5. Classification (NCBI taxonomy): domain Eukaryota; kingdom Metazoa; phylum Echinodermata; class Echinoidea; order Camarodonta; family Strongylocentrotidae; genus Strongylocentrotus; species Strongylocentrotus purpuratus. The sequence continues at coordinate 25,279,776 of NW_022145596.1, forward strand.
GCAATGAAGAAACAAGATTGATTCGCCATTTTAGGAGAGCATGAACACTTCAGGTATCTGGTTTGTATGAATTTACATTTTTAAGTAGAATTTTATGTAGAATGCCAACGACAAGTTTTCCGTTTTCATAAAGCTATTTCCAAAGGAAGATTAAAATGACATGTAAACATGTGTTTTAGCAATATCTATTTCCTCACCTCTCTCAATAGGAATGACTGGAACTAAACAAAATCCCCTCTGTGTGTCAAAGATATCTGATATAAATCTAAAAAAATATGTATAGAAATGTTAATGTCTGTTACATTTTTTTTAAATTTGCATATTCGGTTGTTATTGTTGTTGTTGATTTTATTTAGACACGGTCAAAACACACTTTCAGCGGTGTCTTTCAAACTTTTATTCCCACTATACTTGAGATCCGTTCCTGTAAAGGGATTGATAGGAACAACTTGAGAACCATTTCTACCGAATTAATTAAACTTTCGATTAGAAAAATATATGTATTTCTGTCAATTGGCTGTCTCCCGCTGCGCCTCAAAGCGTGTCCATTCGATGATATATATGTCTCAAGAGATTCAGCGTAATTAGATAGATTTATAATAAGAAGGTTCGAACAGAATGTTCGTCTTCAATTATCAAGGGTCTCAAGATCAAGAGAAACAAATTCAAAGATCGATTGGTACTCTCGTTTTGGTGGTGCTTAAAGCACATACTCTAAAAGATTAAGAGGGAGTCAGTCCAATGTAGTGCTTATCCCCTAGTATGTCATTTTGAGATAATCGATCTTAAAAAATTCTCAAATGTGCTGATATTTCTTTGATGTGAGTACGCTACGCCACTTTTTTTTAAACATATGTATGGGGTAATTAGAAATATGAAAAATAAGAAGGTTCGTAAAGAAACGGTCTTCAATTGAATAAGTTAAAATGAGAATTTAATTTAATTAAAATTGTACCCTGACTTTTTGTGTGGTGTTTTGAGCAAATACTATAAAGTTCGGTAATAAATTACAATGGTTCATAATGAGAAAAGACTGCTTTATACTTTTTCTAGAGGCAACAGGCAAGAAGTATACAGTTTACGGGTTTTAATTGTGACGGCTAAAGTGAGCAAACATTGCTCCACATGTATCTACATTTATGTAACCAACAGTGATAGTTCTTGCATCTTTTCTCATTTTATCGAGTCTATACTATACACCGTTTTGCTGGCCATCTCCTTTGTAGAATAGACCTAAAATTGTGCTACCAAATAAAGTATTTAGCGTCACCTGTACCTAGGAGGGGAAAAGCGAAACTGAATCGCTGTTACCCTAAGGTCTCTCCTCTCTGTTTAACCATGGACCTCGATAGTTTAACTGATTGGGGATGTGCAGGTGGACCACTACACCTGGGTTCCCCCTACTCTTATACGTCGAGTGCCAACTCGCCCCCTCAAACAAAGGGCGGATCCGGAGGGATTCTTAAGGGGGCACAATGCCAAATACTTTCTGACTAGCAATAATTGAGTAAATATGTTAATAGATGATTAGATAGCTACGTAAGGAACAAAATATTCCGAACATATCACAGGATAGCAATTACTTTCGAAATATTAATCTAACGCAACTTCAATAACCTTGTGCGTCACCTAATGAGTATGGTGTGTTACGTAATTAAAACATGATTTCTATAAGATGTTATTAAATCAAGTTGTTAAATTGTCCTTGAGATGATATTTCGGGGGGAAAAGAAAATTTGATACGTAATGCTAGGCTCGGTGTAAAATGGAGGGGTGGGCCAGTTTTTTTCCCATTCCCTCAAATCCTCATTGGAACTCATAATGTTCTCCATTTTATAACCTGTTTCACTGAAGAATAACGTAAACAGAATGCTGATTGAAACTTCCAAGAAATGTATCCGGGAAATAACGAAGTAATCTCGTCAGTTGATATTACTTTCAATCACGCCTGAGGATGTCTCTACAACGGTTGGGGAGTGCAGGGGGTTAAAACTTGATAGATGATCTCATCAATCTCTCAAGGCCGATGTTTTTGTCATACAGGTATCGTAGCGTTTTACGCGCATGTGTACATATTAGAAAATAGCCGAAGGTAGAGCTTGATCATCATTTGCATTGTCAATAATTCGCGATACTCTATTGCCCAGCAGGACAAGAATATAATCGCAATGGCCCTCGAGCCTATCCACCTTATGATCAGTGATGGCGTGGTATAGTATTTCAACCTAATTTTTGCAAGAGGTGCAACGTTTTTTAAGGTTAGGATGATGTTGTTCTACTAACAAGTAATACGACTGCCATTAACCTTGTAAACCGCACGAACGAAAGTTCCTGATATTTCCGAATCATTTTAATTAAAACTGAGTCCTATAACACGTCCGGGAATTTCTTAATAAACAACCAAATGTTATTCAAACAAATGTTTAACCATGTTCACCTCAGGAGCGAAATTTCCCAACATTTCCTAACTTAAAGCAGGGAGGTGAAAGAAAAGGAGGCGAAACTCTTGTAATTTATTCAAACGCATTCTTGAGTTCTAAAGCTTAACAATGGGATGTGTAACATTCCACTTGGCTTTGAAGTTCCATGCTCCGAACCGCGCTTCCACTGCGGGGACTTTCGGAAGCCAGGCACCAGTTTTACATTTATTACAAAATATTAAATTACCGGCAAAATTTCAGTGTAAATCAAAAACTTTAAATGGGGATTTTATTGGGAATAGTGCATCAAACAAATTTTCAAATTTAGAACTCCGTCCTTCCTTTAATTTGTGTGCCAGAGCTGGTAAAAGAAAAATTACATCCTGTCAAAAACTCAATATTTTAGGATGATGCGCTAATTTGTGCATTTTTTAATGTCCCGTTATTTGATCCATGATTTACAATCTTCAATAACATTAAGTTTGCTAATGCGTGTTTTCGCGTGTTTTTTGTATTTTTCAAGTTTAAAAAAGGATGAAAGTACACAAGTTTGTGTTCACTTGTTCTACTCTTTACACATTCAACAATGGATGAGAAATCATTGGAAGGGACAGCGAACAGTTGCTGTGATACCATTTTCTGATGTAGGAATTCTAACTCCTGAAATTTCATGCGCTCTTTTATCTCACCACCTGGTCAACAGATGCAGATTAGCACATAACTTTTCGGCGGCTTGGAGCATGGGGTTAAAGGAGAGCGGCTTGATTCCAGTCCTTCTCTATCACGTCCCTGCTTAAAGTGTGTCCTATAACAAGGCAGGTTATGTTAAAATACATGATGCAATCTATTATGAAGAAAAAAATTCTTCAGATGGCTTTACACAAACAGCCCTTCACTGCCTACCACTAAATACCAGTACCTTGGACAAAAAATGGGGACCTGATTGTACAGCTAGATCATGAAAGTGTTCCCTTGACTTGACACATTGTCGATTGGTAATATCCGACTGTAATGGTCAAGACACAGGATGAAGAAACCCAAAGTTTAATCAGTTGATAGGGAATCGGGCTAAATGGAGAAAGGCCGAAACGTAAGAAACATAGAGAGGGATTTTAAAAAAAAGCCCACAAATCGAGGAAAAATATACACCCAAGTGCTGTAATATATGAAGGAGAAGAAGATAGGTAATCATCACATTGGTATAGTGTGAACTTAGTACTGCCTCATGGTGTTGTCTTGGATGTCACTAGAGCTGTTTGAAGATTTGTAATTAGTCACCCGGATTTCTAGGAATACCGAGGTTCATTCCGAGAACTCTCAATATCAAGTGTCAAGATCAAGTTCAACAACAGACGCATGAAACGATAGGGTAAGGTGAACCAAGACACACGTACTAAAAGGCAATAATTTATGGCTGGATGAGCTTCACCAATGAGACTTTGTTAAGAAAAAATACCCACATAATATATTTCCTTATGAATGCGACACACACAAACAAATCATTATTTCAGAATAAATGTAATGAACAATTAGACGTTTTAAAGATAGAAATAAACCTATACCGACAGGGGAGATTCACACGCCTCAAAGTCACCGGAGTTTTGTGGTGTTAAGAGGTTACGTAAAACCGCTGTAAAAAATATGAAGAATCGGCCAACACGGTCTTGTATCATGAGCAAAAAGAAAAGGGTACAAGCTTCTAATTTCTTCTTCATCTGAACATTAGTGAAAGAACTGCACAAAATAATGATAATCAAATTCAACGTCCAGAGAGCTTGAACCAAGGGTAAAAATTGCTCCCCTGTTCGAAGAACATAAAGAAAAGTGCTCGAGGGTGGCAGTGCAACATGGGAACGATGGAATGACGTAAGCAAAACCAAGACAATCCCAGACCATAATCCAATAATTGACAAAGGATATTCATGTCCCGCAATATTTCTTCTTCTGCCTTCAGGGCAGGCCGTAACTATGCCAGATAGGAATTCTTCCATTTCATTTCCTTCGGCGGTGTTTACCGCATCAAAAGATTGAGAGGGATAAAGTTATAAGTTATGCCGACAAAATTGACGATCATGGCGCTTTCACCTAGGATGGAGGAGTGCAGATTGTGGTATGAAATGTTCGAGAAGAAATTACTGTATTTATGAATGTAAAACAGAAAGAAGAAGATGAGGTAGGAGAAGAAGAGGAGGAGGATGAGGGGAAGGGGAAGAAGAAGAGGAGGAAGAAGAAGAAGAAGAAGAAGGAAAAAATCCCCATCAAGTAAAATGTTAATAATTTTAGTCAAACACAAAATTGAAAAATTATAATGATAAATGATGCGAACTAATTTTCGCACAGCGTCGGTAAACACAGCATAACCAGGTTATTTTGGGTCAAATTGAAAAATTAACCATTCTTTTTGTTATTGTCATAATGATATTGATGGCTATTTCTATATTGCGCACATTTATCCCAGGGGGTGCTAAACGTGCCTAACGTGCTAAGTAACATAAAATGTTATTATTACTCGGGCGTAGCCCAGTTGACGTATTACACGAGTGTTCAGAGGGGCACATGCGGATTAATGTCTTGCCAAAGGCCATAAGTGATTCGGCGGGAATCTAACAGCAAAGCGTGTGACCCACAGTCCGATGACGTTTATTACGGATTCATTAATTTATAATTAAGTTTTCTTTGAAAAATCAGAGGTCTAGTTTAGAATTAATCAATTAAACTGAAATATGATCATTAAATATTTTAAACAACTGCATCTGTCCAATCACAATGAATCATAAATATTTAGAAGAAAAGATCGAAACCGTAAAAACAATCGATTTTATGATAAATCACAGTTTTCGAAAAGGTCATCTCATGCGTTTGAATTAATGAAGGCCAGCAGTTTGATCTTATCGCTTTTTTTCGAGGTATCAACGATAAAAAAAAATCAGATATGTGTCTAATGCGCATACTGATTAAAATAGTTTCGTTGACCGGATGGAGCATGTGCCTGGTGTGTGTGTGTGGGGGGGGGGGAGGGGCACCTCGATTTCCTTTAGCTAGATTTTTCAGTAGTATTATCTTTCTCTTTGTCATTACATTAGCATAATTCAGTAGTTAAAGTCGAGGAAAGTAAAATAAGTAAAAAAAAAAAAATATATAAAGGAATATATCTTCTTTTAAGGAGATTCTGCATAAATATTTACCATGTTTGCATCAACGAAAATACAATCTTTGTTCGCATTACAAAATCAATTTGAGAAATGTATAATATATAATATATATATAATATAATATAATATATACATTTTATTTATTAAGATTTAATCTTTAAGTCAAAGGAAAGAAAGAAAACAAAACATCAACTTATTAAAATTTAATGTATTTCCATCTAAAATCAAGGTGCAGTGTATTCAAGACTTTTGCTATGCCTTGTTTACCTTAAACACACTGATAAGGTATTTACAAGTTAGTAATCTTTTTCTCTTTTTTCTGATTTTATTTTCTTTCTGAGTAGCCTTTGTCGGGCGGTAATATCTTGTGTACCAGGCATTTTTCTTATTATATTTTCTTCTGCATGAGTCCTTAAATCTGGTAAAGTAGCTATTTGCCCAGAATATTGACCATATAATGCACATTAGGGAAATTGCTCTCGGCAGGATATTCATAGTTTTAGGGGAAAGGTTAATAATTTGTGTAATTATGAAAGTGGGGATAAAATACGACCGACAAGGAAGGATGTATAATGTCATATTAAGAATCAGAGTTGAATATACAGAGAGAGAGAGAGAGGGGGAGAGAGAGGTAGGGGGGGGGGAGAGGAAGAGAGAACTTTTGAGAAATATAATGCATAATATAATATGAATCATTTCGAGTTGTGTTCCTTTAATTCTTACTGCATGTAGTAGCATGTATTGCTCTCTCTCTCTCTTTATATCTCTTTCACGCTTTTATTTTATCTCTAAATTCTATCCCTCTCTCCAACTCTCTCCCCTCAATATTTCCCCCTTCTTTTCCCGCTTTCCTCCTCTCCCTTCAAGTAGTGGCATGTAATATTGCTCTTGCTCTCTCTCTCTCTCTTTATCTATCTCTGTTTTTTTTTATTTTGTCTGCCTATATATATATATAAATATCTCTCTCTCTTTCCCCCCCACCTCAATATTTCTCCCTTCTTTTCCCGCTTTCCTCCTCTCCCTTCAAGTAGTGGAATGTGATATTGCTCTGGCTTTCTCTCTCTCTCTCTCTTCTCTCCCTCTCTCTCTCTCTCTCTCTCCATCTATCTCTGTTTTTTTAATTTTGTCTGCCTATATATATATATATAAATATCTCTCTTTCCCCCACCTCAATATTTCTCCCTTCTTTTCCCGCTTTCCTCCTCTCCCTTCAAGTAGTGGAATGTGATATTGCTCTTGCTCTCTCTCTCTCTCTTTATCTATCTCTGTCTTTTTATCTATCTCTGTCTTTTTATTTTGTCTGCCTATATATATCTCTTTCCCCACCTCTTTCCCTGATTCTAATCCACGTTCCCAATTATCTGGACCACAATTCTCGTGTCTGAAGACAGCAACATTACATTACCATACGTACCGATTGTAGATGGTATCTGGGAGTGTAATTACCGCATCATCCCCTGATTTCTCGGGTGAGGGCACGTAAATGGTCGCCCTGTCAACCTTATCCTGTCAAAAGCTAGCTATCTCCGAGATGCGCTCCGAACAGGGGTCACTGGCCAAAATGGATCCTTGAAAAACGCTAACCCAGAAATCCTGCTTCACTTTAAAACATTGTTTGCTTGTAAACTCCACCTCAGAGTCGACAAGTTGGTCAATAAGAACTCGTGATCACAAGGACTAAATAGAACCACAGAACGTTTGAAAAATCGATCTCAGATTGCCATTAGGGTCATTACCCGTTACCACTTACCTTTGCTTTTAAAATGTTAACCTCCATTCGACAAACAGACGTCGAAGCGCTTCCTGGTTGGACGGTTTGTGTTTCTAAATTTAAGTGCACTGCTACTTTCAAAACATGTAGATTAGCACAGACGTGCACCCAGTTAAACTTAAAAACAAATCATTCCTTGTTTACTGTTTTGTTATCAGGTGTTTTATTTTGGTTTTGTTTTACCTTTCGGGTGCTTTTGCTGTTGGTAACGCTGCTTCTTGTCTATAAGGTCAAATGAATTCAGTTCGAAAAGAAAAGAAAAAGACAATTTGAATATATTGAAAGCGTATCTTGTAGATGAAGCTTAAACTAGATACAAATGTCCATACAAATAACTGCAATAACACCTTATCTTTAACATTCATCAGGGAGATTCCCTGTATTTGCAGCTTTTGCGCAAATTGACTTTGGACAGTTTCTGTGAATTTAATTCTTCTTCATGATGGTAGACCTCGCCATCTTTAATTTGTGGCTTGCAATCGATCGTTATGTACGCTCTCCTGCTGCCTAGAAACCCAGGTCTCTTGTGATCTATTTAGTACAAAAGTCCCGAGGCCTATTCCATATCGTTTATCCAGTGTTCGTATGAATCTGTTTCACAAGTTTTGAGTTTCGCTCCCCGGGGTCGAAGATCCGAAGCCAGGCATCAAGCTTCTTTGTTCTCTCGACAAAATTAGCGACGGTGTAACGCTTTGGCGGGATTTGTATGCCAAAACGCGAAGATCCGGGCGATAACCTTCACATGCTGGAGCGAGATGAGTGAAAGTTTGACGGCAAAAAGGAAGGAAAATCGCAAATGAATGATTTATAAAGGCCTACAGTCACTTTCCCCTGTCCCGTGCAGAATGTAAATGGCTAGGAGTTAGAATGTCTATCTAGAGAGGGAATACACAAACGAAAATGTGGAACAATATCGCCCTTAATCTGATACTTAGCCTGTCATGCAATTTTCAACAGATCCCTTTGAACATACTTTGTCCCCCAGTGATATAATACGATATAGCCTACCTTATTGTTCACTAGTTATTTACAAAATTATCTTCATGTTTTTTTTTTAAATTCGCAATGGTACCTTTTGTTTTAGTGCTCCTAAATAATCCAAAGTATTATCATTGTTCTAAATACGACATAATACAAACAGAGGAGGAAGGCCAAACAAAAATACTTTTACCCATTCGAATTCATAATGAAACTTGTTTTATTATATGTTTTTATCCGTTAACCTTATCTACAATCTTTTCTTCCGAAAATCTCTTCAAGACTGCCTTGCACCACGTCTCTACAGGCAGTGATCTTTTTTTTCCTTTTTTTTACATGACGCTGTCCTACAAACATAATAACATGAGGTTCACGATTTAATGTGACTGCATGCGACTACTGAAACAGACGTTTGTCAAGGAGACAGATTGATGCAGCTGTAGGTCTGATTTGCATTTTAGATTTCCAAAGTCATGATTAAAATAGGCTGCACACCCACACCCAATCCTGTCATTATTAAAGCTGCATGTGATTCTGGCTATGGCCTATGCACCGGACTCCAAGCATGAATACCAAGAGCTCATTTTGTTCACGGTCGTATAGCGTATAGCGCTAAACGTGTCAGAATTCTATTTATTTATGTATTTATTTATTATTTCTTCTTTAAAAAACTTCAGGCGGGGTAGTCCCATTCAGTGCCACAGAGTCAGGGGGCCTGCTTCAAAGTATGCAAACATTTGGGATTAATGTACTTCTCGATTAAGCAGAAGTGGTATAGAAACTAGCATTAGCGAAACCAGCCTTTTCATGTCGGAAAGGGACAATACAAAAAAACTGGGTAAAAAATGTGCCACGAGGGTAATTATGATTGTATCCACTCAACTTTAACAAATAATCATAAGTTGGTTTATGATTTGCCCATTTTGAAAAAAATTTGTATATTTGGACCCCAATTGGACAATATATTAGTCAACTTGGTTAAGAAATTGGCCAAAGTTGGTTGGTTACATACTTAACTTCGTACTACGTATTTTTTACCCAATATGTGTTATAGTGATGGCACATTTGCTAAAAAGTCAAAATGCGGATAATATAATCTCGACTACCGATTTCGTTGTTTAATATGCCTCCCGAATGGCTGTGCAAATGATCTATGATCAAATTTTCAAAAACTAAGTTTCATGAAACCAAATCTATTTGTCATTTTAGATTAATTAAAAGGGTCACTTTGATTCCTCTTAAAGGGACTTGGTAGCATTGTAAAGATGAGAGAAAATGATGCTAAGGTAGTGACTTCAATGCTAAATGTACAGTTAAAGATAATCTGAAAGTGTGAGTGAAAACAGACCGTAATTAACAATAACAAATGGGAAAAACTGAAAGATTTTTAAAAGCCTGTTTTTGTTTTATTTTCATGGAAAGACGGTTGGGAAAATTCAGAAATGGTTGGGAGAATTTACTCGTAATCACTGTTAGAGGGTGTTAAACATTGTCGCCGTCTTAGAAAACCATATATCTTTGTGGTTTGAGAATTTGTTCAGGATTTTTTGCATGTTAGAGGGTAAGTACAGTAAAAGGAAGATAATAAGTAACATTTTATACCAAAATCACGCAATTTTGTAATCAACCTTTAACAATTTTACCGAGTCACTTTAATCCTTCTCAAAATTAAAAATAGAGTGGATTTATTTTTTACGACAAACTAATATAACTGTCTTCCTGTCATTAAACAAAAATCTCCCTTAATTCAGCGATGATATGGTTGGGTTTATGAGGTACCTAAATAGCAATTACGCACTGACAGGTCTAATCATAAGAGTCATGACCTTTAACGTGCATGTCACCGAACACTTAAGAAGCTATACTGTATACGGAGACGAGCTTTCCGTTATAGTAAAGGAATAAACAACGAAAACGTAAGGCCAAAGGCGACGATTAAAGACGAAAATGCCTTCGTGAGGGTAATACTGATTGAAGTATACACATTTTGTTTAGATTTAATATGGATTATGAACACTACAGGTAATTTGGAAAGGTCAGAGAGTGATTTTACTCGAGATTGAGGGATCTTAGATCACACAATCCCATGACAATTTAACCTTTTGCTCACGGGAACCTGGTGGTTCCTGTGTTAAGCCTAAGGGATTTATAGAATTCAGTAGTCAACGGGTTAAAGTGGAAGACAAGTATTCCGGACGGTGAAAGTATCGAAATCTCCTAGCGGAATATCTTGTGTGTATTTTTGATGTTGGAACATATTATAATATCTAAAAAAGAGAGAAATATAATCGAATTCAAATCTTCACAGTGTACGCCATAGTGAGCCCACACTTTGCCGATTTGATTTATACATCAACATGACGGGCAAACTGGATTTCATTTTGACACGGTCAATCGTCTAAAATAATGTATCACAGACAGGCTTGCATGAATGAGCCAATAGGGTTATGCTTTAAACATGTTATATATTTAAATAACAACCGAACTCATGACCTAAGTATAAAGGATACGTCATTTAAATACGGTGGATTCACAATCTACAGCGCCATCTAGCGACACCAGTGTTTAGTTTAATGTGAATCCACCCTATTGCGTTTTGCACTGATTACTCAAAATCACTTTTTAAAGTAGATATTCATTGATTTTAAATCTAGCTTTATTTTCATTATAGCAAAGTTGAAACTTTGATTCGACAAGGTTATCAAAATTCAATGCTTGGAAACATTCGAAGTAATGATTATTATAAATTACAAAACGCTTAAATACAGCCCCGGCATAGCACCTGAATAGCTCTCCGAACGCTGCTGAGATGTGTGAGATCACAGCAGGGACATGATTTGCACAAGCAGACGATGTCCCATGACATCTCACACATTTTCAGTGCCTGTGTTTTCATCTTCTCTTGAGTTCTTTCTCTTACTTCACTACCGTCAGGCTAAATGTATAATCTATTGCCTCACTCTAAACCCCGCGCATGTTTTTATTTTGATGACAAATGCAGCGATACAAAAATAAAGGAATCTGTCGCTTGTAAACAAAATAAGACGCCATTGTATATTCAGCTGCAGACACCGCGGTATGTTCGGCGTTTTAAGAGGGAACAAATGCCGTCCTTAATATCAATCCGGGGGCTTTTCAATTTGAAAGTCTGGTTTCTTTGATTGTTAATTAACCCCTATCCTGTGTATTTACAAGCAAAAGATTTTTAGTTATCAGAATCGGGTCATGTCCCCTTTTGATCGGTTTGACGTGCCAGTACATTTATATACACTAAACTCATTATAATTTGACAAATAATAGCTTTGCAATTATGTTCATTCTTTATGGGATGTCGTCTGCTTGGGCAGTATTGGTCCCTGTTGTGACGTCATTAAAACATCGTTATTTTTCTGGCGAATCTCTCGTATATCCCAGCTGCTATGGAGGTGGTTGTATTTTTATTTTTATAAATCACCCGATATGTAGCTGACCTCAAACTTGTACGATGGCCATCTGTTAGCTTACCAGTTTTTAGTGATACATTAGTTGACATATTTGTGATTTTCTTTGAATTTCACCTTTAAAGGAAACCTCACCCGAAAGTATAAGTCTAGGTATTCTCAAAATTAGATGTTTTCCTGCCCTTTGATTTAAAATATTCCTTATGAAAATGTACAAGAGATATATAAATGGAGATATTTTTGGCTTGATTTGATGCAATTTAGCATGACATGGGCGCAGACATTTTTTTTAAATGTGACGTACAAGTTAAAGTTATACATGTATTATACACCAAGCTTTAGTTGGAGAGACTTTTAAAATCAATAACAAAACCTTTACTTTTCAATGAGGACAAATAATAACTGAGAAAGTAGAAATTGTATTTGGTGAAAAATATATAATAGGGGACCAATTGTAACTAATTCATTTAATAATACTAAAATAAAGCAGTTGACAAATCTATTTCATTAATGAGGAACCTTCACCCCAACTTATTTATTCAGTTTGCGTTCTGGTAATTGCAGATAATAGCAGATAAATGAACTGCTTCAGCACCACACACATCTGGGAAGGAAGCATTCATAAATTTGAATATATTTACTTGTTAAACGACTTCACATAGTACGTCACACTATCTAGAAAATGGCGATGCCCATGTCGTGCTGATAAACTGTACATTATTCTTGCTGCATGCCTCTCTCTCATACGGTTTGGTGGGGAATCTCGTAGATTAATGGGCAAGAATATAATAAATCTCTCAGAATGAGTAAAGTTAATTCTAGGGATGGGGATTTCTTGGCTCGCTAAAGACTTCATACGTCACTGGCGCCTGGTCTGCACCAGGCATGGTTCTGATAGTCAAAGAAGTAGCCTTTCCTTTTACAGACAAAAGTACAGTGGCTTGATAGGATAAATCTCGTCACCCCGGTCATCTGTATATGAATCTGTTTATATCACTAGGGATTTAAGGAATACATGCAATAAGCTTGTCTGCCATGATCCGTAATTCAAACAAGTTATAATGATATAATACACAAGTACAGTGGCCCATCCAGGTTTGAACTTCGGTGTGTGTGTGTGTGGAGGGGGTTAGAAAGGTACGTTTAAAAAAAAATCTAAAAACTAGTCCAACGAAGAAAATAGAGATTTAGGCAGGGGCACACAAACAAAATTTTCTGTTGGTAGTATTGTTGTAGGCTATTCTAAACTATACCAATATGGATTTGTCGACGGTAGTGAAATGGGGGCACATGCCCTCCTGCTCCATGGCTTCGCCACTTACTGAAGTTCCTGAAGAACTGAAATAATTGTTGGGCTAATTATTGCACTAGACAGTTTAGCTACAACTGCATCGTCAAATAACTGCAAGCCTTTTGAATATGTCTTCACTTTTTTAAGACTTATAATATAATCAATTTTCTAATTGTGATGGAGTACCTGGGAAGTTGTCTTCAACAAGCTCCCGTTCCCATCCCACGCCTGTAATGGGTTGTCCTTTCCTCAAGTACATTCCTTTCCAAATCTACACTCTCCTCTTCAGCCCAAGGACATCTCGACTGATATTTACCTCCATCGGATTGCATCTGTCACGATGGAATATGCACGCGCCACCGTGAACTTTAATCAAAATTCGCTTTTGATCAGCAATCATAAACAAGCAAGGGTTGGATGGACGTATTTGCACCTCTAGAGGAAGATGACTTGTCACCCTTCAATCAAAAGTTGGGAATACAAAATTAAGGCTTTACTTGAAGACGCCCTTGAGATCAAAACTTAGATTGTAGACATGTGGTAGAAATAAATCAGAATACTTTAGATATTGGTACTTTGCTAAAAAAAAAATGAATTAAAGAGTACGTTAGTTGATCAGATACAATACGAAGAGGGTGTGTGAATTTGTCTTATATCAGGGAAAAGTTTCCTTGACATAAAAGTTAACATCCCTCCGGAGCATCATAATTATGTATTATTTTAGACACACTTGCCCTCGTATGTACATAACTCCATAATAAAGCCTAGGTGTAAATATGTATAAGTAAAAGTAATACTTCTTTCTACCTTGACATACGCAAGGGATGATAGGAATCTAAATACTTCTTTGGCGAGAATAAGATGAAAGACTGGCCCCAAAGCAGCTTCTCCATGGTTAGAATTTTAATGAGGCATCGCATTGTCAATTTAGGAGAATGGGTCCAACCGTCTGGGGAGGGGGTCTTTTGGGGGAATGGAATACGAAAGAACAGTCCGATCAAGAGGATCGAAAGAGCCCTGGAAGAACTTTTGTCATCTCGCATTTCTTGATTTCACGTTCGTCTCCCTTTTTAGAGTCATTCGATGAGGAAGGAGGCATATGTAGGCCTATCCCAATGCCACACGGATGTATTGACGGTAACGTGTCTTTTAAATTCATCGAGGGAAATCATTTCTTTATCAGATAAAAATACCATGGATTCATGTTTATGGAGACAATGATAAAAAGTGTGGTGAGACGTTACGTGACCTTTTCTCCAGATTGATAGCAAGCTTTTTCCCGCCAAGCGTTATTTTGTCTGACTACGGCAAGGATTTGGCATTATCGAGATTTTCCAAGTTTATTAAAGATACCAGATTATCGCCTATGGTACACGTTGAAACTGAAATGAGGGCGTTTGATATCAGTACCCAATACTAACCTTGTACAGGCATGCAAGGGTAGTCGAATACACAATTTATGGCAAAATGTGACAAACGTCAGTCCTGCGCAACAAGAAACAGCTGTTAAGAAATATTTCTTTGGCCTATTTAATTCAAAAGTGTGGTTGAATTATAACCTCCAGAGAGTAATACCAAAATGCTCAACCAGAGGAACCCCTCCTTAACCACCTCTCCAAAAGAATCCTTGTTTAGTCGAATATTTTGCAAGGTTTCAATGATTGCAACCAAAGTTTGTTACACATAAAAACGGCTCCATGAAAATGTGGTAAAAGCCAGAAATTCTGACAATTAGTATTTCGGCTAAAAAATCTTAACAAAAGCAAACAACAACCCCCCCCCCCCCCCCCCCAAGGGGGAAAAAAACCCAAAATAAAATAAAATAAAAAGAAACTAAAAAGAAACTAAAATAAAAATTAATGATCGACGACGAAGCATGTGCGTGGAAAATTAATGTACATCGTTAGTTTAGTACTTCTTGCTACGCCCAATTCCTCTCATAAACCCTTTCAGTCACAGGTAATCTTAAACTACGACCCTTTTAGAAAAGCAGATTTTCAAAAGAGCTATCCACTCATTCAACCGTGGGTTCTAACGTCACGGGGTATCAGCCCCTTGATACTGCGAGGTATCCTGAGATGCTAATATCACTTTACCTCATCACATTCTTTTATTCATACCCTAGGAGACTGGGAAAGGGCACCCAGAGGAGGTCCTTACTCGTTATTAGCGCGTCCACCTCCTGAACATCGCCGTCCATCAAGGGTGTTCACACGGGGACGCTGTCGTTTTAAACATTGTTTCAAAAGTTTTGTTAAACCTTGAAATTATAAGCAACGAAGAGGGTTCACACGAAACAACATGTACTTACGGTTAGGGGAAATCAGTTATTTTTACAACAAGCTCGAGTAACCCCTGAAGTTAATTGCGTTGATAACTTCTAGTGAGGAGCTCCACTGCTTTTAGTTATCACGCTACCCTTAAGACTGGCGCGATTTGTTACTTCGGGTTAACTAAATGTCTCGTAATCACGAGTGAGTCCGCACGATCCCTGACTGCAAAATATTTTATGAAGATTAAAACCACGACCTGAGGTTAAAGTTAATGGACTGTCTTGTGAACCTAACTATTGATGAGGCGTAGAGCATCTCATTCCCCAGTGGTTGAAATAGGACCCAGTCAGCGGCTTGAAAGATTTCCTCAAAAGTTGGGGATACACTGATGGAGTGGGGTTATTTTGTAGGACGTCACCATAGTATTAAAAGACACTTGCGTCACAATCTGACAAAAAGAAAAGTGCCCAATAATGATTAGCCTCACTGTTAACTAATTACACAACGATACATAAAATATTGCATATTTACCACGAATCAGGACGTATCTAAACTTGTTATCAGCATACAGAGTGTTTGATATCAAAGGAATATCACTGAACACGCTTCATTTGAATACTTTCTCGCTACCAGTACTAAACATAACGTTTGACTCACAACACACCATGGTTACATTACGTGAACCAATATGTCTTGAGGTGAATTCTCCTCTGCTTTAAAGGTACTATGTCCCATTTGCAGGCTAAATAAATGAAAAGGTTAAATTCCAATGGCATTTGAAAGATTTAGATTTAGATCTCCCCTTAAAAACAGGGGGCTTGAAAATGTCTTTAAGTGGGAAAATAACGACAATTAGTTGTCAAATCGACTTAGGAGCTATAGAGCCAATAAGTAATAGTCTTGATTTTCAGACTATTGTACCGCATGGTCGTACGTTTTATGCTGTGCAAAGATTCAATCAGTTTAATTTTGGCCATTACAAGGAGTGGGTTATTGATGTAGACAAATCCTTTACAGCTCATTTTATGTATGTTATTACCAAAGAAGACAAAAAACCAGTCAGTCACTCAATAGTGTCTGACAGTGAAGTCTAGCAAGTAAACGGGTTTCCTTGCATAATTTGAATATTAGGACACTGCTAACGTTTAAATGTCACAGATAGGACATACATGACATATTCATAATTCCTGCAAAGTTCTACAGAATTTGAGGTTGGCTGCAAAAGGGACATTGTACCTTTAACATAATCTCGTTAGTTTTGTATAATTCAAACATTTCGCCTAAAATGTGTTCAAAGACCACGCATTAATCATATAGCTATCCGATAAGTAATCAATATTTTTTCCTGAACGTCGTATAAAGAAACGCGAAGCGAAACGTATAGCGAATCACCTGTTTGAGCATTGTTTCGAACTAATACTCGATAACATATCAGGGTCTGTCTTTACAGTTTAAGTGCTCTATTTCATTTCCAATCCTGCTTGGTTCTTGGCTCCTTCTTCCCTATTAGTCTTATTCCAAAGCTTTCATTTTTATCCAGATATTACGCGCATAAGTTTGCGTAGAAACCCAAAGGATAATTTTTTGTTACTAAGACAATTCACATCAATCCGTTATGTAACATATCTGCAATATGGGATCGTCCCGTTTCTGTTATGCTAGTATCCTCTCATACGTTCATTGCTTATCAAAATATTGAGCCCAAAATGTTTTGTACAGAATTTATAGGGAAATTCCGTCATTCAAATATATGAGGCTGAACTACTTGCACCTCCTCTTTCTGTGAGCGATTGTCGATGGTACGTCAAATGCCGTCGTGCGATCGTTTCTTCGTCATTTCAGATCTCCTGCAGATCACCTAACTTGTCAGCAGTAAACGAATTCCAAAATTGTTGTCTGTGCATTTATATCATGCACACATCATTTTTTAACAGCTTGGAATACCTGCAAGGTATATTAAACATATTTTAATTTAGTTAGTAATCCAATTTATGAGCAAATACAGACACGGTAAAGAATATAGGTAAACGGCTTTCCGCCAATTTCAAGTATGAGAATCACATTTATTTATGAGCAGTATTAAACTTTTTAAAATGAATTTGGGTTGTCAGGATTAAACTCTTTGAAAAAAAAAATACAATCTGTAAGTCTGAACATTTGCTGACAGTGAATCTAAAGATACCCATCTCGTCCTTCGCCTTCTTTATCATCGTGTCATCTCCACACTCTGGAGACTAGTGACAGAGTGATGCTTAATTTGCGCTCGTTTTACTGTTTTGACCCAAAGTTATTTTCTGTAGGCTCGACTTCTTTTGTTACCGATAAATTGAATTATCGCTTTTTATCTCAAATGAAAACCAATTTGACGTTTCCGCTTAGATTTCAGAGGAGGATAGTAAAGCTTTTTCCGGTCAGTGGTATGGTTTTCGTTTTATACAAGTACTAAAAAGGTTATTTATACCTTAAAAGTTTAAAGGTAATACAAAATTTTGGTATGGGGTCATGAATTTGGTTCAAATGAACATATTGGAACCATGATCCGACAATATTCAGTGATCGTCGTCGCGGTTGAATTCGAGTCTAAAGTTATGAAATTGAAAATAATAACTCTTTATGTTGTATAGCCCCCTCTCAAGGTCAAGATATCAATTAAGATACAAAAAATGTTTCTTGACTAAAATAGACCGATTAGCTATTTTCATTTGGAAATTCTATATCACAACTACATATTATGATAGTTTCATGGTCGCAGCTACCATTAAACGGCCCTAGGCGCTATTTGAGATTTATCAAAATTGACCGGGAGCACCGGTAAATTTTAATATTCAATTTTTCTCGAAAGAAGAAGTGTTTTAGGGGCTAAATATTCTAGTGCTTATAATATTGTACATCCACAGGGGCATCCAAATGTATCGAAATTGTAAAGAATCACTATCCACTCAAATTTCAAAATTTCCCAAAACTTGGTATTACCTTCAAGCCGTATATTAATTTATTAATGCTGACATTGATGAAGTCTACATACATTTTTATATTTCATATGTATTGTAATTGGTAGGTTTATTTGTAATTTTTTTGTTTAATATAAATTGTTTATCATTGATTTTGTTTGTTATAGCGCTTAGATACTTCGGTGGTAAGCGCTTTATAAGCACCGTTTTTATTATTTATTTATTAGTATTTTTAATTCAATACTCCGATGTCCAGTTATGCGATACGTTGTTATTACCTGGTTAGTTTATTTATATATAAATTTCATCAATAACACAAATGGTTATAAGTACTAAAAACTACTTAGATTTCATTTACATAATCTTTCCATTCTTGATGATATTAATACTTTGAAATAGGCTTCGTGGCAGCTGTTTTTTCTAAACTGAAATTTCTCAATGCCATCTTTGGTACTTTTATTGTATAAGTTGCCACTCCCCCTCCCCTTTGTACCATGTTCCGAAAATAAGAATAGACTAATTTCAAAAATGAATATTACTGATCTGCAGATAATGTGAATAATTATCATCTGTCCACCCGATTAAAAATGCAAAATAACTTGTTGTAAAGATCATTCGGCTCTCAAAATTCTTAGACGTTTTCTCCTAATGTAGACTGGAATTGTCCCTATAAAGTTCTAAAATCTTATCATTTCAAATTCTTTGGTAACCCTTCATACAATCGATAGTGTGCACAGTATTAGAAGTTTGCACACATGCGTCTAGGTTTTAAGGGTAGCTCGGGGCGTTTAGAACCCAACTAGGTCACCTAAAAGCGAGTTTAGATAGAGAAGGAATGAAAACCCTTTTCCATGAATTTTTAACGGGGGGTTTCATTTTCACACTTTCATTCATTTCTTTAAAAATCTTCTTAAATCCACATGCAATGAAATGACTTCAAAAATGCCAGCGCTTTAACCTCTTTAGAATATAAAATTGGAGATTAAACCGTCCCTAATGGCTTAAGTGCATTTTGACGTTGACTGTGATGTGATGATTAAGATGATGGTGATTTGCAAAAGGTAAATTCATATTTAAGAAGGTCAAATGGCGTTATAAAAATCTCGCCAGCGTCCCTTTTATCAAAGAAGGGCACAACATTGACTACTAAATTCTCCCATTCCCCATAAGCCTAATATGTTGGGGAACATCCGGTTCCTTGTTTTTCCCTTGGAATTTAGAGGAAGGCTGGTCGACTAGTTAAACTGGTAGTATTTGTATTTTAACGGGCCCTGGCAGATCCAATATGGTATTATTTCCCGTGTCTCGGTTTTTTCCTTTGATTTTCTTGACACGGTGTTCATAAACTTGTGTAAACAAAAGGATGCCTTTAAAGTTCCATTTAAAGCTGGTAAATAATTCACTTTCACCGAGAAAAAACAAAACCATTTTGAATTTGTCCGTACCCTTTGGCTTCCATAAAAGACTAGTTTCAAACTCTTGGCACAAATCCCCAGATTGACATCTTTAGAGACATTCGAAAACATAACAAAGTTCTTTTCTTTGGAGAAAGTGGCGTAAAGTGGTCTTTTCTTCAGCAAGCTTCCCCTTTCAAAAAACTGCTTGAAGTAAGGGCACTTGAAGATTGTTGACGACATCCACTCTGACATCCTGAGTGGCTCAATCTCAGTGCGGATAGATGTCACTTACATGCCACGTGTGCCGAAGTGAAATTGCTCATTGGTTAAGAACATCCAATTAAAAAAAAAAGGTTAGGAATGATCATCACCTATGCAAGGAGAATGTCAATTCTCACGGCTATCCACATGAAAGTAAAGGTGCCCTTCACACAAGGCTATTAGAAATGTATTTTTTAAAAGGAGGAGAAGGTTTTTTTTAAAGAACGCAAGGTGTTAATCACAGGATACTGAGGATGGTAAATATACCTGTGAGGAACGAGTTACCCCCCCCCCCCGACGTTCGGTATACATACATATTAAGGACGCAACGCAGTTATATTTTCCTTTATTTTTCTCATTTTTTATATTTTTTACTGAGGGCGTTTTAATTTTTGTAGGCGTAGGCGATTATTTGTCAAATGTAAACGGGGCTTTACGGTTTTAAAGGTAGGCGGAAAGTAGGTGAAATATACGGACAGATAGAAAGGGGATTAATCCCCAGGGAGTGAGGGGCTGAAGGTTAGAGGTAGAGAGAAAAGGGGAGGGAAAGAAAAAAGATGACTTAGACGAAGGATGTGAAGAAAAATGAGGAAAAGAGAAATAATAAGATTAGGAGGAAGATAAACGTTTCGAAAAGGTTGCTAAACCAGCAGTTGTGTGTGGGAGTGAAAGGTATCTAGCTTTTAGTGTGAGAGCAACGGGAACAATAGATGAAATGTCTGATTGATTTACCCTATGGTCTGATCATTGCATTATTCATGTCAACAACACCGCGGGAAAAAAACATTCTTACAATGGATTCAAATAACAAATTAAAAACAGATATCGAAGAGGAGGGCGGGTTTCCGGGCACGAGAAATCTCGCATTCCATCTTTATTCCTCTAACGACATACTCTAGGGAGTGTTATCTCTTCGCTATCATTCAAAACGAAACTGGATCTGCAACTTGGGTTAGGTGAACGCTGTCAAGTATTTTGTTTGCTTTCAGACAGATTGGTATGCAAATTTATTCTAATTCAGTCAGTAAATGCACTTAGCGTTGTTTTTCTTGATCTATCTCCGTTTATCTCCAGGTCTACCGATCGAGTTCCGTTGTTGATGATGTGCAATATTGTCGTGATATCTGATGTAGTGAAGTTTCTAGTATTGGCTGGACATCAGATATGGCCCGACAGATCGCTATCAGTAAAACACCGGAAAGAAGTATTTGATATTTGTATTTAAAATATAGTTCAATAGCACGATGTCGTTGCATTATATATGATATAAACTAGCTAACAGAAAGTCGATAGCACCTGTGAACTATAATGTAGTGGCAGTTGTGTAGTTCAACAATAAGTGCAATCGTTTGGGACACGGAAGATATATTATTGTACTAATCAATTTAGCGTACATTTTTACCTAGAGCGAATGTCGAAAATCGCTTCCGAGAGGATCTTCAATGATTCCTGCTATCGTTGAAGAAGGTTTACAGTTCTTTCCCATTACTTTTCCCTACCTTGTGCAATTGAGTTGGATATAATACCTAGATCGCGTAAAGCAACACAGTCGATCAATGTATCGGCGCGTGCCGCCAATGCGCATTTGCCTTCCTGTCCGACATGTCTGTCTGATATATGACATGTATGAAGAGAAAATTCTCTTTTGAAAAAACGCCATCTGGAGATGGCGCTGTTAAAGATCAGTAATATTCAATGATCAAGAATGCTTTAACAACAAAAAAAAAAAAAAAAAAATGATATAACAAAGATCTGCGAAGAATAAGCCAGTTTACGGTTGCAGTCTGAGCATGAGCAGATAAAGATCATTTGTATTAAAAAGGTAAAACCCACAGAGATGAATACTGGATATGCGCTCATGAAAGTTATGTAACATTATTAATTTATGCACCGACGGTACATTCTAAGATACGCAGGTGGAAAAGTATTCTTTTCAAGAGGGCAAACAAAAGATATTCATGAAGCACATCTAGGACTTTGGCATTTATTATTTTAAGATGCTCAAAGTGGAACGTCTCCATGTGTAAAAGATCTGTAGATATTTGGGGTCGTTTGTACCATGTGCTATCTGTAAACTCCCTTATTACGATATTGACAAATTTACTAGAAAGATGAATAACAAAAATGATGGACTTCGGGAGAAAAACTGTATCCAGGAAGTATCATTATCCTCATAAGATGTGGAACAACCTCTGCATAATTTATAAAAATAACATTTGAAGAATGGAGAATTCATTATGTACAGACTGAGTCAGCTAAGATTAAACTTTGCGACAACCTGCTGAGAATTCGTGCAAAGATGGCCGCGCCCAGCCCAGACACGTTTACACGTACCAGACCGAAAGATATATATGTGATCAAATAATGACAAATATTTTGCTCGTCAAATTTCAATATTTTAGGATTAAAATACGCTTTTTCCACGATTTTGGTTCGATATTGTAAAAGTTCCGGAGTCAACATTGACCATACTTATAATAAAAGAGGTAGGCCTAATTAAATTAGCAGTTAAAATACTAAACAAAACAGTTTTATTCTTTGATGGTTAAATTGTTGTTGTTGTCACTGTTGTTCGTTGTATTTTGGGCGTTTGGTCAAAACTGACTATTCACGCATCATCTGGTTCTTGAGTTTAATCAATCGATGTAGTTAAGTCGTAAGTATAGCTGAATTGAAATATTCTGAACCAAATGTATGGTCTTCTTGGCAGCATAAACTCAAGTTAGCAGTGAATTTTCATTAGACCTCGTTACTAACAAATTAAGTTTGGAAAATTGATGAATAACATAATCTTTTCACAAGATCTTACCATTCATTCACAATCTATATATTCGGAAAATTTCACCTGTAATTACGTGCAAACAATGAATAAGAGATGAAAATTATTGGCACATTCTTTTATATTTTCATGAGGTAATTTTATTTTGGCTTACAGTAAAATGTTTAATCCATACTGTTTACGAGTTGAAGATTGATATAAAAAAATATTTTAAAAATATCAATTACTGGACATGAAATTTATCACGAAAATATGGTTCTTCTCAACATTATTTTATTGTTTGCTCAATGTTTAATTCATTAGGTGTATTTTGTAAGTAATATGAAATAAAAAAAAACCTGATGTAGTTGTTACGTTTCTAGAGAAAAAAGAGAAATCAAAATATAGAAAATTTGAAATATCTCGTGAAGAGAAAACAACTTAAACTCTCAAAAGAAAAGTTTGCAAGATTAACGAAATTCTACAAAAAATTGGTACCTAAACACGAAACGATTACAAAATATGTATTATCGTAATATTTCATCAATTTTTTTAAAATCATCTAATCTGTGTAATATGTTTGTTGTATTATTTCGAAAGCAATAGATTCCGCGTAAGGGGATATAAAACAAAACAAAAAAGGCTCGGACATGACAGGCCTTTGGACAGGCCTTTTAAAGCCAGGCGCATACGCGATCAGACTACACGATATAGACCTAATTTTTTATTAGATCGTGGAGTGTGAGCCGGGCATATATTGTTATTTTCATCGAAAAAAGGAGTTCCTTACTTCATTATTAATACATGAAACAACATGGTTGTTACGCTCATATTTTTTATTTTTTTTGTATATGTTCTATTGGGAAACAATGACTATACTCTAAACGAGTTTGAAGCCAAAATAGATTGAGGGGTGTCTAAGTTTAAAGCCCATGACGTAACTGAGACAGAATATTAAGAGTTGTCATATTAACAAACAAAGCTATAGTTTGCGTTTTGACTTACCAAACGTGATGATACGTTCGAATATGAAATTTGCATTGATTTGTATATCTTCGGACATATATTGTACACCAGATTAAAGCTTTAAGTGTCCTGACACATAGCTATATCTGTAATCCTAATCGCAAATTAAAGTTTGAGATGTATCAGTGCGTGTTTGCGTAATACAATTTTTGAGAAAAACAGGTATCGGAAGTCGCTGAGAATATCGCATTTCTTTCAAATTGAGATGTAATTTGTATACCACGAAATGAGCCACGCTTTAACTAATCTTGTTTATCCTGGTAAACTGTAATGTGAATCAACAATATTGACAGCTCGATTTGAAATTTAGATAAAATGTCTTCTGTCGTAAAAGTTTAAAATAAATAGTGTCACGCATTACGTGCAAATGATCGATCGCGTTTCTCTTACACCCCAATGGTATATTTGTTAACAAGTGCTTTGTATTTTGTTGGATTCTGTGGAATTTCCCTAGCCACGGTCTGAATAAAGGCGCGGGTTAACACCGAAAACGGATCAACACCAGCGCGATTCGCCTATCCTCAAGGATAACATTGGATCCGACTTGGAATTGGAAAATGATTTCCCAATTATACAATGAGTGACAAGCTAGAGGATTTCGACCTTCAGGCGGCATACAAGGTAACGATAATGAGATCAAAACAGTAATAAAAGAATACAGGTAAACAGTAAAGAAACGGAACAACTGGCACGATTTCACCATAAATGCGATAAATCAATGACGCCCTGACTTGCCTGTTTTTCAGAGCTAGAAAGTTGAACTTTTAGAAAGATTAAGCAAATTCTAGAAACTGACCATTAAATTTTCTCTTTAAATGTTATCCATATCTTCATGGACTGTACTTAATCGTTTTGAGATTAAAGTATTTCATTGCGAAAATATGGTTTCCTTAGGTGAGAATACAAATTCTACATAAATGTCTATTTTCTATAATTGAAACTATATATAAATAAATGCAATTTTCAGTATGCATTTTGAAAGATGAAATTTAGCGATTAATATGATCAGATGTTGACTCCAGGGGATGTGTTGCTACTACTAATTCTTCTACTACTACTAGTAGTAGTAGTAGTATTACACATACGAATGATGAATATTATGATGATAACAATACAAATATTGATAACAGTTATAATAATAATAATTATGATAATAAAATTATTCTTATTTCATGTTTATTATTCGCTTTACTAAAAGACACATATAATAAAAGTCAATGTAACAAATAAAATGTAACATGATACAAATATTTTTTTTTAAATATAGGCCTACCTACAAACAGCGTTAAGTTCTATTGCAGAGAAGCAATCTTTTCAGGAAGGGAAGCAAAACAAAAGCGTTTATAGTTTTGAAAGTACATAAAATAATGCATCTTATTCAATATCTCAATTGAGCGAAAAGCTTCACCGTCCGTGCCACTGGGCACAACCACCAACAAACCACACACACAGACACATGATGATATATATATATATATATATAATGATAATGATGAAAACATTTACAGTTTGTATAGAGCTCATGTCAATCATACTTCTAGCGCTTCAAGATTATCAATTCAGCATGGCTGCCATTATAGCGCTCTAGAATTTCTAGGAATTAATTCATGCCAGGTACCCATTTACCTCACCTGAGTCAAATGTGTGGCCAATGTAGATTGATGTATTGCCAAAGGACGGATGTAGGAATATATATGTGTATATATATTGGACTATATACACTAACGTATGGCACGAAAGTTTGCTCTGAATACTAGAGCTATTTCTTTTTAAATTTTAGATACAGGGGTATTTGAAGAACAACATTATCTTTTCCCCGCCCCCCCCCCCCCACTCAGTGTTATTTAGGGTACGCATATACGTGTTCCAAGCGACACCCCCCCCCCCTTTCAGCAAAAGTCCGGTGTGTAAAGTCAATACGGGTCGACCTTTTTCTTTTGTTATACGAGCCTTTTCAGCACCCCCCCCCTTTTCAGCAAAAGTCCGGTGTGTAAAGTCAATACGGGTCGAACTTTTTCTTTTGTTATACGAGCCTTTTCAGCACCCCCCCCCCCCTTTAAGCAAAAGTCCGGTGTGTAAAGTCAATACGGGTCGACCTTTTTCTTTTGTTACGAATGGACATTTTGGTAACACGCATGGGTCCGTCCGTTCTCGGACTGAGGGGGGGGGGGGGGGGGGGGGGGAGCGGGATCTTTTCTAGGTGACACTTTTTATATTCTACCTCACTGAAATAAAAGAAATGGAGAAAAAAAATCACAAATTATATTTTACCTTACCCTGAAACCCAGCCTTCTCTTTGTTTTCAACACTCTCTCTCTATCCCCCGC